>NC_141768.1:34478507-34796900 GCF_051362555.1 Lingula anatina
TTTGTAATTATTATTCTATACAGGTAGAATCACTTGGCCTTGTTGAAGATGTTATTGCAGTTACTACTAAAGAGCCAGCTGCAAAAAACAGATATATCTATGTAGATGGGAAGTTACATGCACTACCTAACAGTAAGGGAATAGTTTAGGAAGGTTTCATTTTTCATATTGTTTTTAAGTGTGAAAACTGTGAAAGGAAAAAATAATAGTATTTATCTTATACTTTCTAATAATGTTAAGCAAAAATATTTTATTCTACTATTCTTAGACTCCTGCTAGAAAGACAATCATGTTTGAAAACCATAGTTTAAAACATTTTTAAACATTCTAATGGCATGTAGTGTATCATGTTTGAAATCATCTCTCTAATGCTTGTCTAAAAATTTTAAGGGTGTCCATTTTATATAATTCCAGGTCTCTTTAAGACTTTGTCAAAGCAGTCACCATTTTCTAAATCCTTAGCACACTATGTTTTCAAAGAAATGTCAATCCCTGCAAAATCCACCTCATCAGATGAATCGGTCTATGATTTCTTTTCAAGAAGATTTGGTGCAGAGGTGAGTTATTTATTTATTTATTTATTTATTATTCACATAAAAAGATTCATACATACAGAATGACCGGTGACTTTCTAGTTATACTTCTTGAAGATGTTACA
This sequence comes from Lingula anatina, assembly GCF_051362555.1. Lineage (NCBI taxonomy): Eukaryota > Metazoa > Brachiopoda > Lingulata > Lingulida > Lingulidae > Lingula > Lingula anatina. Next base: position 34,479,166 of record NC_141768.1, read on the forward strand.
GTCTGATACCCTATATATATAAAAATTCTGGAAAGCACCATGCAGCCTTAAGTGAAATTTATTATGAGTTATAAATAAATAAATAAATTGACAATGTAACATCATATTTTAATATTTTGTATATTTTATAATATTTTAATATTTTAATAAAGATATGTGTTTAAAAAGTGAAGTACGTACATTTGTCAGCTTCTGTTGGCTTATAATTTGTGCATGTTTCTATTAAAATCTTTGCTGTGCAATTTATATTTCCAGTTGAACATGGAAAGTCTGTTAGTTAGCTTAATATAATAATAACTGCAACCTTTGTCTTGTAATACTTTTCACCAGGTCACTAACTATGCAGTTGGAGCATTGTGCAGGGGGATTTATGCAGCAGATACCAAACTGTTGAGCATGAAAGCATGTTTTCCATCATTGTTAGAAGCAGAGAATAAGTATGGCTCAGTGATTAAAGGGATCTTAGGTGAGCTAACTATTATCTTATATATAATATGTATTGAACAGTTATCATACAAGAAGATTTGGAATGCATTCATACTAATTATACTGTTGGGTTTTTTACAATCCCTGCTATTTTCAACTGTAGCTTCAGGGAGCAAAACCTTAGAAAATTATTGAAATTAAAACAAAGCCCAATCAGTAGATATTCAATAATAAAATAAATGTTTGGGGTAGATGAATTCCAACATGGTGTGTGTATGGTTAAAGGTTAAGCAAATTAAAATTGCAATTATTATGACAAGTTGAAACAATTATAACCCATTTTTGTATAGAACACACATTCATAGTGTACTACTCATGTATTTTAGGTTCACTGACAGAGAAAACAAAACCACAAAATGTGGATTCAGCTGGTGACATACTCGGGCCAAATGGTGAGAGCAGAATGTTACAAAGAGCTAAAAATGAGAGATGGTCAGTGTGGTCGTTGCAAGAAGGGCTGTCTCAACTCCCTGTGGCTTTAGCTTCTGAGCTAAAGCGAGATCATAGAGTAGATGTCCAACTTAATACCTGTTGCAAAGAAGTCAACTTCAGAGGGTCTAAAGCCATTGTAAGTCTACTTATTTGAAATTTGTCATTTATATACAACCAATTTTATCACCAGGTAATATTAAGGTAGTGACATGTATTCAGATCTCCACCTGCCTGAACCTCTAGTTTCAATATTATTTTTTTGTATTTTCGGAATAGTAGTATTTGTTATTAAAAACTTGTAAAAACGACAATTATGAAAATGTTTTCACTTTATTCAAATAATTTTAAAACATCACAGTTGCAAATATATTTCATTGTCAGGTACAAACAGAAAAAGGATGTGTGGAGGCAGATTACATATTTTCTTCAATATATGCAAAAAGTAAGCTGCCATATGCAACCATTCTATCATAATAACCAAGATATTGGCTGCACCATAATTTTCCTATGTGTCTAAATGTAGGTCATTACTCTGCTAAACTCTCTAGGGAGTGAATTTAAAAGAAGTTATAAGAAAAAGTATGTTTTAATGATTATTTATATACAAATGTTAAATAAATTCTGGATTAATTTTGTTATCTTTACTGAAATTTTAACTCCAAGTTTTTGTTATTTCTTTATTTTTTAACAATTGTAGCTTTATCTCAGCTCCTCACTGGTGTCAGTAAGTTGACCAGCCTGCTCCACTCCATCCAAGCTGTCACTGTGGCTGTTGTCAATCTGGAGTACAGCGACCTGGAGTTTAAAGTGGAGGTAATTGTCAGCATTTGCAAATGGAAGTTTGATTACATCTAAATGTTGTCATTCAAAAGAATGGCACATTAAAGAAGCTGCAACAGTCAATTAAGACGATTAAGACAATGGAATGAAAGTACTAAAGCATATGTTTGATAATTATCATATATATATATATATATATATATACACAATCAACTAATTTACTTGTGAATGGCTACACACTTTTCAACTCCCTGCACATCCAGAAAAGTATCTGATTTTCATTCAATTTTTTAACTACTGGGTAGAATGAGGGGCACACACCCAGACTCCTACTTAAAGCTGTGTGCCTTAAGCTTGGGCACTTGCATTTTTATTATTATTATTATTATTATTTTTTTTTGAATGCCCACTTACATCTCTACAATACTCTCAATACTCTACTTTGAAAAATCTGTATCACAGCTCAGCAGTTTATCAAGTTTTAACAAGAAAGCCATAAAAGCCTTTATGAATGATTTTGTAATCAAAATGACTCTCTTAGACCCCATTCCCAGAGATTAGAGCGATCTACTTTAGATCGACCTAACTCCCTGGGGTTCACGCTAAATGGCTGTCAGCCGAGCGAGCACGAAAGTTAATTACCCCCTTACAGCTTGTAGTAGGCGTGAAACATTTAACCCAGATTATCTGACAGTAATCTAGTGAGACTCCCTGCGGGGATAGATCAATCTAAAAGCTCTGGGAATATGCCCTTAGTATGTTATTACATATCTACAATTTCACCAAAGTCAAAAATTACAAGAAATGCAAGTCTGTCCTATTCAGGAATTGTGGTAAACTTTTATTTAGGTGGACTCTGCTTTAAATTACAGGTATATTGCTAATTGTCTTTTGTTAATTTTGTTTGTAGGGTTTTGGACATCTTGTTCCTCCTGATCAGCCATCCAATGTAATAGGTGTTATATATGATTCTTGTAGTTTTCCTGACAGAGTGGTAGGCAACCGAACAGTATTCACAGTAAGTACCTTATTTTATTATTTTCCTAACATTGGGCTATGTCTATAACTTTTGTCCATCACTGGCATGTAGATCAGTTAAGACATATTATAGTCAGTGGTGTGTATAAGGAAAATGGTAAACCTGGAAATTGTGCCCCTTTCTTAAGATGACACCATGACCTATTTGTTACTCTGGTGATCCAAACAGATGATGGAAAATTATATTCAGTAAAACCTTGACATTGAAGAAATACTGCCATACTTGCTAACATAAAAGCCTGTATTGATATTTCAGTGTATGCTTGGTGGAACTTGGTTTAAAGAGCAGTTTGGAGATCCAGATAAAGTAGATCCAGACTACCTTACATCATTAGCCATTTCTGCACTACAAGAGCAATTGGGAATAACACAACCTCCTTGCAGAACATACATTGGGATACAGAAAGTAAGCAAAACAATAAACATATAATTGTACCACCAGCGTTTCGGTCCCGTCCGGATCGTTCCGCCGGCTCCGCCGAACGGCTACCGTTACCCCTTCTCCTCCTAGACGGTAAGGGCCCCCGTACCCATCTCATGGATTTAGGTCACCTATAATCTCAACTCGTTCCACGTAAAATTTGGGCTTTGTCGGTATTGGGGTCTGGGTGTGGCACTCATTGCAATGCACCCTTGTCTAAAAATGGCAAAATTAAATGCTAATTATCTACCCTACGGAAGGAGTTATGGGAAAAATTTCTATAGACGGCTTTCCAAAAGTCATATGTGTAGATTTCAAATATACCCTTGGGTTTGACCTTTGACCTCTACTTCAAGGTCAAATGGGCCAAAATTTTCAAAAAAATGAAATTTTTTACGAAAAAAATTTTTTTTGCCCTGTTATTCAGACACCACACAGACTTAACCAATAATATTATTGGAAAGTGTTACCCTTCAGGTCATCTTTCATTTCCATGAATTTGGGGTCAATCGGTGCATTTTCACGGGAGTAGCGGCCATAAGATACCGAAACTGAAAACTGTCTCTAATTCGGGAACCGTTAATGCTAGAGACCCATTCTTTTTTGCATTTTGTAGAGCATGTAAAGCCCAACACTGGAGGTGGTCTCGGTTTTTTTGTATTCCATACGGTTTTCGAGTTACGCTGTATCAAAAAGTACATATTGGTGGTAAAAGCAAAATGTGCAGTACGGTAATGGATAATAAATTTTGAACTCTGGAAAAATAAAACATAAGGCTTGGCAAAGCAGACAACTTGTGTTCAAAAATGACATTATTTCATCAAATTTGAACTTCTGAAACTTCAGAGCACCTCCTATTTCAAGAATTTTGACCAAAATGACATTTTCTTTATTTTAATTAATTTTTTCTGTACGAAATTTAAGGCACATTATGGTAACTCCAAAATTATAACATCTAGTCCCTTATATCTCCAAAACTGGCAGAGATAGGTCCATAGTTACTATTGAAGTTGAATAGGAAGTCATATACTGGCAATCTTACTATGACCTTGAAATTGACCTTTGACCTACTTTTCACCATGAACTGCACTTTGCAAATTTTTCTTCCCTTTTATCTCCAAAACTGGCAGAGATAGGTCCATAGTTACTATTGAACTTGAATAGGAAGTCATATACTGGCAATCTTACTATGACTTTGAAATTGACCTTTGACCTACTTTTCACCATGAACTGCACTTTGCAAATTTTTCTTCCCTTTTATCTCCAAAACTGGCAGAGATAGGTCCGTAGTTACTATTGAACTTGAATAGGAAGTCATATACTGGCAATCTAAATGTGACCTTAAAATTGACCTTTGACCTACTTTTCACCACGAACTGAACTTTGCAAATTTTGCTTTCCTCTATCTCCAAAACTGGCTGAGATAGGTCCGTAAATACTATTGAACTTGAATAGGAAGTCATATACTGGCAATCTAAATGTGACCTTAAAATTGACCTTTGACCTACTTTACACCATGAACTGAATTTTGCAAATTTTGCTTTCCTTTTATCTCCAAAACTGGCTGAGATAGGTCCGTAGTTACTATTGAACTTGAATAGGAAGTCATATACTGGCAATCTAAATGTGACCTTAAAATTGACCTTTGACCTACTTTACACCATGAACTGAATTTTGCAAATTTTGCTTTCCTTTTATCTCCAAAACTGGCTGAGATAGGTCCGTACTTACTATTGAACTTGAATAGGAAGTCATATACTGGCAATCTAAATGTGACCTTGAAATTGACCTTTGACCTACTTTTCACCATAAACTGAACTTTGCAAATTTTGCTTCCCTTTTATCTCCAAAACTGGCAGAGATAGGTCCGTAGTTACTATTGAACTTGAATAGGAAGTCATATACTGGCAATCTAAATGTGACCTTGAAATTGACCTTTGACCTACTTTTCACCATGAACTGAACTTTGCAAACTTTTCTTCCCTTTTATCTCCAAAACTGGCTGAGATAGGTCCGTAGTTACTATTGAACTTGAATAGGAAGTCATATACTGGCATTATAAATGTGACATTAAAATTGACCTTTGTCCTACTTTTCACCATAAACTGAACTTTGCAAATTTTGCTTCCCTTTTATCTCCAAAACTGGCAGAGATAGGTCCATAGTTACTATTGAACTTGAATAGAAAGTCATATACTGGCAATCTAAGTGTGACCTTGAAATTGACCTTTGACCTACTTTTTATCATGAACTGAACTCTGCTAATTTCTTTCTCTTTTAACTTCAAACTTGACAGAGATAGGTCCATAGTTACTCTTGAACTTGAATAGGAAGTCATATACTGGCAATCTAAATGTGACCTTGAAATTGACCTTTGACCTACTATTCACCATGAACTGAACTTTGCAAACTTTTCTTCCCTTTTATCTCCAAAACTGGCTGAGGTAGGTCCGTAGTTACTATTGAACTTGAATAGGAAGTCATATACTGGCAATCTAAATGTGACCTTGAAATTGACCTTTGTCCTACTTTTCACCAAGAACTGAACTTTGCAAATTTTGCTTCCCTTTTATCTCCAAAACTGGCAGAGATAGGTCCATAGTTACTATTGAACTTGAATAGAAAGTCATATACTGGCAATCTAAATGTGACCTTGAAATTGACCTTTGACCTACTTTTCACCATGAACTGAATTTTGCAAATTTTGCTTCCCTTTTATCTCCAAAACTGGCTGAGATAGGTCCATAGTTACTATTGAAGTTGAATAGGAAGTCCTATACTGGCAATCTAAGTGTGACCTTGAAATTGACCTTTGACCTACTTTTTATCATGAACTGAACTCTGCTAATTTCTTTCTCTTTTAACTTCAAACTTGACAGAGATAGGTCCATAGTTACTCTTGAACTTGAATAGGAAGTCATATACTGGCAATTTACTGTGACCTTGAAATTGACCCTTGACCTACCTTACTAAGAACTTAAATTTGATTGTACCATATATATTTTTTGCAATAGTTTAAAAATTCTTGTTGATTGCATTTTTACAGCTTGTCAAGCACAAAACTGGTGGCTGTGTCCCTTATTTTGTGTATGTGGGGGTCTATACGAATGCGTTTGCTCCAGCTGGTGGTACAATATTTGGAGGCGGTATCGCCTCTCTGATCCTCTAGTTTTAATTATTTTTTTCTGTACGAAATTTAAGGCACATTATGGTAACTCCAAAATTATAACATTTTGTCCCTTATATCTCCAAAACTGGCAGAGATAGGTCCATAGTTACTATTGAAGTTGAATAGGAAGTCATATACTGGCAATCTTACTGTGACCTTGAAATTGACCTTTGACCTACTTTTCACCATGAACTGAACTTTGCAAATTTTGCTTCCCTTTTATCTCCAAAACTGGCAGAGATAGGTCCATAGTTACTATTGAAGTTGAATAGGAAGTCATATACTGGCAATCTTACTGTGACCTTGAAATTGACCTTTGACCTACTTTTCACCATGAACTGAACTTTGCAAATTTTGCTTCCCTTTTATCTCCAAAACTGGCAGAGATAGGTCCATAGTTACTATTGAAGTTGAATAGGAAGTCATATACTGGCAATCTAAATGTGACCTTGAAATTGACCTTTGACCTACTTTTCACCATGAACTGAACTTTGCAAATTTTGCTTTCCTTTTATCTCCAAAACTGGCTGAGATAGGTCCGTAAATACTATTGAACTTGAATAGGAAGTCATATACTGGCAATCTAAATGTGACCTTGAAATTGACCTTTGACCTACTTTTCACCATGAACTGAACTTTGCAAATTTTGCTTCCCTTTTATCTCCAAAACTGTCTGAGATAGGTCCGTAAATACTATTGAACTTGAATAGAAAGTCCTATACTGGCAATCTAAATGTGACCTTGAAATTGACCTTTGACCTACTTTTCACCATAAACTGAACTTTGCAAATTTTGCTTTCCTTGTATCTCCAAAACTGGCAGATATAGGTCCGTAGTTACTATTGAACTTGAATAGGAAGTCATATACTGGCAATCTAAATGTGACCTTGAAATTGACCTTTGACCTACTTTTCACCATGAACTGAACTTTGCAAATTTTGCTTCCCTTTTATCTCCAAAACTGGCTGAGATAGGTCCGTAAATACTATTGAACTTGAATAGAAAGTCCTATACTGGCAATCTAAATGTGACCTTAAAATTGACCTTTGACCTACTTTTCACCATGATCTGAACTTTGCAAATTTTTCTTCCCTTTTATCTCCAAAACTGGCAGAGATAGGTCCATAGTTACTATTGAACTTGAATAGGAAGTCATATACTGGCAATCTAAATGTGACCTTAAAATTGACCTTTGACTATTGAACTTGAACTGAATTTTGCAAATTTTGCTTTCCTTTTATCTCCAAAACTGGCTGAGATAGGTCCGTAGTTACTATTGAACTTGAATAGGAAGTCATATACTGGCATTCTAAATGTGACCTTAAAATTGACCTTTGACCTACTTTTCACCATGAACTGAACTTTGCAAATTTTGCTTCCCTTTTATCTCCAAAACTGGCAGAGATAGGTCCATAGTTACTATTGAACTTGAATAGGAAGTCATATACTGGCAATCTTAATGTGACCTTAAAATTGATCTTTGACCTACTTTTCACCATGAACTGAACTTTGCAAATTATTCTTCCCTTTTATCTCCAAAACTGGCAGAGATAGGTCCATAGTTACTATTGAACTTGAATAGGAAGTCCTATACTGGCAATCTAAGTGTGACCTTGAAATTGACCTTTGACCTACTTTTTATCATGAAGTGAACTCTGCTAATTGTACCACCAGCGTAGGCGCTGGCGGTACACATGGTTTTAGTCCCGACCCGTATGTTCCGCCGGCTCCTGCGGCTCCGCCGGCCCCTGCGGCTCCGCCGCCAAGTCACCGTTACCGCTTCTCCTCCTAGACTACTAGGGCCTGCGTACCCATCTCTTGGATTTAGGTCACCTATAATCTCAACTGGTTCCACGTAAAATTTGGGCTTTGTCGGTATTGGGGTCTAGGTGTGGCACTCATTGCAATACACCCTTGTCCAAAAATGGCAAAATTAAATGCTAATTATCTACCCTACGGAAGGAATTATGGGAAAAATTTGTACAGATGGCTTTCCAAAAGTCATATGTGTAGATTTCAAATATGCCCTTGGATTTGACCTTTGACCTTTATTTCAAGGTCAAACGGGCCAAAATTTAAAAAAAAAAATGAAATTTTTTACGAAAAAAATTTTTTTGGCGCTGTTATTCAGACACTACACAGACTTAACCAATAATATTACTGGAAAGTGTTACCCTTTGGGTCATCTTTCATCTCTGTGAATTTGGGGTCAATCGGTGCATTTTCACGGGAGTAGCGGCCATAAGATACCGAAACTGAAAACTGTCTCTAATTCGGGAACCGTTAGTGCTAGAGACCCATTCTTTTTTGCATTTTGTAGAGCATGTTAAGCCCAACACTGGAGGTGGTCTCCGTTTTTTTGTATTCCATACGGTTTTCAAGTTATGCTGTATCAAAAAGTACATATTGGTGGTGAAAGCAAAATGTGCAGTACGGTAATGGATAATAAATTTTGAACTCCCGAAAAATAAAACATAAGGCTTGGCGAGGCAGACAACCTGTGATCACAAATGACATTATTTCATCAAATTTGAACATCTGGAACTTCAGAGCACCTCCCATTTCAAGAATTGTGGCCAAAATGACCTTTTCTTTATTTTAATTAATTTTTTCTGTACGAAATTTATGGCACATTATTGTAACTCCAAAATTATAACATTTAGTCCCTTATATCTCCAAAACTGGCAGAGATAGGTCCATGGTTACTCAGCCATTCCACGAAAAAGGGTACAATTCTGAATAATACCTGTCGCAGCTTATTTTCAGTAGTAAAAGCATCTGCAATTTAGCTTTTTTTAGCCTTTTTTAGCAGGACCCGATGTGTTCTACTTAAAAAACAACAATTGATATAGTACCACTTGCTTTGACGGGAACCCCGGGGGTCTATATGCCGCAAAAAGCACGATTTCGACGTGTCGCTCCGGTATTATAGCTGATTCGCCACAAGAAAAAGTTTATATTTTCCCGTATTTTAGTGTTTTTAGTCCTCAACTAATTTGAATTCATGTTTCTTTTTATCATACATGGTGTTCTCTGACGAATTTGTTGGTTAGTTACGTCACTGTCATAGTTTAATCAATGTCGCTCAGTAACCCCTAACCTCCGTAACGCTTTTTTAACTCAGTGTAAGAATAAAAGAAAATGCTCTTAAATGGCCTTCCTGTGCATTTTTCAAACTCTTAATACATGAAGTTTAATAAAACAGTGCTATTTGTTAATTTTGAATGATGCGATCCATCATAGAGAATGTTAACTCACAAAAGTCGGGGTGTCGCATTTAAGAGCCTAACCTCAGTAACGAACCAAATTTGAAGAAAATGTTGTTTTAGAAAGTTAAAAACATCATTTTTGTTAAGCAAAGACCAACTTCTTCCTAAAAAATTCATTCAATAGTTATGCAAAGTTATCCCGAGGATAAAAACTGAAAAAGAGTGCGTGTCACCTTGCATCCGTTATGCTAACCTCCGTTACCGAAATAGGTTAATTGTTATAAAAATGACTGTTAATACTTTTAAACGTTATTTCTGTGGTTTTGTGAGTTAGTTCTGATAATAGAAGTAGTTCTACTTCTATGTTCTGATGTAGTATGCATTCATACGGCTTGCTGTTAAAGACATTACCCCGTATTAATATAGATATAAAATATACATATATAGCTGATAATTCTATCAAGATAAGCTAACCATTTAAGTTTTTACTCGAGTTTGCTATAAAATCGAGGGTAAATCGTGATTTGTTTTTTCAAATTGATTTCCATTTGTCACTTGACGATGCCTTTTTGAACTTATCATTCTGATTTTAAGCGAAATGAGGAGTTTTCAGGATTGTCTTGGCAAGAAAAATGGTACTAGCTGACATCAGTACTAGCGTATATGTAGCAGACATTATTTTCGCGGGAGACATATGGCGAAATATATTAAGCAATGAAGCAACGCTTGTATTTATCAGGTAGAATTGCGGGGTTATTAGGCCCTATTTTACTGTTTCAGTAGCACATAATAGTTTTTAACATCTTCTAGATGCTTCCAGTAACTTTAAATGGACAATTATCCGCAAACACGTGTCTATTGTCGGCCTACTTGATTGTATACATCAACTTTCTCGGGTATTGTGTTGTTTTTTACTGCCTATAGCTGCGATCATGTACATGTAGGTTTAATGTTTTGTTATTATGTAACGTTTGTCGTATCTGTAATACTACAAATTCCGAATTCAGCCTCTAAAGTCTACTTTAAGCTAAGAAATATCAAAACAAATATGATTGCTATTAATGACCTAACCTCCGTTACGAAATTACTCATTTTTCATTTGAACATTGGATATGCGTGTGCTCATTGATCAATGCTCATATCATAATAGATTGATTGCACTTTGTTCATAAACAAATAGTATGATAAAAAAGAAAGTCTGTCCACAATGATTAATAAAATATTTAAATTTGAATATCTCAGGCTTTGTATTTATAGAAAACGAGCCACTTATTATCAATGTGTTTGCACCGCATTTTCTATAATTGAAGAGAAATCTTAAATGGGCAATAATATTTTGAATACATACAAAATCTTAATAATTGAATCAAATATGGAGCCTGTGACCTTTGGCATGATTGAAATATAACCTAATTTAGATGTTACCTAACCTCCGTAACGAAAAAAAATACTGTACCATGTTTACACGTGCATATTTCTTTAAATACAGTAATGGTGTGGGTTAAAATTCTTCTACTACTCTCTGAATACCTCTTCATCAAAATAATATAAAAAGTTTTCCAGTTTTGCAAAGTTCATATCACTGCATTTCTTGTTTTGAAATTGTACCCCTTTTCGTGGAATGGCCGTACTATTGAACTTGAATAGGAAATCATAATTATACTGGCAATCTAAGTGTGACCTTGAAATTGACCTTTGACCTACTTTTCACCATGAATTGAACTTTGCAAATTTTTCTTCCCTTTTATCTCCAAAACTGGCAGAGATAGGTCCATAGTTACTATTGAACTTGAATAGGAAGTCATATACTGGCAATCTAGATGTGACCTTGAAATTGACCTTTGACCTACTTTTCATCATGATATGAAGTTTACAAATTTTGGTTCCCTTTTATCTCCAAAACTGGTAGAGATAGGTCCATAGTTACTATTGAACTTGAATAGGAAGTCATATACTGGCAATATAAATGTGACCTTGAAATTGACCTTTGACCTACTTTTCATCATGAATTGAATTTTGCAAATTTTGTTCCCTTTTATCTCCAAAACTAGCAGAGATAGGTCCATAGTTACTATTGAACTTGAATAGGAAGTCATATACTGGCAATATAAATGTGACCTTGAAATTGACCTTTGACCTACTTTTCATCAGGAATTGAACTTTGCAAATTTCCGTTCCCTTTTATCTCCAAAACTGGTAGAGATAGGTCCATAGTTACTATTGAACTTGAATATGAAGTCATTAGAGGCAATTTACTGTGACCTTAAAATTGACCTTTGACCTACTTTTAACCATGAACTTAACTTTGCAAATTTTGGTTCCCTTTTATTTCCAAAACTGATAAGATACGCCCATAGTTACTATTGAATTTGAATAGGAAGTCATATACTGGCAAACTAAGTGTGACCTTGAAATTTATGTTTGACCTACTTTTTATCATGAATTGAAGTTTACAAATTTTGGTTCCCTTTTATCTCCAAAACTGGCAGAGATAGGTCCATAGTTGCTATTGAACTTGAATAGGAAGTCATATACTGGAAATTTACTGTGTTTTGAAATTGACCTTTGACCTATTTTACTATGAACTGAACTTTGATTGTACCATTTTTAGTTATATATTTTTTTTGCATATTTTGAGAATTCTTGTTGATTGCATTTTTTACAGCTTGTCAAGCACAAGACTGGTGGTGGTGTCCCTTTTTTCTGTGTGTGGGGGTCTATATGATCGCGCTTACCCCAGCTGGTGGTACAATATTCGGAGGCGGTATCGCCTCTCTGATCCTCTAGTTTCTTTCTCTTTTAACTTCAAACTTGACAGAGATAGGTCCATAGTTACTCTTGAACTTGAATAGGAAGTCATATACTGGCAATTTACTGTGACCTTGAAATTGACCCTTGACCTATCTTACAAAGAACTTATATTTGATTGTACCATATATATTTTTTGCAATAGTTTAAAAATTCTTGTTGATTGCATTTTTACAGCTTGTCAAGCACAAAACTGGTGGCTGTGTCCCTTATTTTGTGTATGTGGGGGTCTATACGAATGCGCTTGCTCCAGCTGGTGGTACAATATTCGGAGGCGGTATCGCCTCTCTGATCCTCTAGTTTTTATAATTTTTAATTTTTATCTACGTTTTAGAATAATTATTGTGAATCGATAGGTAATTGTATAAATATATTTTGTTTCTTTTAGGTGGGACTCAACCTCTTCCCATCATGCATCATTGGTTTCAACAGCCTCCCCAATCTCATCCCAGACAAAAAAAAAAAAAAAAAAAAAAAAAAAAAAAAAAAATCAAAATTTGCTCATTTTTTTCCTATCATGTAAATCAGGGTTGATTATGCCATGATACAGTATATTTTTATACAGCATTTTTAAGTTTGTGTCAAAGCTTTTTCACTGCAACATCATACATGTATCAACATGTTGACGCTTCATTGTTTCCGTGTGTGAGGGGGGCATTTTTTGTCTTAACTTCAATCTATTTACAGCCTTGGCTTGCTTAAGACAAGACTGCTAAATATAGATTGATATTGGGCACCAAAGGGACATAGCTAACAGTCATTATTGGATCATTTGTTGACGCATGTCTATCATTGAAAATGTGTATATTGCTTGTATATACTACATCTAAGAACCAATATGGAATATTGATTTAAATTTTTTGGCTGTGTTTCAGGACTGCATACCACTTTACAGAGTTGGTCATACAGAGGTTGTACATGAGATATTTCAGCAATGTAAAGAAGCTTCCTTGCCATTGAGTCTGCTTGGTTCATCATACAAAGGAGTTGGTGTGCCAGATTGCATTTTCAATGCCAAGCAAGAAGTTATAAGAATTGTGAAAAAAATTAACTCAAATTGAGAAAAACTGTCATATCACTTCTGTGCACCATGAATGAATGAGAGTGCTATGTGATACTTGCCTTCAGATCTGACAGAAAGCAAGTGGGACAATTTAGTAAGAATTATAAATGTTACCTTTGTTTAGAAGTCCTTCACATAGAGCGAAGATGATATACCAAGTATCATCAAACATTAATTTTTTTAAGAATCCACAAATCAAAGTAACCAAAAGATATAATGATAAACAGACACTGGCAGAAATGACCATGAGCAGCAGAAGGACATAAGTGGCTGTTTGAAAAATGGTTATGAAGCATGTATGTTCAGTTAATCAGTGTTTATTGAATCATTGTGAAGTGCATTTATTGATAGTGATGTAGATATTAACAAATATTTTCAAAATCCAGTGCACACAATTACATGTAAAATAGGGGTGGAAGGGACCAGTACATGAATATTTATGACTTCCAGTCTATTCATTTAACACAATGAGAAATACAAGATTTATGTTATTAAAGGAGTTGAAAAAATAAAATCATACAATAAAATCATAACTCTAGGCCGAGTAGTTTTAACTTAAAATCAAAGCACAAATGAAATGAGACTTTTATGTGTGGATTCCAAGAAGAAAATAAGCAAGGTCAATAGCCCAGTTACATGTAAACGATTAAGAGCTTGGTGAAAGGATAAAAAATACTGCACCACCTTAGCATCACTGTTGCCATAAAAGCAGGGAGTCCGGTTATAACGGTCCTTCAGAAAACAGGAAAATAGGAAAAATTTTTCAAAAAAATAGGAATTTTATCAAAAAAGTATAGGAAAAATAGGAATTATTCTGAAAGAAAGATGGCATCCCAACACCCTTAAAGCCATACCAGTCTAATACATATCTTTAATTGTAGTAAATAACACTATTTAGTGTAACAACAATAATTTGTCTAACAAATTTACTAACAACAACATAAAATACTAAGGCTCTTTCACACCTTTGTAGTCCAAACAATGTAAACTGTCAAAAACATGTTTTAACATTTTTTTACTAGACAACTTTTTTTTGTCCTTACTGAGACATGGTACTATCCAGCTGATTTTCGAACTCAACCTGTATTTAAGTAACAATGATTACTCCTATTAACTTGAAGACAATAGGCCTACATAGTATAATATGTGCTTAAAAAACTACTTTACTTCCAGAAAAAAATGAAGCTCTAAAACAGTCCTATAAATCTTTTCTGTAATTTTGAGATTCAAAAGTAACAGGGTTTTCCATTAATGGTCATTATGGCATCAATCCCAAAAATGGTATTTTTTCTTCAACTTTGATGCAATATATTACTACAGTGCTTAGCACCATAATCTATTAATCGCCCCAATTTTTAATTATGCACTGCAGGTAACACAGATAAATGGAAAATTTTTAATGTAAATAGCATTATTTATTCCTTTCAAACTTAGAATAAATTTTCTTAGAACTATATGAAGCTCCAGTACATACACATGCCTGATTTTTGCATGAAGTCGGATTTTTTTTTTTTTTGTGTAAATTATCTATTTTCCAAGGTGCCATTTTGAGTTCCCATGTAACTGAAACGCTGGTCAAGTTCAATTTTCTTAATGTCAACTATCACAAGAGTGCATAATTTAGAATTGGTGGTGGTTCTGCTAATACCTTGTACAACTCTTAGCCCCTGATTGGTCAGTTACCATTTTTATGTACAGACACAGATGTGTCTGTACATATTGCCATCACCTGCGTCTGTCGTCGCCGATGCCGTCGCCGATGCCGATGCCGATGCCGTCGCCGATGCCGTGCACTTTCCTTGTAAACACGATAAGTGGAGGACAGTTTTACTTTTTGGCTTTATATTTACAGAGCTGATGAATATTCATAAAACGCAGGTCAAGTTCGAAAATCAGCATGATCGGGCCATTATTGTAGAACTTATGCTGTTTTTTCACTTTTCAGCATATATGCAACCCTGTAAACACATTTTAAGGAACACCGTTAGGCCTGTTGTCATGAAACTCACAGGAGTAATCAATCTTACTAAAACGCAGGTCAAGTTCGAAAATCGGCATGATCGGGCCATTACTTTAGAAGTTATGCTGTTTTTTCACATTTCCTCAGATTCAATTCTTAGGCATGTTAACAGTCTTATTATTTTACTAATAAGATACATAAAAGTGTTTGTTTGACATTTCCTGAATCTTTACAAAATTGTTAGTTGATTATGTAAAAATGATGGTAAACTTGTTATCGTGTATTGTGTAATAAAGTGTCAAAAATGGAAATAAACTCATATCATTGCAGTTTGTCAGATGCAATCATTCACTATGTTCAGAATCTCAGGATGGAGGAAATTGGACATTTAACACTGTTGTATTGATATTTTTCCCATCTCATCAATTTTCTAAGTTGATCGTATAAAAATGGCAGTAACCTGTTAATTTTGTTTATGTTAAAAAAATTGTTAAAAATGGAAAAAAAAACATTTCAGAACAGTGCTGTCTTGTTTACATTTTGGCATTTTCAAGTTGTGACTTTGAAGTTCCATGGGCCTGAAGACCTTTGCTAGTCACATTTTCTGAATATCCATGATACTAATATTTTATTATTAAAAATTGATGGTCATTAAGCTGTTTAACATTATGTAATATTGCATCAAAATTTGAAAAAAAACTTATTTTGGGCACTGCTCCCATGATGACCATTTAAGAAAAACCATGTCACTTACTGTTCTCAAACAGTACAGTAAATATGTACAGATGTGTCTGTACATATTGCCATCACCTGCGTCTGTCGTGGCTGGCGTTGCCGTCACTGTCACTGTCACTGTCGCCGTGCACTTTCATTGTAAACGCGATAAGTGGAAGGCAGTTTTACTTTTTGGCTGTATATTTACAGAGCTGATGAATATCCATAAAACGCAGGTCAAGTCTGAAAATCAGCATGATCGGGCCATTATTGTAGAACTTATGCTGTTTTTTCACTTTTCAGCATATATGCAACACTGTAAACACATTTCAAGGAAAACCGTTAGGCCTGTTGTCATGAAACTCATAGGAGTAATCAATCTTACTATAACGCAGGTCAAGTTAGAAAATAGGCATGATCGGGCCACTATTTTAGTTATGCTTTTTATTTCACTTTTCAGCATATATGCAACACTGTAAACACAAAATAAGAAAAACAGATAGGCCAATTGTCAGTAAACTCACAGGAGTGGTCATTCCTGCTAAAACGCAGGTTGAGTTTAAAAATCAGCTTAATTGGGCCATTATTTTGAAGAAATGCTGTTTTTTCACATTTCCTCAGATTTAATTCTTAGGCATGTTAACATGCATGTTTCATTATTTAATTAGTAAGATAAGTAAAAGTGTTTGTTTGGCATTTCCTGCATCTTTACAACATATGTAAAAATGATGGTAAACTTGTTATCTTGTATTGTGTAATAAAGTTTCAAAAAATGGAAATAAACTCATATCATTGCAGTTTGTCAGATTCAATCATTGACATTCACTATGTTCAGAATCTCAGAATGGAAGAAATTGGACATTTAACACTGCTCTATTGATATTTTTCCCATCTCATCAATTTTTTTAGTTGATCATATAAAAACGGCAGTAAACTGTTAATTTTGTTTTATGTTAAAAATTGTTAAAAATGGAAAAAAAAATTCAGAACAGTGCTGTCTTGTTTACATTTTGGCATTTTCAAGTTGTGACTTTGAAGTTCCATGGGCCTGAAGACCTTTGCTAGTAACATTTTCTGAATATCCATAATACTCATCATTATGCTGTTAAACATTATGTAATATTGCATCAAAATTTGAAAAAAAAAAACTATTTTGGGCACTGCCCCCATGATGACCATTTAAGAAAAACCATGTCACTTACTGTTCTCAAACTTACAGGAAAGAAACATGGGACTAAAATACAGCTTCAGTAGGCAATGCAGTCTGTTTGGTAATTCTTACTGCCAGTTAAACAGTTTTTTTGTGAAAATTTAATTTTTCACATATTGGCATTTTCAAGGTGTAACTTTGAAGTTCCACGGGCTTGAAGACCCATGCTAGTCACATTTTCTGAAAATCCATGTATATTTTATTATTAAAAATTGACGGTCATTATGCTGTTAACCATTATGTAATATTGCATCAGAATAGAAGAAAACACAATTTTGGGTGCTGCTTGAGCATAATTAAAATTTGATGTTGAATTTGCAGTTTAACATAATGTACTTTTGCATCAGAATTGACAGTAGCCTATTTTGTGCATAGTTATTTCCTGTTTTTTGTCTGTACATTTGACAGCTTTGCTGCCTTGTTAATAAAGCTGTTTATTGATTAGACAGCAAAGCTGACAAATATACAGACATCATACAGGAAACGAGGCAGCAAAGCTGATAAATGACATTAAGAGACATTAGGATGCAGAAAATGTTTTGTCACCAAAATTGAGAAAAAAACCAATATAATTACGGTAAATATCAACTGACCGTGCCGATTTTCCAAAGCAACCTGCTTCTTTGCCAAACAAAGCCACTGAGTAAATTTAATGTAAAACAAAAAAATACGGTTATGCAGTTATGGGGGAATGTCATCTGTTGGACGGCCACAGTGACAACATGGACAGACAGACCAATCAGAATCATTGGTAAAAGGACATTTCCCAGATAATTATCAAATTCTTCTCATGGAATTGCTTGGTCTCTAATATTTAGACCAAAGATAAGCTATATTGTGGAGAATCTTATTTTTATTTATTTTGATGGACTTCCCACGATCCTCTTCCTCATGAATAGCAATCAGATGGGCAGAAGAGAGCAGACATGCTGTGTGAACATGCTGGACACAGGAGATTAAGCAGCTTTGCCCAAGAAGCAGACAAAAACATACATGCAGCATTTCAGATGTTCTTGTGTAGCTTGGGGGAAATCTGTGAATCTTTAAGATTATCAGACATTTACTAGTAGTAAACGTGGCTGGACCAGCAGATTTAGCTGATAATGTGCAAGTTGTCTTTCCTTTCTACATTGATATAGTAAAACAAATAAAGCACAGTCCCAAGTGAACTATGAAGAATAGGGCAAGTGAGAGGAAATTAGACCCTCTGCTTCACTTTGGTACCTATTTCCACTCATTCTGCCATACTTTTCATAGTTTAACCAGACTATGCTCTATTTGTTAATAGTGTAATATTGAATCAAAATTGACAAAAAAAAAAAAAAAAAAAAAAAAAAAAAAAAAAAAACGTTTCCTGTTTTATACTCTGTCATAAGGAAAAAATACTTATTATTTTCAAATCTTTAAGAGTGATTCATAGGTCACTCAAATACAATATTTTAAACAAATAACTGCTTTCAAACATAACTGCACCTGGTAAGTTGGTACTGATTTGATATTTTATATATTATCATATATTTACAACTAATCTTTCATTCCCATGGTTGAAACTGATGTGAACTTTATGAATGCATTTTACATTTATATCTAAGAATGCTATAAGTCAACTACCTGTCCAAGTTTTTTCCGTTCCTCAAATTTTTTCATCTCCTCCTGGACTTTCAAAGTTAACTCCACAAAGTCTATTCTGCCATCATATGCTTCAGCTTGTTCCATACAGAAATCTAAGGCATTTTCTCCTTTCCTAATATAGCATATGTAAACAGCGAGACCTGTAATACTTGACAGACTTGATATAAAAAGCCAAAGTGGAGCATCATGGTCTGTGCCTTCTTCCTTTGACCAGTAGTCCTGGCTAATGTCAGTATTAAATCCTTTGCTCTTAGAGAATTGAATTTTTTCACTGTTGGAAGCTTTCTCTTGACTTGCCTTGTCTACTTTCTTATTGCTGCTGGCATGGACATTCCTCTTCCTATGAAATTAGATACATTATATATATATTAAGATATTGTTGAAACCGGTTAGGGTGCAAATTTCACTGTTTTTTATTCTTTATTTTATTAAGCACCAAGGATGTACTTGTGCAGATGACCTTATTTTTGGCCTTTTCAACACACAAACACACTGGAGAGGTTGGTAGAATTGTCACAAAGAAAAATACTTTTTAAATATATATTCAAAGGGATAACAAATGTTCATTTTTGTGCTAAAAGGACCATGAAACAGATTTCCCTGGGTTAAACGAGGATTTTTCTACACTTACCTAAAGTTAATGAACCTATTCTGACATTTAAAGTTAGTTGATTGTGTTTTTTGCAATATTCTCTTGAGATATTTTTACAGAGTTAAACCATCTATGAAAGTCCACGTGGTCTGATGGCAAGCACAGACTTTAGAATAATTGCCATTACTGCCATTTTGGTAAAATGGAACTTACTATATTTTTATGTTGTTTAAAATGTATATATATGTATTTTTTTTTTTTATCTCATATGAAGAGTTGTCATCCCTTTAACAACAAGTATTTTAATGAATTAAAACAAACAGACTTACAAAATAGATCAAGGCAGAGTACTGGTGTAGCAGTTAAAAACAATGCAATCTAGCATGCCATACGAGATGGACTTAATGTTTCAGGGGCGGCTATTTAAAAACTGTGTCATTTCCTTTAATTTTAGAGATAATTTCAAAATTCCAAAAGTATAACATTCTGGAATCTGGATAAAAAGACAGTTCAAAAGAAATAACTTGTGTTAAATAGCTTTTTTGACTGCCAGTTCTAGCGGCGTTATCTATACGTACCACAGTAAAAGTGGAAGTCTGTTGGTGTTCAGCGGTCTAAATGCATATCTGATAAGACTCATGTTATCTCTGTCGACAAGGGTGCAACTTCCAAGTAAGGTTTTTTCAGCATAGATGTACGGGTTGCCGACTTTCTAACAAGGGAACTTGTTTGCGTAAAGGAAGTACCTGTTTCCCGTAATTGGTTTTGTAATGTTTGGCAGAAAATCTTATATATCTGTGTAAATCTTATATATCTGTCTAAATCAGTCACAATATATCACCAATAACTGAGAAAATATAAATGGCATTTTCAACTTTATTAAATGAATATGACACATTTAGTCAAAGTAGTCAAACTGAAGGCAGTGCCACAAGTGGGTACGCGTGGCGGGTTACTTGAATACTTCCGGTGCTTTCTGGTGTGCGATGCTGTTTCATTATGTGAAGTGGTTGCAGCGAAACCATGTGAATATATCTGTAAAACGAGTTGCATCAGTTTCTGCCAAGATGGTTCGTGTTTTAAGTGTAGCAGAGAAAAATGATGCTGCGAAATCTTTAGCAGAGATCTTGTCGAGAGGAAGATACAGAAGGGTATGCATTTGTTGTTGATGTAATGTACTGGTAATGTTACTGTTACACCCCATTTCCATAGATTTTTAGATCGATCTATCCCTGTGGGGAGTCTCACTAGATTACTGTCAGATTGGCCGGCTTAAGCGTCTGTCCCGCCTACTAAAAGCTGTAAGGGGGTAATTAACTATGGTGCCCGCTCGGCTGACTGCAATTTAGCGTGAACCCCCAAGGAGTTAGGTCGATCTAAATCTTAATCTTTAGATCGATCTAAATCTCTGGGAAAGCACCCTTAGTGTTCACTTATCAGAACGTATGTGGGAGCCCACAACAGACCTGTGTGCTGAAAACCTGCCCTATAAGGTGTGATGCATGCACCACAAGCTGCTTTAGCTTAGATTGGCTGAAAGTGATGTGCGAGCCCAGATTGCCCCCCTTTCAATCCTATGTAGCTTTACTGTACACATTTCTAAATGACAGCTGTAAACCTTTCTGAATAGTAGTTTTTCTTCCATATACCACATTTAATATGATTTACAGTTAAGAAAAGCCAAAATACCGGTACTGTATTTTATACCTTTTATTCAAGTTAAAAACCTGTTTCCCCTTGAACTGTGAGCAAGTTTTTTTTTTTTTTACCAAGAGTGTATAGGCGCAGTTTAGAAATGCAGTACTTATTTTCAACTTGGTGATTTCATGTTTTTGAAGGTTATAAGTTGTTTAACATGGCATAATGGAATGAGTTGTTATTGGCTGTGCCATGAAATATGGGAAAATGTTATTTCATGATACCTGGGCTCTTACCAACCTGAGCTCCTGCTCATTGCCCCCTGCTTACGTATTACACAACCTGCTACCACCTTATATGCAGCTTTTTGGCTCTACCTCAAATATTTATGGAGGAAATACATCTAAAAGGTTAAATAAGTATTGGATTCATGAAGTTAAATAAGTATTGAATTCATGAATTTTACAAAGTAAAAGTATCCCCTTTTTCCTTTTCCTTGCTTCCTACCAGTGCCTGCTCTCCTTCTTCTTCTTCTTCTTCTTCTTCTTCTTCTCTCTCTCTCTCTCTCTCTCTCTCTCATTGCAAATTTATATGCAATCTCTTTTACTTTGTACACAGTTCATAGTATTAGTTATGGCAGAACTCTAGATCTACTAGTACATGCATTAAAGAACATCACTACATTAAACCAACAAAATGCTTTTTCAGAGAGAAGGGTTGTCACGTTTCAACAAACTTTATGAATTTGAAACCAACATCCTAAATATGAACTGCACTATGACAATGACCTCAGTTTCTGGACACCTGATGAACTTTGATTTTACTGGCCAGTACAAAAAGTGGTAAGTTGAAAATGAAATGCACAAATCCTTAGCATTCATTGGCTAATAACGTCTCCATTTGTATCTTGATATGGTTTATATAGTGCTACAATAGATGTGATTTAAACCTTGATTGTATCCCTGAAATGAACACAGCTTTGAGATAGAGATAAATTTCTAACTCTCAACAATTTGCTGTTTTAAGGCAGAGTTGCACTCCACAGTCACTGTTTGATGCACCAGTAGAGAAGTGTTGTCCTGAAAATTTTGTGGATATAAAGGTGTGTATTCAATATTGCAGCAAATGCATTTATATTATTGAAATATTGAAGAAGTTTTAGTCAGTCACTAATTAGAGAATGAATTCACAAATCCTGATTTTTGTTTAAGCCTACAGGTGGCTTAATGTTTCTCCTAAGTTCAAGTTTAAGTTAAATTTTGAAAAAGTAAAGCCATGTTGCTGTTGTTAAAAAAAAATTTTAAACATTCATTATTCAGGTTTTAAAGTTTGTTTGCTTAATAATTGGTAGCTCTCCTCTACATAATGTGCCTTAACACAGATAATTTGCAATAGCCATGATCATTGTGTCAGGTAATCATAGCTATGGTTTTTTTCTGATATGTAGAACAATTAAACAGTCAATCATGTACATAGATCAGTTACTTGTTCTACCACTGTTTTCTGTACTTTACAGAGGACACTTGAAAAAGAGGTACGAGGCTGCAACACATTGATTATATGGACAGATGGAGATAGGGAAGGAGAAAACATTGGTTTTGAAATTATCAATGTGTGCAGACAAGGTAAAATATTACTGGTGTTTTTTGTTTTTTTTTTAAGAAAATTTTGACACTGAACTTGACATATTAAAATTTCAGATCATGGGTCTTATGTCATATGAGTCCTCATAAATGAGTAACTAGGAATAAATCGTACAATTTTAATTAGTTTTTTTATCTTAACCTGTGTCACCAGTTTGATTGACACTTTCTTCCTTTTTGCAGCTAAACCAAATATTAGGGTATACCGTGCCAGGTTTTCAGAGATAACACCCCAGTAAGTTCTGACCACGATCATAATATTATGAATTTGACATGTTTTGGATCTCACCTTTGCATTGCTTTTCTAAAGTGTCTTTCCCAATGCAAAGAGTTTCACCCTTATTACTGAAAAGTTAACTGTGTGTGCCTTATCAATTTTCACACATTTTCTAGTCTTGTATGAAATCACCATTCACGTAACATTTCCATTACAATGCACATATTTGATATATTATATATTACCATTGATGTTATTTTGGAGTATTTGACCTCACCACATATGAACAAGTTTCTTACTATTGTATTTAGAGAAGTTGGATAATATGTGCATAGTACTACTTTGTTCTGTCTGATCATATTTAAATGACTGTAATTTGCAAAAAATGTTTAGAATTTTCATTGCATTTGAACAGATAAACAAGTAGTTATACATATTTTACCCAGGTATATGCATTTCATTAGCTATACAATATATGCTGATATAGCAGCCTATTTTATTCTCCTTTACAGTGATACGTGAACTCTGTAATTATATGAAAAAGATGAGCAGTGATTTTTAGAAATATTCATTTTAAGATTGGACTTTCA
Source organism: Lingula anatina (assembly GCF_051362555.1). Classification (NCBI taxonomy): domain Eukaryota; kingdom Metazoa; phylum Brachiopoda; class Lingulata; order Lingulida; family Lingulidae; genus Lingula; species Lingula anatina. The sequence continues at coordinate 34,502,768 of NC_141768.1, forward strand.
GAGCAATAACCAGAGCCTGTCAAAACTTGATGGAGCCTGACCAAAATGTGAGTGATGCTGTGGATGTCAGGCAGGAGCTAGACCTGAGAATAGGTGAGAAATGTCCATGAAGAGAAGTTTCTATTAGGAATTATGATATGCTCTATATATTTTCAGTAGTTAAGTTTTTTTTTTTTAGGCACTGTTTTTCTTTTCTTTTTTTTATCGATAATATCTGTAACCTTAAAATGATGAGGGAATAGTTGTTTTTTAGAATATCACCGAATATTTTTTAATCTCTCTGGAATAAAAAATATTCTGTATTTGAAGTTGAGCACATTTTTAGACAAGAGGTATTGAAAGTTTGTGAAAAGAAAAGAGAGAATGCCAATCATCATTCTAAAAGAAATTCACAAGATAAAATGGATGTTTAAAATCTTACTATAACATGTAGTATCATTATTATGCTATATGTAACAGTAACACTATAATTCTATAGCAACACATTCTTGGGTCTTTTAGGTGCTGCCTTTACAAGATTCCAGACCCTGAGACTGCAGAAGATTTTTCCTGGTGTATTGGGGGAGCAGCTCATCAGCTATGGCAGCTGTCAGTTTCCCACTTTAGGATTCGTTGTTGAGCGATACAAGCAAGTGCAGCAATTTGTTTCTGAAGCATTCTGGAAAATACAAGGTAAATGGTAGCCAGTATCGTAGAAGTAGATATTTTCTAAAGAAAATGAGAAGATCTGGAAGGCAGATTGAGGTATGGCTAGTGTGTATATTATCCATAGGATGGTTTTGAATTTTCAGGTCCTAGCGTGCTAATTGTAATGTTCAATGAATGTGGATCCTTTAAAGTGGTACTTTTTGATTGGTCAGACCAATGTAAATTATGTAACCTGAAGATCATCTTGTAATATTGATAACATATGTTGATTTTCAGTTACTCACAAAGTACAAGATGGCGCAGCAGAATTCAGTTGGAAAAGGTAAAGCAACGTCAGGATAATTTGCATAGAAACACAAAGCAGTCAGCTTATCTTGGTTGTAGGAAAATAGAACCAAGAGAGATTTTCTTTCAAGGTTTTTCATTTAAAGAGCTATTTATATTGTTTATTAAGATTATCATTGTGCTTTGAAATATAATGTTATAGGAGTGTGCCTCGTTGCCACGTGCTTCACTATAACAGTTATACTCTTAGGATATTATGATATAATAAAAATTACATGAAATAAATTTAAAGTTGATCCAAAGGTACCTGTAATTCATTTCATTATCATTTCAAGCAAGATAAAATATTTGATAACTTTAAGCATAAAACAGTTAAAATATATAATATTTTTTGTTAAAATGAATGAAATTTTCACCGGAGTTATAATCCATGTGAGGTTTAAATTACAGGGTCAGGTTGTTTGACCACACAGCCTGTTTGGTGCTATATCAGCATTGCATGGAGGTATGGAAAATTTCTTTACCAGAGTGTGTGAGATATAATTTGGAACAAATATTTATATATGATATTTCATATATGATAAACAGTAAAAAAGATCATTTGAGTGATCTGGAGGAGGGAAAAATAGACAATTATGTTTCTAGTAATACTGTTTTTTTTTCTTCACTTAGCTCCTTTGGTGTTACAAGCATTCCTTGCATTTTAACTTACAAAAGATATTTGTGAATATGGGTAGTGTTTTATTATCCAAGAGAGGATGTAACATACATTTTACTCATTTTTTAAATGTTTAACAAGGAAGTAGGTAGGTATGAGTTTAAAAATATCCCACAGATATTCTTTTATCAATTGTTGTAATAATAATTATTATTATGAAAGAAATTTTTTTAATAGAGCCCCACAGCAAGAGTGGAAGAAGTAAAAACTAAACCAAAAAGCAAATGGAGGCCTAACCCTCTGGACACGGTGGTAAGAAAAATTATAAATAAATTTGTCTTTAAGAACAGAATTTACAAAAAGGGGAGTTATATGCATTTCTCTATGAATTCATTTACCACGGCATATTAATTTACGTCATATGTACATATGAGGTGATTTTTACTTACAAAATTTAAGAAAAAAGAAGGGTACTTCAAATCGTGATCTGATGTAGAGCCAGTTACACAGACTACAGGGTTCAAAATCGTACAATTTTGCAGGAGTTAGAAAAACTGGCCTCTAGGAAGTTGCGCATTAATGCCAAGGAAACCATGAAAATAGCTGAAAAGCTGTATACCAGTGGATTCATCAGTTATCCACGTACAGAAACTAACATGTTCCCCAAGGACATGGACTTGAGGGGACTTGTGGAGAAACAAACACAAAGTCCACATTGGGGAGGTGAGATCAGTTTGATTAGTTTTGTCAGAAATCTGGGGATTTTCAGCTAAATGTGATGACTTAACTTTAAGTCACACTAGTTACAATGTTGATTAAGTAGGTATGCACACTGTAGAAAGAACAAGAGATCATAATTTTTGATATCTCTTATTTAGTGTATTTAAGTTTATTTCACTTTTAGTAAATATGTCATGTTGATCAATTACAATGTTATAACATGAAAGATGTACAGTGACATGAATCTTAGAATTTTTGACTTTATCTAAATTATCATTCTTCTACATCAATGGAAGTTAATATATGTTGATTTGATTTGATTTTCCAGGGTTTGCTGGACAGATCATGGAGCGAGGTCCTACTCCCAGAAATGGGAACAAAACTGATAATGCTCATCCCCCTATACATCCTACCAAGTACACAAACTCTTTACAGGTAGGTCTGTTACGACTGGACTGGTTTGGATCAGACAAAAGCCTTACTCCCATCAATTCAGACCATCAGGTTGCAGAAACTCTATCATCTCTTTACACTGTGACATCTGATGGTGTATTTTAGTGGGTTAAAGGTGGCTTTCTTAAAGTAAATTGTATAGTAATTTGTAGGTGTCAACAAATTTGCCAGCTGGACATCTTATGGTCTGTGTAGTAGTCATATTGTCCCATGGATAGAGTACTTTGAATATACCCTATGTACCACAACAAGTATGGTTTTCATGGCTAAAGATCTAATAATATAGAACGTGGTCCTTGAGTGCCCCAGCTTTCTTGAGAGGTATTGGTTACAGTAGCAAAAAAGTAAAAAGAAATTCGGTTTGCACAAATTTCTATATGCTAATGTTACATATCTTTACAAGCTTTCATACACAGTTCTTTGTTTAGCTTCTATTTACTCTGCAGTGATACATATCAACTTATGTTATTAAAATCAAGGTCTTGTTTGTTTAAAAAGATATGTCATTGGATTAGTAATATATTTTTCTTATATCTCCTGCAGGGAAATGAAGCCAAGCTGTATGAATACATAGTGCGGCATTTCTTGGCCTGCTGTTCCCAGGATGCACAGGGCATGGAAACCACAGTGCAGATTGATATTGCCGAGGAAAAGGTGTGTGTGCTCTCATCAACAGCGATAAAGTGTTTGTTCTTTTTTCTTCTTTAAAAGGTCAAACTTTTTTTTTCCACAATAATTATTGTATTGATTTGGCTTTAGTTGATCAAGAATGAGATGTTTTTTTTCTTTTGGAGTAGTTTTTCCTTTTAAGGTGTTAAATTGAATTTAGAAAATTGTTGGCTTTTGTACAAAATTTTCTTCAACAGAATTCAGGTGAAGGGGGGGGGGGGTGGTATTCCTTATAATATTATACATCCAATTTAATAAATGAGAATATATGAGCTATATATTATCTTGGAGGAATCATTTCCCTTTTTCATGACCTCTATATAATTTTAGTTTGTAGCCAGTGGTTTGATGATAATAGCCAAGAATTATTTGGATGTCTATATCTATGATAAATGGAACGCAAAGGTAGGTTGTTTTGCTCTGGATTATTACAAGTGCATTAATGAAATAGTATACAATTATTTGATACCTGATACTCATTTGAAACAATATTGAACTGAAATAATCAGTATTAAAATAGTTACATAATTTTGTTTTCAGAATACAGTGTAAATTATAAACTGTTTTTCAAATAAATATAAGTGTTAAATTTTCTGCCTGTCTAGTTTTTTTTTTTGCAGATGGCCATTCTTTCCCACAACTTTACCATATTATCTTTAATTTTCAGGTTATTCCAGTCTTTAATCAAGGGGAAACTTTTCAACCAACATCAATACAGGTACTTATTCTGTTTGATTTTCAAAAGACCTATTTCATGCTGATTTGGCTGATGACTAAAATGAATATGTGTTCAACACATTGTGAATTTTTGAGTATATCATAGTAAGTATATCATATATCAGAGTATATCATATCAAATGCATGTTTGAATAGGGTTTGTGACTAAATTGTGAAATTGGCCTGCTATAGGGCAAATTGAAAGATGAAGGATAATGGAATAAATTCAAAAGTTTGCTTTGTGGATTTATATTCAAAATAATATGTTATTTGAACTATTTACCATTGATTATAACAGACATGGAATTTTCAGAATTATGGAGAATGTTTGCCTTTCTCCTCTCCAGGGACCTTTTTCTTGAAAGTTTATGTCTCTGAGATTTGCAAACTTTTAGCCTGAAAGACCTTCAACTGTGATAAATTGTACTATAATTGTAGATGGTTGATGGGGAAACAAGCCCACCTTTGCTGTTGTCAGAGGCAGACTTGATAGCACTCATGGAGAAGCATGGCATAGGTAAAACTTATAAAATGACTGTTGTCAACTTGTTGAATCCTTAAAATCTAGTTAAGTTATTGATAAATTAGGATTTTTATGATCTTTTTGCTTTGTTTTTGATTTTTTTATTGATATTTTTTATAAAAGTAGAAAATTGAAAACATTTCTAATATGTTATCAGATTTCTGGCTGGAGAGAGCTACTCTGATGACAGATTATGGGCTCTTTGAGTCTTGATGACAGAATCTGAAAATCAAAACTTTTTTCTTTTTTATTCAAATAGAAAGAAAGAAAGCTCCCTAGTATTGTCTAGGGACTGGCAGTGCAACCTTGCAACATTCTTTTCACTTAAGTTACTTCATATGAAATTCTGTAGAAAAATAATCCAAAGTAGATTGAAAATGTATCCCCAATGTATTATAAAAATGCAGAACATATTACAACATGTGTTTTCTAGGCACTGATGCAACCCATGCAGAACATATTGAAACTATCAAATCAAGGAATTATGTAGGAGTGCGCAATGATGGAAGATTTGTGCCAGGAGAACTGGGAATGGGGCTTGTGGAAGGTAAATCAGCATAATGCTTATTATAATTCCTCACATCGTCAGGCCATAGAGTTCTTTTACTAGAGTCATTTAGCTGTAAAACAGTTACATTTAGTTGTATGATGTGTAATGTTACCGTGCTAATAATGTGACTAAATTTTATAAGCCTAAAACTTGTCTTTCCCATTACTTTAAAGAATTTTCCAGAATTGTTGTTATAGTAAGCAGGGTGTGAAAGTTACTTAAATAACAACGCACCTCATAATGGAAAAAAAAAAGATGAAACAATTTTAAAGCTTAAAATATTGGGCCTATAAGTGACTTTTTTGTAAAGTGAATCTTTAAAATGTCAGATATGACCAAACTGTATCTATATTTTTTGTGCTAATGCTCGTGTGAAAACATTATTTTAGGCTATGACTCCATGGGATATGAAATGTCTAAACCTCACCTACGAGCAGAACTAGAAGCTGATTTAAAAAGGTGTGTAAAATGAAATTCAGCTGTCGTAATAATCAAGGTGACATTTTCTTCTCTTGGAACTTCAAAAGGCCTTTTTTTAATTTGATGATTATGTAAATACCTGTTTGAAATATTCAAAGGGGTTTGTTGTTAAATTATAGTACAGTGCTTTCAATTTTGTTTTGTAGGATTTGTGAAGGAAAAAAGGACAAGGATGGTAAGTGATTTTTGTACATTTTACAGCCCAATTTTTAAGGTTTACAGATTTAATAAAACCCTAATTTCATTTTATATAACCTCTGAGTCATTAGTAGGGTAATATTTTTTTTCTCTTTTAGTGGTTTTAAGAGAGCAGATTCAGAAATACAAGGAAGTTTTTATTGAGGCCTGCAGGCAGGTAAGTAAATTTAGAAGTATGGCAAAATTTCAGTTTTCTGTGACTTGGGGGGGGGGGGGGGGGGGGGGCATTTGTGACTAGCTGCCTTCATCAGTTGATATATCAGACATTTACAATAGGTTCCTTTTTGCTGTACCACAGTACATAGTGGTCAGTAAGGGATAACATCCACTCACATCAGTCTGATGAGACCTCCAATCATGGTGGCCATAATTAGCTAACACTGGTTAGAAAATTCCCAGGGTGTGTTCAATAAATTTACTATGTGATCAAATTACCAAGCCAACAAACATTTCTTCAGTCAGTTTTATAAATATATTGGATTTGTGTGATTTTTATTACAGTTTATGATGTTCAAATATACTAAACAGTAAATTTGTCTTGTTGTTCACAAAACTTGTCTCTTTTTGAAGATATAAGTATTTAGCATTTAAGAGAATTGATATTCACTACCATTAAATTTTGATAAAATATTCCAGGCCAGCAAAATTGATGAAGCTTTGTCTCATTACCTGAATGAAGAGGCTCAACCCTACGCTGAGCAAGGTGAGTATACAGCCAACCTTATTCAATTGGAGAATCCAGATGTTTACGCAATGGGTTATAAACATGAATGGCTTGATTGGTTACGTATACATAGAATTACCTTTTGATAAAATGAAAATATGAATATTAGAACCAGTTTGCATACTAAAAATCTTGTTTAATCAGTTGCAAGCACATTAATGGGAGCTCTCTTTTAAGTTGAATTATTACTGAGTAGGTTGATTTAAACATATTGTTCTTTATACTGTCTAATGTAGAGGCCCCTCATGAGGTGTCTGTCCCAGTTCTGCAGTGCCCTGGCTGTTCCACAGACATGTTGATTAAGAGAAAGAAGGATGGTCAAGGGTAAGCTGCTTGAGAAGGGGGGTTGGTGTCTATCTCGAACAACCTAGCTAAAGCCTTGGTCATGAACGGCCGTACGGGCTCTCTTTGCGTCCAAATTTTGCGCAGAATCTCACGTCCCACGCAAGACAAACTCAAGAAATGAGTACAATTTCCACGGCCATCGCTCCCTGCAATTAGCTTCCCTGCTTGAAAGGAAATCTCATGTGGCCTTTGCGACTCGCAAGGCAGACTTTCCTCAATCTCTACGACCTCCACGGCCTCCGCAACACCCAAAAATCGCAGGGGATGTACGATCCTGAAATTCGTGCGTCTGGTTGTGACCGAGGCTTTATACAGCTTATGATATATTCATTACATTTTTATAGGATTTATGCTCAAAACAAGCCTAGGTAAAATTGAATTTGTGTTGGGTTTTTGTGTAATCTTTGCTGTGACTCTTAGTTGTATGTTTCATTGTTTTTTAACTTTGCTTTCATCTATGTGCATTTGCATTAACCTTATCATAAAGGTTTTCATGTATTTCTGTTTAGACTGTTTCTAAGTTGTATGGGGTACCCAGAGTGCCGAAATGCCATGTGGTTCCCAGATGCTGTGTTAGAAGCAACAGTGACAGATGAGATATGTGATAAGGTATTAACATAATCCTGTTTTCCTTTTTCCTGTGCAGGTTGATAAAAAATTTTAGCTTTGCTTTGATGAATAATAAAAATATTAGAGAAAGATGGATCCTTTCAATGTGCAAAAATTGTCAAACTTTCAGGTACAAAATTATATAATCAAAAAAAGTTATATTTCTATATAGCATTTGTGGTGCCTTTGCTTCATAGAATAGAATTTTAGAGAAGCATCCTTTTTTAATTTTGTTGCTGCCACTCAATAAAAATGATCTTATTTTAAGAAATTATGACTTAAAAATACAGTATCTGTAAGATTCAGTTTTCCCCCTTGAAAAGAAGGAGTAAATACTGTATGTTCAGTATCAAGAACTAATATGTAGCATATATAACGTATGGCATACACAGTTTAAAGTTTCATATTCAAATTGGTCATTGTGTGAAGAGAAAAGATTAAACTTGTGACATTTATTTTAGTGTCTGCCTGGCCCGGTGCGTAAGATCAAGTTTAAGTTCAAGAGAGGGTCAGTTCCACCAACAATGCCTACTGAGTAAGTAGAGCTGTGAGGTTTTAAAGTGGGTTAATTTATAACTATGTAATTTAAAGGTAAAAAAAAGATATTGTGCAAATTATGATTCCCTTAAAAAATATTAAAGGCATTTGTATTTTAAAAACCCAGTAAAAGGAAGACGTACATCTTGGTTTGAATGATAAACCTTACATCATGATTAGCTCCAGAAGATAGCTTGCCACCTCTGCAGCATGTGTAGTTTTCAATAGGTTTGTCAATTCTTTGATTCTTACTCAGAAATCATTTCAGTTCTCATCACAGACTGAGTGATTCACTGCTGGGTCCAACCCTGACCGAAAACCAGAAGAAAGGAATGGTGCACAATGTTTCAAATGATGCACTTTTTATTATTGTTTAGCTTTAAACAATTTCATTTTTACTTTTTCTACAGTTTTACTATTACAGAAATTGCAGTTTATTGAACATGTTTAGACTGTAGGATTATTTATTTACTTATTTATTCATTTATTTATAGGTATGTTGGCTGTGTTGGAGGATGTGATGATGATTTAACACAGGGAATGAATATGCATTTCACAGGTAATTTGAAGTCAACAGAAGTGGAATGTACGTAATTCAATACAACATGATACAGTGAACCTTGAAATTGCAAGAAATTGGGGTTAAAGATACAATATACTCAAATGCAGGTTAAACATAGCCGAATTCCAGTATTATATATACACCACTAACAGCATTGATATTCCAGGGAATTCCCGCTTGAAGCAGTCTCAACGTTCAGTAAGAAGTAATGACAGTGGCTATGGAAGCAGCTTTCAGTCTACCCCAAGAAACTCCACACTTAACTCTCAAGGCACCCAGGGTCTCAGTAGGAGTGGAAATTCTACTAATACATATGACAGAAAGAGAAACTTTTCATCTTGTGCAGCTCCAGTATCATCAAGTATTACTGGGAGATTTAATGGTGCTTCTGTAATTGGAGGAAGGAATGGGTTTCCAATGCCCGCAGGGACTTCTCCTCAAACTGGAATACCAGCTAGAATGCCCTTGGCCCCTATAACTCCAGCACAAGGCAATGCCACTGTGTGTAATTGTGGTAGTGATGCAATGCTGTTGACTGTTAGAAAAGAGGGACCAAATACAGGTGACATATGTTAACAGTATTTAACAAGCAAGTGTGTTTCAAGGCTTTCTCTTCATTTTTCAGTTGGTTTTAGAGCATTTTGACCAACTTAATAGAGTTTGTACCTCGTCCTACACAAGAGCTAAATGTGTTCTGTCTGCCACAGGGTGTCACATTCATGTTTATATAATATTATAACTTAAGAAAGGGGAAAGCTGTCTTTTGCTCACAAAATATCTTTCATGGATGCCTGGGATCCACAATTTTCAAAGATTTGTGGGCTCATGCATGATTTTATATTAGTTTACTTTGACCTACCTAAGGTTAAAGAAATACGCCTTTGATCACCTGGACTGAAGCTTGCTTTTTATCCAGATTTTCCCGTCTGTAATTTATGCAAATTTTAAACAATATACTTGGTATTTTAGGATTTTATATATTTGCTACCCTATGGTGAAGTATGCAGGATTTTTTAAAAATATTTTCCAACATTTGTGAAATATTTTCTTTTTTCTTTTCTTTTCTCTGCAGGACGCCAGTTTTTCAAATGTCCCCTCCCTCAAGGCAGTGGCTGTGATTTCTTCCTTTGGGCAGATCAATCTTCTGACTCACAACTGAGGTACGTCAAGGACAACTTAAGAGTAAATGGGAGTATATGGGAGACTGTTTTGAGCATTTCAGTTTTAAGACTTTTTAAAGCAAATGTGTATATTATTGTTATTACAGTATCAATACTGTGTCAAGTACCTAATTTAGAAGTACTCTATAAGCTTGCTCATCTTTCTTCCACTTTGTGCATAAAATTGCCATGCAGTAAATTTCAATTTTACTGAGGAAACATAGTAATATATGTGTAACCCCATCATAAACATTTTGTTTTTGTTGAAAATAGGCAAAGTCCTAATGCTGTAAATGGTTCCTCACTGCCTCTTAGTAGTCCTCGTGCCAGACATGTTGAAGATGGTGTAAAATGTAACTGCCAGCAGGCTGCAAAACAGTAAGTTTGTCAGTATGAAATTCATGATGTTAAGTGCATCTTCAGATGGTATGCTAAACACATTCAGTCTGTGTTAATATTGCACATATATGATTATTAATGGGCTCATTTCAGTAAAACTATCCAACTATGCGGAGACTCTTGCTGAATGCAATCAGATTAACAAGTCTTCTCTTGTTTCCAACTGTCTCATATAATCACCAGCTTTTCTCTATTCTACTCAACCCCACGAGGAGACGTTAATCTGATGATCTGATCGTAATCAGCAGGAGTCCCTGAAGCAGAAGTGGATTGATCTATGTTAAATGCGCCCTATCATATTATGTTTTAATGTTTAATGCACCCTATCGTATTATGTTTTAATGTAGCTGTGAGACATGTTATCCTTTTTTTTTTTTCACTTCAACATCTTCATTAATACTGAAGCGGTTTAGAGATTGGCCTGTCTGTATTTCAGACTAACAGTGCAAAAAGAAGGTCCAAACAAAGGTCGTCAGTTTTATGCATGTCCAAAGCCGAGAGGCGAGGGCTGTGCCTTTTTCCAGTGGGGAGATGCAGTAGCGTCAACTTTTAACAGCCACTTCTTAGCACCTTCCCAGCAGAGTTCAGCTTACAGTGCAGGTGATGGGGAGGTACAGTGCAGATGCCATCAGTCAGCTAAACAGTAAGTGGACAATAACTGGATGAATAGCTTGATTTTAAGTACAATTTTTGTATATAGTTTCATTTGACTATATATATTAGGATATATTATATGTCAAATTATTTTCACTTTATTTTTACAAAGAAGTGTAAAAATGAATATCAAAAATAATAATTTTGAGAGAATCAGAAATGTTTGTGATAAAACATTTGTATTTAGCACTGAAAAAAGGCAATAGATTGGACAATTTAAGATTTTGTACACCTGTCGTTATCAAAAACGTTTTTGCCATGAATGAATTTAAAGCTGAAGAAAACACATGCTGCATTTATTTTAGATATATTCTGGCTTCATATCTGTGTTAAAACTAAGTGGGTGACAGACTTAATACATATATCAGTTATTTTTAGGTTAACAGTGCACAAAGAGGGACCAAATAAAGGCCGCCCATTCTACGCTTGTCCAAAACCAAGAGGTGAGGGGTGTGGATTTTTCCAGTGGGCAGATGAAGAACCAGACTCCATGCTCAGCAGCAATGCAGGTAGGTACATATATATAATGAAATTTGCTGTACACGTGATTATCTTATAGACTAATCTTCAAGATCAGACTGGAAAAGCAATAGTTTTACTGTTCTAGAATGCTTGGTATCCTGCTCCTTACTCACACTTTCTCTCTCTAAATTTTAATTTTAATAATTGATTAAAATGTCTGATTTTGTATTACTGACTTAGCTGGTGTTTTATGGCCTGCAGATGCAACTCTATTACACTATTTTGCTGTGATTTTATACAATTCAACTTTATGGCCTGCAGATGCAACTCTATTATACAATGCAACTCTATTACACAATTTTGCTGTGATTTTATACAATTCAACTTTGTATTTATGTATATGTATATATTTAATTTTATTCTGTTCTATTTTTCAGGTTGAATTAATTTGAGTTGATGCAAATTTAAATTTTCTTACTTTCAAATGGTATAGTTTCTCCTCTCTCTCTCTAACTCAGGTGACCATTTTGGAAATGGAGCCAGGAAGAGAAATAGCAACACAAATAGACAGCCTGGAGAGAAAAAAACTAGAAAATGTGGTCTCTGTGGGGAGGAAGGTATACACCAATAATATATTTCTGAAAGTTTAGACTCTTCCCTTCCCACTGGAATTATAACCAAGATGCATTTCTCCTTTTTGATAAAATTTGATATAATGAGTTTACATTTTATGTAAGTGATAATGCATATTTAATATTATTAATGATCAGAATTCAACACTCAGTGCTCTTACAGGTAGCAGATATTATCAAATTAACATTGTGTGACTATTACATCAAATGTATATTTATGACTTACTGATCCAACATGTAATAAAGCAAGAAAATAGGAGTCGGATCACTAGATAGAAGATGTTCTTGTCGATATATAATTTAATGTGTGTACTAATTTGCAGGGCACACCCGTAGGAATTGTCCACATGCTTAGTGAAGAGATCCACACAACAAGACCTGGTTTATGAAGGGAGTGTTTCATCAGCCAAATTATCCAGCAATTTACAGTTTGGTCAGCTCATCTCTGCCTGGAAAGCAAAATGATGTGGTTACTGTTGTGCAGGTGCTGTTACCACCAACAGAGAAATGAACCATGTTAACCTTCAGTTTTTTGGTTTTTGGAAAGTTGCCAGATGTTACTTTGACACCGAGTACTACTCAGAGTGTCAAAGTGGCTAGATGCTACTTGATCAACAAAGGATAGGGAGACTTATTGTGTAACAATCAACTATTGCTTTGTGGAGTATTATCTGAACACTAAAGCTCCATAGACTTTGGAATGCATTTTGAATACAATGCACACTTAGAGAAATATTAACCCTTTAGCTCAGGCAAATTTATATATCCACCAAGAGACAACAGAATAGCATCAGCATAAATGATGCAAAAATGAATCAGCTTTCTGCAAACTTGCTAACAAGACACAATATGAATATATCCATCTCCTGCTGTACTCAACTATTTGTTATTAATAGTAAAAAATCTGGGAATATCTGGGATGCTGCCATCTTCTACATGTCATGAACAATTCTCTTTCAATGACTGGCCAATAAGGAGCTGTCAGGGTTAACAAAAAGTCTTGAATTTAAACTATTTCAAATTGGTTTCTTTAAAAGTGGATTTCCTATATTATCCATGCCAGATGACAGCAGTTACTGTTAATGATACTCGCATTAAGTGTTAGGGAATAAGGTGGTAGTGTTCTTACCTGGAAATGAATAAGGAGAGAGGAGAGTTTTTCAAGTAGCCAGGCATGAGCATAGGTACATAGGAAAATAAGACTGATCTATAACATCAATTATGTGCATATATTTAATGTGTTGAAGCTGACCACTGGTTACTATTGCGTCAGTTTGCAACCAGTGCTAGGTTAAGCATTGGTTTGTAACTGATAATCATGGCTTAAAATGTAAATAAAAACTGTGAAAATGGCACATGATTATTGGTTGCAAAACCAGTGTGTAATTGCAAGTTGCACCTTTCCCTAAAACCCTCTTTACACTGAACGGTATCCATCCATTCTGTGTCCTTTGTGCGATTTTTTTTACTCTCAAATGGGGTTGTACTACGGGACGCAGAAAGGACGCAATCCAGTGGGGAGGGGGGGGGCTTCCCAATATTGGTAATGGAGGATTCAGTTAAACCAAAGTGTAAGGCATTGGAGGCAATGCACAAGATGGTTAATATAATTGTACCACAAGTCTGTTATTTTCCCCAAAGGCTGCTTGAGTAAGCTTTATTTATGCATGCCATGATTAGGTCCTTGGTGCTCTTTTTGATTTTGCAAAGGAAAAAAGTTTTTCCTGCTATTCTTCTTTTCTCACTGTCCGTCGTAACAAAATCCACCATTGAAGTTCTGATAAATGTTGATGTATGTTTTAACTTTAGGGCATACTCAATTTTCTTTTACAGCTTAAAGGGATAATAACTCTTCGAAGGAGATCTATATTTCACAATAAAAACATTGTGAATAACTCAGAAATATAATATATTGTTTTACCACAAAAATGGCAGTTATAGCTATTATTCTGCTTTCTGAGTTTGTCTTTAGATCACGTGACCTCCATTGATGGCTATACTCTGTTAAAATCTCTTATGAGATTTTAACAAAAAACCAAACTTTTTAGAAAAAAACCAGGGACTAACTTTGAATGTAAAAATGGATTCATTTACCATTGGTAAGTATGGGAAAATTGTTGTTTACTCCAGGAAAATTCATTTTTTGGCCAAAACGAAGAGTTATTATCCCTTTAACAACCAGCAGTTTTGAAAAGTTCGATCCCGAACAATATTTTATTCGTGAAAGTAATTTGTTTTTACATCAATGTTTTGTATAATACAAAGTGCTTGTTACTTAAAATTGTAAAATTAATTGTATTCAAGATAATGAAGGCATATCAAAAAGACAAATATAGTGAATGAGAAAATACTTTAACAAATATAATTTTATTTAAAGAAAATCTTAACACATAACAATAGAGGAATTTCAACCCCTCATCTTTTTTACATGATACTGGACAGTTTAACTATTCATTTACAAGTCACATCAAAAACATTTCACTCCATAAAAACAATTCTTGTAAGTTTGAGTTTTATCAAATTGACTCAAATATTTTGATACATGTAAAAAAAAAAAAGCAAGACATTTCATTTTTAAACTGCACACCTGAGTATTATGTTAATTGTGGAGACTTAATAAAAAATTTGTAAAACACTCTATAAATCTTAACTACACAAATATTTTAAAAAGTCTTCCAGATTTTCAAAATTTCTTTTGATTCACTCTGCTTTCAGGGCATACAGATATAGACTATAAAACATTACCTAATTTATTTTATTATTTTTTTTTTAGACCTAGCTGTAATTTAACATATGTTTAGTTTCACAAGAAATCCCCCAAACTAACTATTATATGAACACAATGGCATGGAATAAGGTTATTACTTGATCTTTTCAATGGGGGAAAATTGTGAATTTTAAAGGTGCTACATTTTTGAAGTCTAAATTATTTTAATAAGAGCATTTCTATTGAGTTGCAGGAATAGAATTAAAAAGCAGGCTATTCTATACTTCTATTTATGCTGTAAAAGTGCCACAAATGATATATAAAAATATATACATTTTTCAAAATAAAATTATGCATCTGACACTTTGATCACTTTTGCCTATAGAAAAGATTACCATAACTGACATGAGGCTGTTATAAGACTACATATTATTAGGTTGCCTTAACTTTTACTCAAAAGAAAACATTAACGTAAAAATATTGAGCTATTCATACATGTATAAAAATAAGTGTACAATTGGAAGATAGCATGTCACAAAATATTGTAACAGTACGATACATCAAGTAATTAAGCATGCAGGTAATTCACATTATCTTAATATTTCAATGCGCTACAAAACAATAATTTTATTAAAAAGATTATCAAGAGGTCCATTGTAAGTTCAATACTTTAAAAAAATCCAAAGTACACAACCATCAGTTGAAAAAAAAATTAAATGTTCATATGTTAAAATTGTTTACTACTTTAAATAATATATTTAAAGATTATATTTTCATGGCAGCTTAGTTTCATGAGTAGTGTTGACAATTGCCAGGTCTCTAATTACTTTATTTTGTAAAGAATGGTCAAATTCTCGATTTTGCATTAATAAATAATATCAATCATACAGTTATGAACTGCTACTCCTAAAAACAGTCTTTTTATTTTATTTTAAATACGTATCGGCACTTCAGATTGGTAAGTACTACAGCAATAAAAAAATATTGTTTGCATTCAGATCTATGTTGAGAATCATCAAGTTAAACGTGGACAACTGCAGAAATGTGTGCCACAGGACCAATGCTGTTCTCAGAAAGAGAAGGGAGCATTAAGTGTTAGCATACATGGGCATGTGAGTGTTTGCACACATTTTTACATGGATCACACACAGATAATGACCCACAGTTCTTTAGTGAAGAATTCACTAAATTCATGGATCAGAATGGAATACATCATCAGTTAAAAATACCTCAAGCAAATTGGGAAGTGGAATGCCAAAATAAATGCATTCTGAAACATCTTCATATTGTTCATGCAACCTGAGGGAAGCCACTGGAAGTAGTCTCTCAGTGATGATTTGATGATGTATTACACTACACCTGTAATTAAAAATGGGTCTAAGAAATAAGTCTCCTGAAAAGTTTCCACGGGTCATATTATGGAACTGCAGGATGCCCTAATACAGTAGCATACATTACAATGCACATATACCAGGACTTGCAAACATATCGAATGAAGGATCAATGTCTTTGGGCCGAGTGTGTTGTAGATCTAGCACTAGGTAGTACAGATGGTGTAATAACAATCTTTGTTACCTGATTGGCAGTAGTTTAATTACTATACATGGATTGGTTGCACCTTCGTGAAAAAGGGAATATTGCTGAAACTTTGACATCTTCTAAATCTGCTAAATTACATGTAATTTCAAGGCAAGATAAGAAGTACATAAATCACAGTGTGTCTTTTTCTAATCAGAGTCTAAGTGAGGTTTAACTCCAGATGGGTTCACTTCACTATAAGGAGGTGGAGGCGAAGAGGGCTGTGATGTCACTGGATCACCAGGGTTACCAGGCTCCTGTTGCCAAGGGTTACCATCTAGTAGCTGTTGCTCAGGGTTACCATCTGGTTGCTGTTGCTCAGGGTCACCAGGCTGCCTCTGTACATGGCTAACAGGCTGTGATGTTACTGGAGCACATGACATTTGGTAACTTTGCAACTTTTCCTTGGATACACAAACGCGCTTTTGGACTGGCATTATTACTGAGGAGTCCCAGTAACACCATATCATGTCATCAGCAATGCAAAGGCAGCATAAGGTGTTGAGGCAACCACTGCAGCATCCATGATCACAATTACAGCAGTGAGGGGGTAGACAATCACAGCCATCTCCGCCACAGCAGTCGCAACAGTCTCCGCCACAGCAGTCGCAACAATTTCCATCACAGCAATCACAACAGTTGCAGTCCCCGCAGTCTCCACAGTCTCCGCAGTCCCCACAATTTCCACAATCAATGTCACCCATGACAGTGTCCTTTTTCTAAAATGAAATGTCCATTATTACAAATGAATAATTATTTGAAACAAAAAAATATATAATATAATGAACAACAAATATATATATATATATATATATATATATATATATATATATATATATATATATATATATATCAGTGTGTGTGTGTTAAATAAACTGTGTTAGCAATCAGTTAACTAAGTTAATAATTTGTTAAGTTCATTGACTGTGAATTTTGACAATGACAAAGTGGCTGAAAGGCAGTCATTTGCAGTCATTTATTTTAGTGAGTTGACCTTCTAATCAAACTCACTAGCTCATCTTGGATTTCCACATCCACTGCATGAGCTTAAAGCAATCCAAACCAGGATTTAGAATCCATTCTACATGCATGATCACTTCTTGTTGAACTTATCTGAGGACAGTTAAAACTTTTAAAACACACACACACATATATATTAATTGACAGATAAATGGTCTTCATCAATATGCCAAAAAATAATCATATTCACCATCCCTAATTAGCTGCCTATAACCTCAGCAGTCAGCCATTTTGTCACAGTTTGAAAATAACATAGGTCACAGCACATGAGTCTCCCGGACGTTATCCGAAAGTCGAGTTATGGTTTAAAGGATGTATCTGAAAAACCTGTGCCTAACCAATTAGGGTTTTGATCTTTTCCTTTTTCCAAAATAATTAAGATGGAGGGGGGGGGGTGCAATTTACCTATGAAAATTTTATTAAATATGAGCTTTTGGCAGGGAAAAGCTTGGCTTGGAAGGCTTTAATTGACACAGGAATGCCATTAATAAGTTCTCAATATCATAATTTTGTATTATTTACAATCCTCTTCAAAAGCTGTGCCAAAAGTTAAAGTTAAAGACTCATATTTCAGTCACCTCTTACCAAGGTTTAACCCAATCCTGGGATACAGTAAGACCTCTGCATTTGGCGCTGGTCAATTATCCCAGCTTCGCATTGAACCTAACCAAGAGGTGACCTGAGCCAATGTAAATAACTGTATAAAGGAAGTCCTTTATCATGCGAATCCTGCTGTCGATCCAGCTAAACTGTGATTATAATAGTCTTTAATGTTTTAGTACTAGCAGGCTTCCAAGAAAGTTCAAGTACACTTGAGATACAAACAAACTTTTTTCTATTCCCATTTGTAAGACAGGACACCCTTTGTCAATTATGCCACAGACCTGTGTTAGTAGCCTAAGCATGATAAAAATGGCCAAATAACAGTATCGAATGTTATAAATATTGTTTGTGAATTTATCAAACATCAAATGGTAAATATGAGTCAAAACCCATACCTGATTCCTCACAACACTAAAAAACGCAACAATTTTTCCAACATAGATAAGATGAACAGTACAGATTTCCTTACCTGCGGAGACGTGAGAATTTATGGTCAGGTTTCGCCGTGTTTTGACCTCTACCTGTAGCGGTCGCGTTTGATCAATCCAACAAGCTGAGAAATGTTTAGTAATTCTGTAATAGCAAATGAAAAGGGTTTTAAATAATACAACCAGGAACTGTCAGGTCCTGTCCCCGAAGCCTTTGTGATCGTTATCAATAAATGTGTCCCATTTCCCTGTTCCTGTTGTTGTGAAATATGACGAAACGCTCGTGACACATATTGTGTTAGTAGTGACTCGCACAACCGGTGATGATTGTTCAGTCTACTGGTTTTAGATGGAATTTCAAAGATTTGTAGAAGAACATAAAACATTAAATAATAATAATAATAACAGATGAAAGAAACAGAAGGATAGAAAATATGTAATTATACCATGATAAGAAAAAAAAAGATCGAACACCACAGTTAAAAGTCCTAAATACCTGTAACAGTGTGTAAGTAGCCTACGTGGGTCCTAGACACTGCATATCAAAGATGTGCCAAGTTAAGCAATTTACAACAAGGTTCATTATGATATAAGATCCTGCCCACTTGCACAATAAATGAAACATGAAAGGAATGGCCTATGGAAGCAACAAATTTTGATTTGATAATCCTGGATTGTTTGAAGGGGGAGGGGGGGGGGGGTCCAGAACTACAGGCCTCGGATGCGAAGCCGACCGTCGCCCCCTTGGTGTGAAGTTAGGGGACTGCTCAAGGGTCCCGAAAATGTTTTGGTGTTTTGGAGGACAAGCAGTGCCCTTTGGTACGGTTTAGAACTATGATATTGCTAGTCAAAATTCTAATTTCAAGAGTGGAATATTGGTGTGATATATTTTCAGGGCCCCACTGACCCCCCTCCCTAAATCCGTCACTGTAACCCATGCCAATATTTTCGTTTTGAACATACAAATATTAAGTTATAGGTCCACCATAGGCCTACTGTAGATCTACGGGGCTTTCTCACCAAACAAAACGTTGTTCAACCTGTAGGGTGTAGATGTACATAAACTCTTTATATTCGACGTTTTCGTTTTTGGTTTTGACGATTCATGATTCATTTAGATAGTCATATATTTCTGGCATTTCGGAAGGAAATAATATATTTCATAATTTTATTTTTAATATATTTATTTAGCGTCTAAAATCCATAAAAATAGGCCCTATGTTCGGTAGAGTTTACAAAGTAGGCCTACAATGTACAATGCAAATACAAATAAAATACAATGTTAAAAGGTTTCATTTAGATTAAAAGTTAATGGAATTAAAAGTAAAGAGAAAACGTGTCTTGCATTAAAAGTTTTAACTTAAACCTAAAAGAGAAAAATGTCTAATTAGGCTATAATGTTTTATATTAAAAGTCAACAGAAATAAGTTCAATTATAATGTACTATAAAATATAAAATGGACAATCATAATTTTTTTAAAAAGATAGGTTTTTATGTTTTTTTAATCATCTGCTGAGCTTATATTCCTTGGTTCTGATGGTAATTGATTTCATTCATATGAGGCCGCGTATTCAAATGTTGACATGAAACACATTCATTTGAGGGGTTTTATCGTTTTACAGGTCTGACCGACACATGAAATATGATTTGGGCACATCTTCAAAATTATAAAATATATACATTTAAAATGAAATTCATAATATGTAAATTATTATAAAAATGGAAAAACTGGATATAGTACTGTACAAATAACGAATTATGAATAGCGAACGAAATAAAGGTTCTGAAACAAAGCCTTGTCCATTCATGCTGATAACATAGGCTACTGCAGAAAGTTCTTTCAAAGAGCGAGCATGTAAAGAAGCAGGTTTTTGTGAATAATCGCTTTTTATAAGCTCGGTTCCTTTTATTCAGGTAGCTTTGAAACATTTTGTACAGCCGAGTAATTTCTTTTCAATTCGTCATTTCTATTATTTACTCAAGACAATTATTCACCTTTTGGATATTTAGTTAGCTACGGGGGTCGAGAGAGGTAAATATGCGATATATGTATAGGCCTAGCCTTCGCATTTATTTGCATTGCAGTTTCAGAAAAAAAAAACCTATACAATAATATCATAAAATATTTTCTCCGAGGTAACACTTCAAAAACAACAAGTGGATTCTGTAGCTATCAAATATTAACAAACAGTTAATCTCCAGATTTACTCCATCGCCGTTTTCTCCTTTATTTGGAGGGACCGTTACGTCAGCATTAAACAACCAACCGTCACAGATCTAGAAGAACGGTCGAAAATGTGGAGGTAAGTGTAAAATAGGTTCACTTTTTATCACATTTGACGAATAATGTACCCATAATGTACCAAATATTTGCTGATGAGTTTATTTGGCTTTAATAAGCTATAATAAGCCCCCAGTCATCGGTTATATTAATTAGTTTTATCAGTTTATTAAGTTTTTACAGTCTCATTAAGAGTAGGCCTATTATATTATTTCGAATTTTCCAGCTTCACAAACATCAATTTAGGTAAAATCTGGAGAGATGATAAAAGTAAAACCAGCTATACATTGTAAATAATGAATTTTTTCATGTATGGAGATAATATAACTCTGCGCATGGTACAATACGTAGGCTACAGGCAGATCTACAGATTAATACATACATAATACGTAATAGTACGTGTGTATAGTGGAAAGTCTATACGTGTACATGCCATAATTTGACAGCAGATCCAGAAAAGACGA
This sequence comes from Lingula anatina, assembly GCF_051362555.1. Lineage (NCBI taxonomy): Eukaryota > Metazoa > Brachiopoda > Lingulata > Lingulida > Lingulidae > Lingula > Lingula anatina. The sequence goes on from NC_141768.1 coordinate 34,523,835, forward strand.
GAGGGGAAGGGCAACAGAAAGAAAGATATTATATATAAGAAAAAGATTTTAAAGGCAAAAAAAGGGCAACAAAAGTTATTTTCCACTCCTAGGGTCAGCTTGACATTTTCCATTGAGAAAGATTTCATACTGGTCAGACTATTTGAAAGGCATAGGAAAATATCAAGTATAAAATGATTATATCCAGAAAAGACGAGAGGGGAAGGGCAACAGAAAGAAAGATATTATATATAAGAAAAAGATTTTAAAGGCAAAAAAGGCCAACAAAAGTTATTTTCCACTCCTAGGGTCAGCTTGACATTTTCCTTTGAGAAAGATTTCATACTGGTCAGACTATTTGAAAGGCATAGGAAAATATCAAGTATAAAATGATTATACTGCAATAGGATACTTTTAAACATACAATACCCGATTAACTTTTGTTGGTAAACTTATGTTATTAAACTTTAAAAATACGCAAATAAGAGCAGTAACTCAATTTATTACATTGAATACCACGTGACACCTAGGGGGAGTGCCTTTGCCCATATACGTCTCATCTATATGTCTGCTTTTTAAAGCTTTAATAGATCGTCAGAATTAAGTTCACTGATAAATTCAAAATGAAAAGTATTGTTTGGCAAGTGAAAGGGGGCCGTTACTCACAGAATGTGAAAGGCTTAGCAGCAATCTAGTACGGGAAATATACAGCTGCACAGTGGAGCTGCCAATCAAACACATATATGGACAAGTGTGACCTACTTTAAAACTCAGACACGCTACCACAGGGTAAATCAGCAATTAGGCTAAAATTACGGGTTTATTTGTAAACTTCCATTATTTTAAGATAGGCTGATATGTAGTTGATATTTCATCTATCTAATACTGACAAATTCAGAAAAACACCCAAATTTTGACAATTTACTGTTAATTACTACCGTAAATTGCCGAAAGGATGGAAAATTTGACAACGGGCATTAGCCTACGATGCACACATTGCTAAAACGCCCTTGAGTATTAAATCAATAACATACATTGCTGAATATTACACGAACTTTTTGGTCGTAATACCTTTCTTAATTAGCTACTCGATACCTTATCAACTAGAAAATTGATTGATTTGAAACCTCTGCAAAGAAAAAAGAGAAATAAAGGAAATTATGATAAAAACGGGGTCTGTTTAATTGGTTTGACACGTTCGTTGGACGGGTGGCAAGAGACCTTGACTACTCGATCATTTTTTTCTTGCCATCATGTTTTCATGCATGACAATGACAATGTAAGTAATTTAAAGGTAACACTAAATTCTAATATTTCTTTTATATTGATTTCATGGAAAATGCTTCTCAAACGCCACTGTTGGCACTTTTCCCTTAAATTGTTCATGGTTTTTAAATTACTTGTCCCTCTCAAAGACAAACGTCTTTCTCTTCTTGACGTTGATTAGAATACAGAAAAGCTGCAGATTATACGAACACGTTGAAAACAAGAGGAGGCATTTAACATTAAAACATAACATGATAGGGCGCATTTAACATGGATCAATCCAACTCTGCAGGGACTCCTGCTGAATGCAATCAGATCATCAGATTAACGTCTCCTCGTGGGGTTGAGTAGAATAGAGAAAAGCTGGTGATTATATGAGACAGTTGGAAACAAGAGAAGACTTGTTAATCTGTTAATCTGATTGCATTCAGTGAGAGTTCCACCGGAGTTGGGTCGATCTACGTAGAACGATAGTTTCACTGGGAATGAGCCCTAAGGCAGTTGTAAGGAAATACCCATTATTTTCAATTACATGTGTCATTGGAATCACACATATCGCAAAATGGAATTAAGTGTGCAATACTAAAGTAACCAAAAGGGTAAAAGGATAGGAAAACAGAAAATTTCAAAAAGACTTAAAAACACGATATACGACATGCAATTGTATTCACTGTGTTAACTGGTGATTTTTTGCTTTAAACGTTGCATAAATTTGGATAGGTGGTGATGGCACACTAAGCATTCGTTTCAATAATAGGTGGAGCGTCTTTACTGTAAATGAGATCAGATTTAAATTAACAGAGAGAGAGAGAGAGAGAGAGAGAGAGAGAGAGAGAGAGAGTTTCACAAGGTTTAAGAGTGGAAAATATTTCAAAGAGCAAAAATAGAATGAATACACGAGAATATCTTTTCGTATCAAGAAGTACTTAGCAACTTCGCAAAAGAAATGTTATTTGTTTACTCTCCTTCAAAACTAAAGTTTTGGAATACAGTTGTAAAAAAATGCATATCACCGCATCGGTCAGCAAAAGGCTGCATTATATTCTTTAAATAAAATCAGCTAGACGACAGCAATAATATTGACCTCAAAGTAAATACGCAACGACAAAAGAACTCTAAGTTCAAAAACCATTGTCAACCTTCCTTACGTACATACATACTAGAGTAAAAGCTGAAAAGCAAACAATTTCCACACCTTTATACGTATACTCGTATAACAAATGACTATGGCTGCCACTATAGTGCTGGTGAAACTCAAGTGGAATAGTGCTCTTTTCTTCTCTGCAACTTGACCAGAGGCAAGAGTGAAATATGTCTACCAAAGATTTGCAAAGATTCCGAGGGGGTAGGTACTTCACTACGTAGGCTTAGTATATGGATATTTCACTAGTAAACGAACAAAAACCCTGTTAGAGATGTGGCTTAAAAGATTCTGAAAGGAACGTCACGGCCTATTTTTTTGCTATACGAAAAATATGTTTTAGGATAATTTGTATAATTATTACTATGATAAGTTATGATATATCTTCTAAAGGGTCCCTTCTCTCTTGTTGATGGACAGCACGTAGTGGCCTATTTAAGGATACAGTTTTGATATGAAGCATAGGGCAAGTCAGTTCATTTCGGTCCCATTTAGTTTTATGCTATACCGGTATATGTTTATAGGGAAAGCAGTTATCAGAGACACATGAATAATTGTGAATCATCGAATGATGTAACTGCATCTTTACAAATTTTATATATAACAAACGACCCGTTATAAGTTACAACAATCGTGTAAGAATTTATGTGCGTGGACATTACAATACGCTTATTGTTGAATGGGTTATGGCAACCTGGTAAACACCCCACTGGCTGGAAATGAGACCAATTCTTGACCAGTGGTCAAATTCAAACACCACTTTATGCTTCATTACTCTTCAATATGATGGCTAGTTGTGCAGATATACATATGAAACGAACTTAAGGGGAAAAGAATGACACATGAATGATAGCTTTAATCAGTCAGGAATAGTCCGAAATGAGGGCCCCATTGGGTATTTGCGTTACGCGTGAAAGCCACTTTTTTATTTTCCGAGATGTAAAACGTTCACATAATTTAACGTGCTCTGTGAAGCACCCTATTCCCGTGACTCGTGAATGCGACTTTTTATTTTTCGCTCTGTGTGAGACGAAGTCATTAATTTAGATCCGGTGATTCGTGATTTTCAGGATTTTCGACTCGCATTATCAATGATATATGATTATGAATAAAGATTATTTACTGTGGTTTGTGAACCGATGAATTTATTTCCCGTGAACTGAGATCATTACCCCAAGGGGAGCCTCCGAATCTGTGCACTCAAGCACTTTTGTATGAAAAAAAAAAAAAAAAAAAAAAAAAAAAAAAAAAAAAAAAAAAGATACATTAAAAATTATCAAAAATGCCTGAGCAAAATTGCATTAAAAATAATATAAGGGCTAGAGCTCGATTTTTCGGACTAAGCCTCGAAGTCCCACTAATAGTTCTCTCTGACTTTTTTTGGCACTTCAGAGCAACGATACTAGATTTTAAAAACGGAAAAATGTACACTCTCTTTAAAGTAATAAAAACAGTCAACGAATAAAAACAAACGGCAAAAATAATTCCACGTTTAGGGGTTATTAACTATTCTGTGCACACACTTTTAATGCAGTGGAAGCAGCAATCGATCAGTAGACTGGTTACTTCATTGAAAAATGCAACGGCCGAAAGTTTGTTGATTTAACTAAAGTGCGTTTGTATGCATCATTGAACAAAAGAGTGACGTGGAGACGTTTTCAGCCAGTACCGGACATTTCTCCTCAAAGCTAGAGTGGCTTAGGATAACTTGTGTTGAAAAAGTGCTTTTAAACATAAATTTATACAAGTAATTAATTCGCTTTCTTCAACCTTTTTGAGAATGTCAACGCGAGGGTTACCACTGACCATTTGGCTCGGGCAGTTCTGGGTTGCAATGGAGAGACGAAGTGAAGATGCCTTTTAGATGGGGAAGAAATACCGGAGAATTTGCTGATATTCAAGGTCTGATATCCAGGGTGGGAGGCTAAATTATTTCCGGAAATATAAGTTTCCGTATAATGCGCGTAACTTCAAGGTCTTAGCTGTGTCCATTTTGTCATGACAAAGATGTAAAAGATGGGGTAACGCAAACAAAATTACGTTAGTTTTCATATTTTATTGATCACAGGCATGTCTTGATCGATAAAATATTTTATTTCTATGAATGTGTTTTACTACGCCATTTAAGTCAATAATTTCAATAAATAGATATTTCTTTAATTGTAATTTATCTTCACGAGACCAGTGACATTTCACAAAAAAAGAAGAATAATTAAAAAAAAAATTGAGAACATTTTTAATAACTGATATATTAAAATGTGAATACATGTAGGTATTGTTGCACAGCAATGAAAATACATAATTTAGTTTTGATATGCTGAAAATAAATAAATGGTTAATTTTGATTTCTACAGTTTTCTGAGGCAGGCCAAACATTTCTATACCTTATGTACATGTAGAGCCCATAAGCTACCAAAAATTAGAACTGTAGAACTTTTAATGACTAAAACTCCAGGAACGCTGACAAATTTTAAGAAAATTTATAAGCCTAATAACTGACACTTTTTTGATATAATTCTAATACAGATCCATTATCAATGTTATCTAAAAACTCCTTTCTGTAATCATTCTTAATGTTTATAGCTGTTTTTTTATTGTATTCACTATTATACAGTCTAACTGTTAATTGCACATAGATATTATCAATTAACTATTTATCTTGAAGAAAGAAAGATAAGTCTCAGTTAGGACATAATGACAATTGCATGACAAACAGCAATAACATATTATAAAATGTCAGTTTCTCCTTATCAGTGTGAATAAAGACTTTATAAGACCATCAATCACCTAGAATACAATCATATCTTAAGGCACTCATTCATAGTATCATGGCATAAAAGAAGTGAAAAATAGTAAAAGTTTCTGTAAAAATACCATTTTGTGCAAGGTTCATAATTCCAGTACTCAAAATGAATTTGGTACTGTGTTACTATGAGCTGTTTTAAATGAGATTACGCTAATATTTGTCATCAAAAGTTCTACACTATAGATAACAAAAAAGATCTATAGCTGGCAATAACAGTATACCTATCATCTCACTTTGTGTCAGCAGAGTAGAAATGTGTAGAAATTATCCTATTATTTACAGGTTTAGGATCCTGATATGGTAAATGCTTAGATGTTTTAATATCTAATTTAAAAAATACTCAGACATAATGATAGTCATTGTGATAAATCAATTTTCTTTTTTTCAGAGGAAAAAGATGACCTCTACCTAACAGAAGCAAATACCAAAAAGTTGCGGATTGGAACATATGCCATTTTAGCACAGCTTCCCAGTCGTAAGGCTTTTATCTCTGATCTGGGTACCTCTATGACAAGAAAAATGTTACGAAGAGACCAAGCCAAATCACACCCATACCCTATGAAAAAGAACAAGATTGACCCCCGCCACCTGGGAAGGAATGTGGACAAATTTAGCAGCAAGAATCATCTGGTGGATATTGAATTGGGGGACTATCATGGTGGGGATGCAGCCATGGATGAGAAAGAACAATACCATCAGAAGAAGCATATTAGAGATATGCCTACATCAATTGCCATGAAGAAAGTTATAAGGTAGGACTTCATGTTTTTCTTTATTTATGTAGTATTTCGTAGTATGTGTATTCATTTATGCAGTAATCATGATGTGTTTTAACAGACAGTTTCATGGGATTAGAGACAGAAAAAAAATAGACACAAGCCTATAGGCAGGAATAGGGGAGTGGGGATAGGCCTTTTTTCTGGGAAAAGTTCTTCTCTGAAATAATCTGATCTAGATTTTTTTGTACAGAAGGCAAAATTTTGTAGTAAAAAGGCCAACATTTTTACAATTTCCCATTAGTTACCCATTCAACCACTAATTTACATGTACGTAGACTCTGGTAAAAGTACTCTATTAAGACATATTTTTCGAACAATTTATGCCTCAATACCAACTTACCCTTCACACCCAATAAAAGTCATTTTTTAAACCTGGAGTAATTGCTGTAATAGTAGTACAATAAGACTTTGAATTGTTAGCATAAGCTACATGAAAAAGACAATGTCAGAAAAAAATGCGTAATAAATAATAGAGCATATAGATGCATGAAATAATTTTAAAAAAGTTATGATTGTTAACATTATCCTCATTTCAGTAAGGGAATCAATTAGATCAATTATAACAACATGCTACTTCATTTGAAAATTTTCTTGGAAGTTTACATATTATAATTTGTATATGCAAGTTAACTACCAGTACAAGGTGGTTTATTTTGATGTATAGACAACTTGAATTTCTATCAGCCCATTGAAAAATGTTTTCCATTAAAACTCTGGCATATTTTTACACCTTACTTCACTCATTTTACAAGAAACAATCAATACATCTACAAGATTCAATATTCATGCAATCTAAAAGTGCACCACTTAAACAACAGCAAAAAAGTTTGATAAAAAAGAAAATGTAAGTACATAACTGTTACAGCCTTCTTGGTGTGGTTAACAAATCTTTGATAAACTGTTTAATTGAGGATATTTCAAGGAGCACAAATGTGTGGGTATATAGCTGTGTTATGCAAGGACCTCTGTGTAAAAAGTTCAAGAAATGAATTCATATATCTACAAAACCCATCCCTGTTGCTCCCCGATCCCCATCTATTTTTTAAAATATCATATCCACATATTTGAGTAATGCCTGTTTGCCTTTTCTTCTGAAATGAATTTTTGTGATTTTAAAATTTTTATATGCTTTGATTTGTCATAATAATTCAGCATAAATATGGTGAGATTAAGAAACTGAAGTAAGACTTTCCAGCAGTCTTGTAATACACCTGCAATTTTAATATGCATTTCAAGTTCACGTTCGCGTTCCTTGCGAAATACAACAGCTTTACTATTAGCTACAAAGCCACTAGATAGAACATATAGCACAATATACTTGAAAACTAAGTTCAATACCAATGTGAAGTCTTAATGCGGTCAATACACAAACTTATAAGTACTTGAACACTTGGCAAAATATTGTGTACCCGTTGCTAGGTGCTTTGTTAAGCTGTATATTGTAGTCACATAAAGACATGCAGAGAAGGCTGAAATGGTAGACGTTATACCTGGCCTTTAGTATGAGCCGTAAGTGGGGCAAAGGATATTAGATTATATAGACGTGTACACAATACAACCCTATACCTGTAAAAAAAATCGCTTTAAAACCCCCTGCAAACAAACATTGGGTCTAAACATAGCTTGGGGAGGAAAAACATTTTTTATAAAGAAAGGTGTTTAAAAAAAGCATTATGAATCCTGGCTGTTGACATCATTTAGGGTTGGCGTAACCGGAAACTCAATGTTTTTATTGTTCTCCAAAAAATGTCAAGATAAAAAAATCTTATGTTGACTCTGTGGTTGCATTACACTGCATTGTTAGAAAGCCTTTTATTCTTCCCTGCATTTTGACCTGTGTTGTAACACCTGTACTATAGGTCTATAGAGGAACTGGCAGTCTGCTGAAATTTTACTAACCCAAAACTCGACAACTTATATATATATATATATATATATATATATATATGGTAAAATTATTTTTAGTAAACAACCAGTATGCACAATTAACTTATTTCCAAAAAGTATTGTTTGCAACAGAAAAAGTAAGTAAATTAAAAATGCAAAATAAAATTTAACCCGATTTCTGGTGGTCTTTTTCAAGTCTGGAGTATACATTCCTGTACATAATTTTTTCACAAAATTTTACTTGTTGTTTTAGTCCAGAAAAAATTTTAGAGTTTGTTCACCTGTCCTTGGCCTATTTTTTTTCTAACACATATTTCATTGTATATTCTGTCTATATTTGTTCCATACAGTGTTTCCTGATCTTTCCTTTTTTATAAGCAGCTTTATTTTTACCCGTATGCCGTCAATAATATTTTACAATAAAAAAATGATAATAGATAAAGTACAGTAGGTTTATTTCAGTCAAGATTAATTTGATATTCAAAGTTGCTATTTTTTTCAACTCTTGATCATTGTTTTCAAAAAGAATGAAAAATCCTGTTAAGTCTGAAAAGTCTATTTGAAAAGTCTATTTTTGTGGATTGCTATTAACTTGAGGCAATGTTAGACATTGTCACTGAAGATACAATTTAAATCTTCACCTAGGAGGATCAATGTGTTACATCCCCTGTTATTTTCTATCTAATTGATAAAGTAACCCTTAATTAAATAAAGAGATGTGAATTTAGCAAACCTCACTTCAAAAGTCAACTTGAAAAGAATTGGAAGTAATATTTGTTTTGTAGCTTGTGCTATGGAAATTTCATTCGCACTATTCTAGCTTTGACATTTGATGTCATACTTCATGTGTTAATAATGATCAATGGCACACAGTTAGGGCCAATTCCCTGTCCAGTTACTAGGAACCTGAAACCATTTTCACCCACTAAGGTTGTATGGATACAGAGGACCAGCCCACATAACGGGGCTATTATCACGGCTGGATGTCAATAAAGTAACTACCTGTGTATAAGATGGGTTCAGTATTAACATTCAGGTAGACAAGCATGCAGTCAACAAAATAGATTAAAGATGTGGGTGGAAAAAAAGTGTCCTTATCAAGCTCTAGGATGAAATGGAACTTCACTTGGCTATAATTTAAACAAGATGCAGATATTGTAGTTGCCATCAAATGGAAAGACAAGTCAGTTGAAGAAAGCAGGACATACTTGACTAACTATAACAATTAAGATGCGGTTATGGTAGTTGTTGACAGTTCGAAAGATAAGTCAGTGAATTGATTGCTGGTACCACTAATGGAAAGGTGATATGTAGTAATAGACTTTCGAAAGAGCATACAAAAACACCAATCAATTTCTTTTATCAGAAAGAAGTTTTGAATTTTATTGGCAACTGTGTTTGAACTGTGATAAAGTAAAGGACAATTATGCATGTTGCAGTCTCTAGCGACGTAAAGTGTGTCAGACATATCTACAGATAAAAGAATTAAGCAGAATGATAAGACTTTAACTGATTTGTTGGCAGCTGAAACATTTATTCATGTTTGACATGTCTGCGAGAGATACAGGTGTAGAAAAAACATATGAGTACATACTGGAAGAAAGATGCCTGCATACTTTTACATGGAAGATGAGAGAGGATCTTTATAACTACAAACAGCTACACAATACATTCACAGGCACTGGAAAAGTAACAGTGTGGGGTAGATGGATTGAAATCAACCATTGACATCAAGTATACTAGATTTGGATCAGCAAGTAACACATTCACGTGTGATCAGCATTTTTTCAGTATTCTGTGGACCACTAGCATTTTTATTTACAATGCAAAACCATATTAATTGATTTGACTATTGCTCAGGAGTATATATATATATATATATATATATATATATATATAAACAACCTTTGTTTAGTTGGTGTTTTGGAATGATACAGAAAACCAATACAATTCCACAAATAAGCTGCACCAATATTGATTCTATGGGTTGTATAATCGAGGAAGAATCCATATAATTTGTCGCTAAGTAAGATTGCTCTTCGTTAGCACAATGCACTTTGGAACGGACAGAGAACTGGGCAGTGTATGTACCAGCATGTAGCTGATTTTTCTGCAACGATGGAAACAAAGTCAAAGAATAAAGTCTTCCCAGCACCACAAGGACATAAGGATGACTTGGTGTTGGAGGAGTGCAGCATTAATGGATCGGTTTCTAAACGAAGCACATGGCATTATGAGCGAAAGCGTAAGAAGAAAGAAATACCAGATCCTCAAGCATCGTCACTGTTTAAACCAAAACGTGGACGTAATGAACGAAGGCAAAATATTCAGACCAGGAAAAGGTGGCTTAATTTCTTATCAAACTATCCAATATTTTCATTGGTATTTGTAAGTTATTTGTAATGAAACTAAGATAATCAAAAGCATTTTTTTCAAAAGTATTTAGACATGAAACAGTATAGGGCATTTGAAAATGAATGCACTTAGTTTAAAAAAATGAAAATGGTCATTTTTAATGGCAAATCTGAGAAATTAAAAAAGTATGGAAACTTCAACCAAAGCTAGGTCAGAAAGTTTGGACTGTCACCATGCACCTGGGCGAAGCGTGCAGAAGGAAATCAATAACTAAGTGATATTGATGATATAAGTTTGAAATAGTTTTCCCCTGGTTTGTGATTATTTATTCAACTGTGCAATACCCAGGGCTTGTGTTGTTAGTACATTAGAACTGAATTAGGTGCAATATTTCTTGTACACATACAAAACAGAAATGCTAAATTAATTAGACAGCTTATGTATTATAGATTTAGTTATTTTCCTTTCATTTAGTAAAAAAAAGATGATATAGCAATTTAAAGAAATGACTTAAATAGAATATGCCTATTACTGTCAGAAAATGACCACTCTCACTTTTTAATGTTGAATATTATATAACTTCTCATCTAGATTAAACAAAACCCTCTGAGTTATGAAACCCTGCCCCAAATAACAGATGTACCATTTTGTATTTAAAAAAGTGTAAAAAAATTATCTTAAAAAATTTAGTGTTTATTATCATCTCTGCAGGCCATGAAGTAAAAAATAAGAATTTATTTCATTTAATAACATAAACACCTGCAAGCACGTTTGCTGAAAAAGGTGCCATGTGAGAGGCCGAAATATTGGAGAACAAATAACTTATTCTTTTTAAGTTTATTGTAACTTAAACAACTGCATTGGGTGGTTAATAATAATAATAATAGTAATAATGCTTATTTATTTAGTTTTTTTTTTTTTTTTTTCGTGTGGACATCCATAAATGAGAGAACTGCAGTTATGGTGGGATAAGGGTGCTTAGAAAAGTAGCTGTAGAGGAACGTGTCACTTGGATCCCATTCCCAGAGATTAGATCGATCTAACTAGATCGACCTAACTACCTGGGGGTTCACGCTAAATAGCTGTCAGCCAAGCGGGCATGAAAGTTAATTACCCCCTTACAGCTTGTAGTAGGCAGGACGGACATTTAAGCCGGATTATCTGACAATAATCTAGTGAGACTCCACACGGGAATAAATGGATCTAAAATCTATGGGAATGTGCCCTTAGATGGTTTCTCAATGCAGCTGTGTTTCTGATTTGAAATGTGTTTGACTTAGAAATTTGGGGTATTTGTTTGTCCATAGACAGAGAAGTATTTGTGACAGTGATGCATTTTATTAAGTAATTCAGTTATAAATGGTATTAAGTAATTCAATTTATAATGGTTTATCTTCAGGGACAGACTAATGGCCAACAAGGTGTCCACTGTCACAGGCTGGGCTGGTTGGAAGTACCGAAGGAAGTTGGTAAGGCCATGATCAACAACGAATTCATTTATATATAGTCTAAATAGAATGAAATCAGTCTTGTTATACTTACAAAAAAATAAAATAAAATAAATAAATAAATAAATAAATAAAAAATAAATAAATCTGTCCAAATGATTAAAATTTATTTTGCTTTCAAATTGCATTTTTGCCCACATATTATATTTTATTCGATATTTTGTTATCAAACATTTTTAGTAGGTATTTGCCATTTAGCCACCTACATGTATATCCAGTAATTAAAGTATACAATATTATGAATGATATTATTTGTACAAAAAATCTGTTCTGAACTTTCATCCACATGCTTAATTGACAGAAATGAAAACAAAAAATAGCATTACATCTTTCTAACTTGAACATTTCAGGCATACAACAAATTCAAGGTTTCTGCAAGGGAGTTTTTTGGTTATTTTGAAGTATGGGGCAGTTCTTTCAAGAAGATAGAAGGTAATAGTGTGATGAAAAATTAAAATGGTCTAAACATTCATCCTGACATTTGTGTGAAATTGTGATTTTTACAAAGCAAGAAAAATATTCTTATGTAGACCAGCTGTGAATAAAATCTTAAAAGAGTTAAAATGCTCCAATCAGTCAGTTATTTAAAGAATTTTTAATCATTCAATCAACATTATTTTTAAACTGCACAGAATATGTTCCATCTTTTTTTTTATTAAACCTAAATTAATTCTTTATTTTTTCTGTTTTCCAGGGCATTTTGGATCTGGTATTTTGTCCTTTTTCACGTTCCTGAAGTGGCTATTTTTCCTCAATATTTACCTGGCTGTGATAGTTTTCACCTTTGTCACTTTGCCACAGGTTATTTTCAACACCCAAAGTGCATATTTCACTGGGAATAGTTCCAACCTAGACACAGCTATAGCGCTCGCTAATAACTGCTCAGAACAATATACTGTGAATATTACCACAGATTGGAGATATCTCATTCTTGACTTCCTGCAAGGAACAGTAAGTTGTACATTTACTTCACAAAGTTGCTTTTTTTTCCACAATTTTAATCACATTAATTTTATAGGCCATTAGCCCATATTCATTGATAAAGTGTTGCCATAGACACTTATTTGAACAAGCAAACCTTTAAATAAATAAAGGAATTATTTGAAAATCTATAGTAATAAAAATTCTACAGGCAAAATTTCAATGTCATCAAATTGGGTTTAGTTTATTGACTGACTGGTTGATTAATTGATTTAATCAATTGTATTTTCTTCAAAGGGCTGGATGGAGAAGACTGTACTGTTTATGGGGAATTACACTACAACTTCACTGTATATAGGGAGTTTTGATGCAGTATCATACTCATACAACATGCCCCTGGCTTACCTGTGTGTGGTCGGAGCCTACCTTGGACTCAGTCTCCTCATGCTAATGCATCAGTAAGTAAAATTGTGAATTTTACAGATACTGTATTTTTAAAATCATAATTTCTTGAAATTTGAACTTTTTTGTTAATTGGAAGCAACAAAATTTATAAGAAGGCTACTCTTTAGTTCTATTCCATGCAGCAAAAGCACCACAAATGCTTATAAAAAGATATTAGTTTTGTGATCATAAAATTATGCATCTGAAAGTTTGATAATTTTGCCCATTGAAAAGATTGAGTCATTGCCAAAACAATTATTATTATTATTATTATTATTATCATTATTATTATTGTCATGCCAATTATGACCAGTTCTACAATATAACTTACATATCAAACTTGCTCGTAGTCTGTTTTGATATTGCCATGTCATGATCAAACGATGTAATTTTTTGCACCTAAAAGCTTCCTGCCTTTTATCTTTTCCCCATGATTTCAAATGGTCCACAAAACATTTATAATCTCATGATATTGGTTCTCTCCCATTACAGCACTGGAAAAGGTTTAAGAGAGAGCATGGTTAACAGTGAAGATAAATATTTCCAGCATTGTAACAAAGTCTTTGGAGGTTGGGATTTCACACTCATGGATGATAATGCAGCAGAATTACGTCACAAGAGTTTACATTTTGAAATCACTGTAAGGAACTCAACTGACAATTATAATTGCAATTTATAGTGTATATATATACACATTATAATTGGTGTAACAAAAAAAAAAAAAAAAAAAAAAAGAAAAGAAAAATACAAAATGTATAAGAGTATTTGATTGAAAACTTTTGCTAGTTTGAAGCCTATGTGATGATTCACAGGAGAGGTTAATATAACGTTAAGTAGAGCATAATTTATGGATTTTTGATATACAGTATCTCTTTCAAGTATTCAAGTGTTTACCAAACTTACTGCATGTCTTAAAGGGCCATAATTTTTGCTATCTTTATTTTAGGCTGATTTACGAGAGGAACGTGATGCACATCGAAGGCAAAATCGGTCTGGCTGTAAAAGATTTGGGTTAGGTTTACTTCGCGTCTTTATCAATCTTTTTGTACTGGCAGTGCTGGGGGGTTCTGGATATCTCATTTACTACGTGCAGGTCAAAGTCACAGAGGTAAGGGCAAAAGCAATCGGTTTAAATTTATTATATTTTTTAAAATGCAAAATAAATAATTATTTTCAATGTTTCATGAATTTGGTCAAAAAAATAGTTGTCCTTTTCCAGTTGGTAGTTGTATTATTTTGTAACTGATTACATTTAAAACTTGATATTACATCTTTCCTCTGTAAAATTGAGATATGCTCTTAATTTATAATTAGTAAATCCAAAATATTCAAGTGTACTGTTTCCAGTTCCATTCTGTTGCAGCACCTTTTTTTTTCTTAATTTATTGACATACTGTTTTATATTAAAAGAAAGCTAGCAGTGATTGTTTAGCACAATATATGACTACATTTTATTTTCAGTTAATAACACATATTAAACCCAGTGCTTTATCAACTGTGTAATATCACATTTTTTTCAAGCTTACTCAAGGCTTGGACTACAACACCTACGGGACATTTATCCAGCTTCTAATCCAGTTTACTCCCTCCACAACCATTACATTATTGAATGTCATTGTTCCATTCATGTTTGAGAAAGTGGTGAGTGGAGAAGACTATTCACCGATGTTTGAAGTACAAATTACACTGGTTAGGTATGAATAGAACCGTTATTATTTTATTTTATTGCCCTGTGAAAATCATTAAACATGAATTTTTTAAAATTAATATTTCGGGAGCCAAAGGATATAGCAAAAGAGTGAATGTTTTAGTTGTTCCTTGATTGTCTCCCCAGAGTTGTTAACTTTTGGTTTCTTTGGCATTCCTTTAAAAGATTTATAATTTTTTTTTTTTACAGTTAAAATTTTACTGTTTTCATTTATATATATATACATGTATATTAGTATTGAACATCTGATTCAGTCTTTTTTGCTTCTCTTCCAGAGTTGTGTTCCTGAAACTTGCCTCTCTGGCAGTACTTATAGCGACCATCTACATAGAAGTGACATGTGCCACCAAAGACACTTGCAATGTGGGCATTTCACCGTGCCCCTCTATAGAGGTGGGTCTTTAGTCTAGGAACGATGCTTGGTATAATGTTGGTCGCTCACCAATCTCTATCATTGTCTTTGTTGATTAATATTATACTGGTATGTAGTTCTGCAGCCTTTTTGAATTATGCATCTTTTAAACTAACATCATTATAATCATCACAATAATAATAATAATAATAATAATAATAATAATAATAATTAATGTAGTATTTTGGATATCCTTCAAACTGCTATTTTCTTCATATCTTGTTTTTGTTCAATTTGAAATAAAACCAGACAATTATCTGTATATAATGGCTTCATTCTCGACAAAAAACATACTTTACAGCAATTTCGAAAGTAAAAATTGACAAAAAATACACAGCTTATTATCTTGACATCTACTCTTTAAGCACTTTTTTTATATTTATTCATTTACTTAATTATTCTTTTTTAACTTTCCAGTGTTGGGAGACCTATGTTGGCCAGCAGATATACAAGTTGGTTATTATGGATATGATCGTAGTAACTTTCACAACTCTTCTCATAGAATTCCCAAGAAAGTAAGTTATGGATTTACATATGTATATCTGTAAGGAATAGTAGAACTACTGGAATAAAGTCATAATAACTCTTCGTTTTGGCCAAAAATTTGATTTTCCTGGAAAAAACGGCAATTTTCCCGTCTTACCAATGGCCAACGACCCCATTCCTGCATTCAAAGTTAATCCAGGGTTTTTTTCCTAAACGTACGGTTTTTTGTTAAAATCTCTTAAGAGATTTTAACCGACGGAGCTCTCTCTGACATTGCAAAGTCACTGGTGACCTACTTAAAACCGCGGGAAAAGCAGACAACAACAACACTATATAAGATTCATGAGATATATTCGTCTTTTTGTTAAAAATGCATTTATATCCACAATGTGTGCCATTCTGGGCTTTTCGTTATCCGACGTACTGTACAAAAACTCGCAACTTACGTCTGAGGGTTTCCCGCCATGTTATTTTGGTCTCGAATGAACGCGAGAATCCGCATGACACCATTACGTCATTAGCAACGAATGCACTTGTCGACCGGAAAAAAGGGATCGAAAGCCCTATTGACAAGCACAGATTTTAGTTTTCCTACAATAACGGCCGTTTTAGTGGTAAAATACAATAGAATATATTTCCATGCGTTGTTTACAATGTATTTCATGCGGATTTTTGAATCTCAAAGGAAGAGTTATTACTGCTTTAAAATCATTTGAATGAAGACGGAATAAACTTTGTACTGATTGGCTAGTACTGATTTTTGGATCACTAAAAAATGATGGTACCATATATGACAAAACACGCCAAGCAGTTTTGGTCAAAAAGTTGAGAAGGTTCATCAAAATTATCATCACATTTGCCATAAAAGTATTTCATTATTTAAATATATATGTAAGATTATAAATGGAATAAGATACATTTTTAAAATTTTTCAGATTGATTGTGAGCAAGTGTTCCTGTGGATTGTCAGAAAGGATAGGCTTTCAAAAATTTGTCATCACACAAAATGTGCTTGACTTGGTGTATTCCCAGACTTTGTGCTGGTGAGTGAACTTTTTCTAGAATATTTTTTCACAAAAATTATAAACCATAGTTTAGCATTCATAGCATTGCTCTGGAAAATGTTAAAGATTAAATGCTGCATTCATTTTCACATTGATGGTATTATTTTTGCTTTATAAAACCATATTTTCAGTTGAAAAAAGTTGCAGAAAATTATTATGTGCTGTGTCTGGTTTCATCTCTTTCTCACCCTGAAGACATTTCTCTAGGTTGTCAAATCATGAAGTAAGAAGTTTTTGACATTCTATTTCAGGTTGGGAGGGTTCTTCAGTCCCCTTATTCCAGCCCTCTACGTGATTAAGTATTTTATTTACTTCTACCTCAAAAAGGTATGTTCTAAATGTCTAAATTAAAAACTTTTCCTATAATTGGCAACTACACTGATCATTCTTCAATAACATATTGTAATTGTAATCATTTTGTACCAGTGTTAAGTGGTAAATGCCAGACTGCATTAAGTGAATAATATTGTGAACATTTCAGGCGTCCCTGTTGGTTAACATGGAACCGCCTGACCGTCCATACAGAGCTTCCAAGTCCAATTCATTCTTTATGGTCATCCTGATGATTGCATTTGGACTCATCTGTTTACCTGTGGGCTGGTGTATTACTAAGTAAGATCTCTTGTTCAGTTCTCAACATTCTTTTCAAGTATAAAATTACATAACTTTAAAATATGATTCAAGTGTGAAAAAGGTTGTTGCCAAACTTTTAATATTTATATGTTGAAAATGAATATGTAGTCTCCATGATAGTAAATATGTCCACAGTATTTTAGGGATGCGTTGTCATCTTTTTTCATTTCAATTTATTGATCTGCTCATCTTTTTATCTAAAAAATTGTTTTAAAAAAACATATTTAGGTAGATTTAACAACTATTTTTAAATGGGATGTGTATTTAAAGATACAATTAGGACTAGAAAAGGGAGCAAAAAATAATCACAATTCCATAGTAAACTTCCGCATATTTGTATTCAAAAGTAGTTCTGAAATATGTCACTATATTGCATGTTTGATTCCCAACAATGTAGTAAGAATAAAATCTGTCTGTGATACATGTTGTAAAAAACCTCAAAAGTAATTTTTCTGTAATCTTTAAAACAAGTTGACTTTTTTTTCATTCCCAATTCTCATTTTTTAAAACTGTGGTATTTATTGCAGGCTAACTCCCTCCAAAGGATGTGGACCTTTCCGCATCTACAGCTACATGATCGATGTGATCCCTCTGGCTATTTCCACATGGCCAACGTGGTTGCAAGAAGGCCTAAAATTCATCTCTTCAGCTGGATTTACAATCCCTGCCTTTATCATTTTATTGTGAGTGTGCAAATCAGCCCTCAGCATCAATAAGTAAAATGTTAAGAATCAAATGTTCTATTACCTGGCAAAGCAGCGTTGTATACTCAAGTCTTAAAGTTTTAAGCTAGTTTTTATATACAACAGGCAATTTTCAAGATGTCTTAACACTAAGCATAGGCATGCTAATTTAATTTATTTTCCACATTTATGTACATGTACTACTTCAAGTACCTGTTGCAGTGCTGTGTTGTAGTATTAAGTTAAACATTATCTCTACTCTGTCAGTAAATGATACTTTGGAGTGTTCTCTTTTAAAAGCACAAATGCTTAAGCTACAAAAATTTTAACATAATGTGTATGCATAAATAGCACCTTTTGTTTGCCATTTTAGGATTGTGATTTACTACTACCATGCTTTGGCCTCAGCCAGAAAAGAGATGGTAAAACTGATGAAAGAACAACTTGCTTTGGTGAGTGTATAGTACCAAAGTTTGCTTTTTCTTTAAGTTATATTTTGAATTGGAAACTGCTCTGTTGTTTTAATTTCTAATTTATATCACAACAGGTTGTTTATGACTAGATTACTCTTAAAATTCCTTATTCCCTTTTTTCACAGGAGGGTAGAGACAAGCAGTTCCTGCTGCAACAAATCAAAGATGGTGATGAGGATGGAAAAGCAGCTGAGCAAAAAGTGACTGTGACAAAAGAGACTAATAAGTCAGTAGTAAGCGCTACCGAAGTCCGCTTAAGGAAAGTACAGTCACCTCCAGGAGTGCCACTAGATTCAGATTTTTAGGTTATTACTTTATCGATAGATGATTTTTTTTGTACCTTATTGTCTGTGGACAATGCACGTGTTGGAGCTTTCTGTGCTGGATTATGCTTTTATTTATTTTAGTTATAATATTTTAATTTTTGTGGTTATGTGCAGGGGTGTTTAATAAATTTTGAAAATGGATAGAGCAAAGCTGTGCATAATCAGTGTAAGGATCATGGTGTAGTTGATGTGATGAATCTGAACATTTTTACTTTTAGCTTCAAAGCAACACTGTGATAGTTTGCCATTTGTCTGCTCATACTTGTCACACAAACTGAAAAGAAAAGCACTGTACATACATGTGTATTTTGTCTGCTTACGAAGAGTGCATAAACCAATACACCAGGTGTGATTTTTTAAACATTCCATTAAAATATTAACATCTTTCTGATTAATGTTTATTTCTACTTTTTACTTATTTTCTATTAAGAAAATCTTTACAAGAAGTATTGTATTTCTGTAAGGGCAGGTCCCCTGATGTTAATGTTAGCTTTGGAAAGTATATTATAATAGAATATGTTCAATTATTTATTTAAGGTTTTGGAATTATTTAAAGTGGTTTACTAGGAATTTATGCAAGGCAAATTAAATATCTAAGTGTATTTTATATGGAAATCTTGAATATTGTTATTCCGTCCTGAAAGGGGAAATAGTAGAATACCATGTGTGCATAATGACTTTTATCATATATACTGAACAAAATAGAAACATTTGTCTCAAAGTTGCTTTTGCAAAGTATAAGTAATTGATATAGAGAGTCAGGGATTAACATTGTCTGATTCATGTATATTACTCTGTGTAAAAAAAAGAAAAAAACAAGACAGCACTGTTCTGAAATGTTTTTTTATCCATTTTTAACTTTTTTAACATAAAACAAAATTAACAGTTTACTGCCATTTTTATATGATCAACTAAGAAAATTGATGAGATGTGAAAAATATCAATAAAACGGTGTCAAATGTCCAATTTCCTCCATTCTGAGTTTCTGAACATAGTGAATGATTGAATCTTACAAACTGTAATGATATGAGTTTATTTCCATTTTTGAAACTTTATTACACAATACACGATAACAAGTTTACCATCATTTTTACAAAATCAACTAACAATGTTGTAAAGATGCAGGAAATGTCAAACAAACACTTTTACGTATCTTATTAATTAAATAATGAAACTGTTAACATGCCTAAAAATTGAATCTGAGGAAATGTGAAACAAGACAGCACTATTCTGAAATGGGTTTATTTCCATTTTTAACACTTTTTTAACATAAAACAAAATTAACAGTTTACTGCCATTTTTATATGATCAATTAAGAAAATTGATGAGATGTGAAAAATATCAATAGAACAGTGTCAAATGTCCAATTTCCTCCATTCTGAGTTTCTGAACATAGTGAATGATTGAATCTTACAAACTGCAATGATATGAGTTTATTTCCATTTTTGACACCTTATTACACAATACACGATAACAAGTTTACCATCATATTTACATAATCAACTAACAATGTTGTAAAGATGCAGGAAATGTCAAACAAACACTTTTACGTATCTTATTAATTAAATAATGAGACTGTTAACATGCCTAAGAATTGAATCTGAGGAAATGTGAAAAAACAGCATTACTTATAAAATAATGGTCTGATTATGCTGATTTTCGAACTTGACCTGCGTTTTAGTAAGATTGATTACTCCTGTGAGTTTCATGACAACAGGCCTATGGGTTTTCCTTGAAATGTGTTAACAGTGTTGCATATATGCTGAAAAGTGAAAAAACAGCATAACTACTAAAATAGTGGCCCGATCATGCCGATTTTTCGAACTTGATCTGCGTTTTAGTAAGATTGATTACTCCTGTGAGTTTCATGACAACAGGCCTATCAGTTTTCCTTGAAATGTGTTAACAGTGTTGCATATATGCTGAAAAGTGAAAAAACAGCATAAATTCTACAATAATGGCCCGATCATGCTGATTTTCGAACTTGACCTGTGTTTTATGAATATTCATCAGCTCTGTAAATATAAAGCCAAAAAGTAAAACTGTCTTCCACTTATGGTGTTAACGCTGAAAGTGCACGGCGACGGCGACGGCGACATGATCGGCGACGACAGACGCAGGTGATGGCAATATGTACAGACACATCTGTGTCTGTACATAAAAAATGCATTATTTCCATTATAAAATTATTTTTGTGAAACATGAAAATGCATTTTTTAAAAATTTTGTCCAGTATAGTTAAAGAAAACAAGCTTTACTTTTTCTTGACACTATGAAGAACATCATTTTTATATTAATGTTTTATAGTAATGAAAACATACTTTAACATTCCAGTCCACTTAAACAAAACTTCTCAATATTATTTTGTATATCGACTTCTACATGCCTCGTTTATAAATGAAAAAGGGTATTTAATTTAATTGTTATTGTGATTGGATGAGTGCTTTCTCACAAACATTCCCGTTTACACAAACTGAAATAAACTCCTTTACAGTGAGTGGAATATTTATTTAATGCAAAAATATAGTTTATGGTCAACTTGAAATAAATATGTTTTTAAAAAAAAAAATTCACCTTCAACTGATCAGACATGAGTCCATGGTCACATCAAACAAACACTGAACTGTCTCCATTAAGTCTTAACAGAAATGATCACATACACCAATCTCCTGTGAATGTCAAATGTTCTATGTTAACTGTCCTCAAAAGTTTAATTAAAGGTACAAAGATAACGTCAGTGAAGATTGCACCTATGTGAAGAGTAATTTAAAGAGATATGGAACATGGAAAAAAATTCGCCACTTCAGACACCTGTGTTAGGAGCACTTTGTTGTCCATTTGGAGCCAACCCCGTTCCCTGTGCATTATCTGCAGTCCCCTGTATTTCCTCTTCCTCTTCTGTATCCCTGTGTATTGAGCTGTTAGAACTGCTTGTGGAGCCAGTCTGGCTGGCTGTCTCTACAGAGTCTGTGCTTCTCACCAGAGAAGCTGCATCAAAGTTCATGGCTGCCTGAGCTTTACGGATCATGTCCATGTTAGGAGTAAAATATAAAATGTTCAGACTGATGCACAATGGAAATGTGACATGGCGGTCCAAGACTAACACAACTGTCTCCTGTAATACACAGTAAAGAGAATTTTAGATTAGTAAATCACCATAATATGTGGAAATTTTTAAGCCTTTTATTGCTCTCTTTCTATCTACCCTGAATCCACTAATTTCCTTTTTTTAAACTAAATCACTGTAAGATAGACTTGACATAATCCAATTTATCACTAAACAAACATAAGCAACACTAATATAAGCCAGAACTGTTAATAATACTCTATAGCTAATGAAGCAAGATGCTAACCAAAAACCAACCCACTGATAACTAAAATATAAGCCATTCACCCTTTGCAAAATGTGACAACATAAAAACTAATAAATAATCCAGACCTGTGTAGAGTGTAGAACATGATCTAAACTCCATAGGTCTGTGCTCACCTCATCTTTTCCAAGACTGAGATATTTAATACCACTGGACTTAACATACTCTGTATGTCCTAGAGTATCAAATGACGACACGGTCACTCTGAAATAAGAAGATATTTTAACATAAAATTAAATGTAGATCGTTCATATCTAACAAAATGAATTCCAATAGCATACAGTGCACACACACACACGCGTGCGCACGCGCGTGCACACACACAGTTCACTTACAGACATAGCCCATTTGCAACATTCTTCATCTACTCACCAACTCATTTAGAACTTTTTAAAAGTTAACCTTTTTAACCTGTTTAAATTCAATACCAAAATGCTCATCTGAATACTGACCGAAATGCTAAATGTCTCTTTGCCTGTAAACTAATAGAACTTTGGCATTCTTGACTGTAGGTGTTCCTCTTCAATATCAGCAGGCTGGAAAAAGTCAAGAAATATGTGTACCAGTTGTTATAACATGATAATAGTAATTTGCCAAACAATTTATCACTGAAAATCTTAAAATTTCTAGTCAAACACCACAAATCCAGAGGTCACTGAAAATCTTTTTGTCGTGTTTAAAAGGCTTGACACACTCTCCCTACAGTTAATGTATCAAACATATGGCAGCTCATAGCCTTTTGGTGATTAATTCTCAGACTTGCCATATTCTGACCTATTGCTAAACTTACCCATTGGTAAAAGTAACTAGCAGATCCACTCCAAAATGATAGCCAGTCCACCTCCAGCAATACTGAAATATAAAGGAACACACCCTCATTATTTGTTAAGCAAAATCTGCCTAGTTTTCACACAATATGCAGCTTGTTGTCTGCATGTATACTTCTTGTACTAGGGATTAGCAAGTGTCATGAAGTTACTCTTAACATAAAGTTAAACACTTAATGTACTAACCTGCATAAAGGGGCCCACAAATTCTACATACGTATTGGCATAATTGGCATATGTTGTATGTTTAGTTCTTGGAAGAGAGGCCCTAACTTTCAGATGTTGTTTCTTTATAATTCTGGTTCAAATTCATATAAATAAACATACTGAATCCACAGACATACTCTTGGATTAACTGCATTAAATAACCCATAATTTTCGCCTTCAAACTGAGAGTTGGAATAAATGTAAGCAGTACCTCCTTCTCAGTTTTCAGCACCCTTCCATATCTGACAGCTGTCTGGTAGAAGATCTCATCCCCAATGTCCTTAGGCCCCAGGTCCAGACCCTGTTCCATCTTCAGCATGTGGTGCCACTGACACTTGTACCAAGGGTAGAGCCAGGACTCAGGGACAATCCTGTCCCTTTCTAACACCTGGGTTGACGTGATGTCATTCACTAGATGCTGGAACCTCAGGCATTGGAAGGCTTCAACGTACTGCTGGCCTTTCTCCGTCTCCAAGAAATAGACTGTGGGTGGCTCTGAAACAGGCAATTGTGTCTTTGATTTTAGGCAAACTGTAGTTTGTTTGATTAACTATGATTTGTTTTGTATTTTTAAATATATATTGTGCAAAGAAAATGATTATTTCAAAACTGTATAAAAGCAAAATGAATCTGAAAAAAAAAATCAAATATAGGGAAAACATATAAAGATATTTCCTTTCATTACTTGAACAGAAATATAATCAGAATCCACTGAATACGCAAATTGTTGGTTTACCTGTACTTCTGAAATAGCTGTCTGCTTCTTCAGCAACCTGCTTGGAACTACCACTCCATGTTGGTGTACAAAGGAGAAACATCCACTAAAAACAAACAGAGATCTTTTAAAACATGTATTTAATGCAAATTCTTAGTTCAAATAAGAAGGCTTACTAGCTATGTTGACAAATAAAGAGCTTTTTAAACAATTCAACTGTGACAGGGCCACCTAAGAACTTTGAGTGCAGAGAAAAAAGTTAACTTTTTTTTTTACTTAGAGGGTATATAAATAGTGTTGGGTTATAGTAACGTATACACAACAAGTGAGGAACAATTTATTTCATTGAATCAGTAATGTAAAATGGGCATGGTTCCTATCAAAATTGTACAATATTTCAGGCCTGTAGCCAGTGGAGTTTGCCGGCAAAGGTCCCCTCTGGGTAAAATTTTATCTAGGTACGTGAAGGTTTCATGGTAAAGGGTCCACTTTTTCAGAAAAATAATCCCTTTTTGAAATTGCTGGCTACAGGCCCATATTTTGTGTCTGAAATGAGTCCTATAAACAGGTGCGTCTCATTTCCATCTGTTCATTTCACATCACCAACTCATGACTTACACCCTTAGTAAATCTGATTTAAAGTTTCGAGCTCATACAGTAGCAGCACAGAGGACAATATGAAGACACTGATAATTTTCTCTGCTGTATTAGCAGTTGCCTTGGTAAGTATTTATTTCACAGCTAGCACTGCTATATTATCCACGCCATGGAGGGTGTTGTTTTCATTGGTCTTGTTTTTTTTTTGTCTGTTTGTTGTTTGTTAGTGGACAAGATATCTCGAAAAGGATCTCTCACAAATTTTGATGAAATTTTCAGGTTAGACAGTGATTGGGATGGGAAAGAAGTTGACAAGTTCACTTGAATCTAGGCTAAAGAATGTTTTAAAAAAAGAATTATTTATCGTCTTTTTCTTTGGCACAGGTCTTTGCTCTTGGAATGCCTGAGAGTTCAAGTAACATTTAAAAAGATTATCTAACCATAAGTTTCAGTGCTTATTCCATGCTAATATAACTTTTGCATACAAATGTGAAGAAGCTGCACCACACTTGGTCTTAAACTTAGGCTACAATTTCCTAATCAAGTTAAAATTGGAGGGTTAAAGTAACTTCAAAATATACGTAGATATTTGTATCTAGGGAGCAGATACCATCCGTGACTGCAAGACCAAAGCAGACTGTAATGATGATGAATGCTGTGTCCCTGAAATGAACTTCCTCTTACTGAGCAAGAGGGGTCTGGCTGAATTGCCTTTTCGCCCTACCAGAGGTGAGATGTTCTTAACAACTTTAACACCAAACCGTTTAACTGCTGTTTATATTGCAAAAAAACTTAATGCACTAGACCTGTGTCCCTATCTGACTAAATAGATATGTATTTAAATAAATGCACACAAATTAAGAACAATTTAGTCCAGTCTAGGTAGCTTTCTAGTTTTTTTGTAAAGAAAAACTTTACCTATCATACTTGGTATAGCAGGGATGATGAAGATATGGAACACAAAGCTTGTTGTTGAGCAACTTCGAAAATCTACTTTACTGAGAATACAGCCTTTAGTTTGGATATGTTAAGTACAAGGTGATGGTTTTTATTTTATTTTCACTATCTATTTTTGTACATATCAAATCTCACTTCCTCCACCAATGAAGGAGATTGCAGTGGTGTTTGCTTGAAGGCAAGATATCGCAAATAGCCTTTCACAGATTTTGTTATCTATTTGTTCATATAGAGGGCAGATGTGTGGCCTACATCCAGAAAAATGCCTCCTGTCACAATCTGGGCTTTGCTACCTGTGGCTGTGCTCCAGGTCTCAAGTGTAATTATTACCCAGATGGCAAGACTAAGAGGAGGATCCCCTGGAAACCTGGCAGTTCTTTTTGTGAGGACGATACCCAATAAACTAAACATTAAAGGATGAGAATCGATTTGTTTATCTAATTTTCTTTAGTCTCATTCTGAATTTTGGTATGATGTACAAAAGGTTAATAAAAGGCGTCCTAACAAATAATCCGTTGTGGTTTTCTATCAGTGAAACATTAAAATAGGTTGCAAAAGCCCAACTAGGCAATGTTTGATTTTCCTCCCAAATTAACTTTCTTTTTTTATGAATATCAGGTAAAAAAATTGTGCTTATACATATAATCACTGTCTGTCAGCACATTGGCAGAACTTATGTGTATTCCACATAACCAAACTTGTTTAAAATATAGACTGCAATACAAATTCTGATTTCTTGTTCCTGAATGGACTTGCTCAAATACCTTACCTTTTTCAGCATGGTATATACATCCATCTCTACCTGCATCACATAGAGGTTTGGGGAGGACACCAGTAATTTCATAAGGTCAATGCTACAAATAATTAAATACATATATAACAGTCAACATACAACAAACAATTGAAGACATGTAAAACAGCCAAAATACTTGCAAATATGGAATATTTTTTAAATCAAATAAAACAGTGGGCAATTTCAGATCAACTTTAAAACCTAGTAATAGCTGACATGAGAGAAGTGAGGGAGTTCAGTGCCGAGACATTATGCCTACATTGTTAATTATCACTAAATTAAGCACGTTTCTAAATCATCTCCTCACCTGATCTCTCTGAGTAAAGTAGTAGTCTGCATAGTCATGACATGTTTCTCCAGCCACTGGATGCTCTTCTTGGCCACCCCCTGCTGACCATACATCTGGGCAGCTCCATAGTACCAACAGGCAGTCTTAGCACTGGAATACATAGGGGGAAAATACTGTAAAAACAGTCCAATAAATATCAAATACTAACAGTAATTGCTTGATCGTTTCAATTGGGGGGGGGGGGAGAATTCTATACAGTAAAAGCATCACATATACAGTAAAAGCATCAAAGATCAAGTTATTACCGTTAATGTATATTGAAGATGCATTCCTGTACATGTATTTCAATCCATTTTCCAAAAAAAATTTGATGAAATATATTATCCACGCCATAGAAGGAGGTTGTTTTCATTGGTCTTGGTTTTTTTGTCTATAAATATGAACTAAATTCTCTGTGTCACTCAGCAAGTGAGACAGTGAAAGTCAGTAAGGAAAATCTCAACACAAAATGTTTGTTGTTTCTATTCCTTCATGGTGAGGTCACAAGCATTTCAGCTGACCCCCAAAATACAGTTGTTTTGGAAGATGCTTTACAGCACATAGGTAGCAGAAGTAAGCAGCCAAGAGACAAGTAAGCTACCTCACCTAATAGTCTCCTTCATTATTTCTGCACACTGACAAATAAGGCCTTCCTGGAATGACAAATACCACTGTGTTAGAATGGCATAAATTAATAGCTTGCAAATCATGGCTTAGCACAAAGAAGAGTATCCCTATATATCATTATGCACAGTGAGAATACCTGTATATGTATAATACCCCATTAACTTTGCTGTAAAGTGTACAATAATTTTAATAAACAAAAGGAGCCAATCAAAATTTGACAAATCTCAACAATGCTGAAAATTCAGAGGCATTTACAAAGTCGCTGACACAAACATAATTATACTAATAAAAATTAAATTAAACCTGGACTTATCTATGGCACATATGCAAAGAATTCATTTCTAGGATGACTAAGGGTGCATTCCCATAGATTTTAGATCGATCTATCCCCGTGGGGAGTCTTACTAGATTACTGTCAGATAATCCAGCTGAAATGTCCGACCCGCCTACTACAAGCTGTAAGGGGGTAATTAACTTTCGTGCCCGCTCGGCTGACAGCTATTTAGCGTGAACCCCCAGGGAGTTGGGTCGATCTAGTTGGGAATGGGGTCTTAGTCATTGTAATATCAAATTTCCAGTCTTACCAATTGTAGTAGTGTTGCTGCCGCCAAGGCACTCACTACATTGGCAGGCTTGATGGACACATCATCACGATACAGAGATCCAAATGCAATCTTCAAGGCTGAAAAACACAAGAAGAATTAATTTATCAAGGCTAGAATACATAATGTCTGTCCAATCCTATACAATAAAAATATGGGTTGATTTCTATGTATCACAATATTTACAGAAAAATTCAGTGCTATGTCCACCACTAGAAAAGTTACCCTAGATCATACAAGTACTCAAGCCAATCAGTGATGATACTTCAAATATCATTTAAAATGCAATAATTACATAATACAATCCAAGTTGTGTTCTGGGATCAATCTGGTAATAAAACACACTGAAAAGAATGCACAATCCATTTCACTTCAATAACTATGTGCCCAGAGCTACAATACCATTACCTTCCTCATCAATATTGTCATCAGGGATGTCCATGTTTATCACAGACTGCTCACTTTCTCTCCAAGAACCACTGAACATACTTGCAAAGTACCCACACTGCAAGCAAAAAGACAGTTTGACGGTATTTTTTAAAATCATCTTAAACAAACAAAGCAAACAAAGTTACTAAAAAGAAAAAAAAACAACAGAGCATGGAGGTGGCAAAAAATGGGGAAATTGCTGCTACTGGCATAAAAAATGTATTGCATTTATACTGTGATGATATAAAACAGAAGCAATATGATTCATATGAACTGATGCACCTATGTCACACCCTATGTCAAAACTACAGCAATCCCCTCAGACACACGACACTCGTTGGTTGAGAAAACTTGCACCTGGAGATCATAAGCCATGTACAGTTAACACTGCAAGGTACTGTCATTCCACAAAAAGTACTGAACATGAAGCTTCTGCTAGTTTTCCTGGCCTGTTTGGCAACTGCTTTTGTGAGTATCATTTACTTACCCTGAAAAATATGACCACACCTTATTTTAATTCATGCATGCTGTTACTTAATTGAGCAAAAGATCACAATTTCAAAGAAAATAAGGGGACCTGAAAAGCAGTGGCGGATCCAGAGCTATATACTGACAGTCTTCCAAATTATCTTTGTTGATTCATCCTCCAATTTTGACCGTCTTCCAACATTAAAAATTGGATACCCGTCAATGTAAACTTGAAAATCTGACCGTCTTCTGGAAGACCCAGAAGACGGCCTAAATCCGCCCCTGCTGAAAAGTAATTAATTTTAGGGCATTTGACTCTAATTTGCTATTATTTCTTATTCATCTGAGAGAATGCACTGAAATGAAAACAAAAAGCACATATCAGTAAAGGATATATGCCGAAATCAGAAACACTATTCCACAACCATTGCATTCCTGAAAAAATATTTTTAAAAATTCAACAAAATTTTTAACTTAATTTTAAACTTGATCAGAGTGCAGCAGTGAAGCGTCAAGAATGCACTACAAGTGCTGACTGCCAGAGCAATGAATGCTGTGCCTTGGAGCCTAACCCCTTCATGGTCAGCAAGAGGGATGTGCAGCCTGTACTACCGGTGCTACCAGTGCAACCTATTGATCTCTGGAAACCTAAAAGTAAGGACAAATACACTGGCACTTATATGTGTTGTACGTTAATCATGAATGGCAGTTATCATTTAAATTAAGAAAAAATGGCAGTTATCATTTAAATTAAGAAAAAATGGCAGTTATCATTTAAATTAAGAAAAACTCAAGTAATATAGAACTATAATAATGAAATAAAGAAAGAGAGAGAAGATACAGATCGGCAGAGAAGATATAAGTAACAATTATAGCACTATTTTTTTCTTTTATCGGATGAAGATAATAACCTCACATCTGTAATAAGAATTAAAAGAGACTTTTGTTTTTTCCTACTGTAACTATGTTCAACTGGCACCTAATATGCAATAGGTAAGGTGTAATGCAATGGTTCTCTATTACAGAGTACTGCTACTCCTACATACAAGAGAATGGATGGTGCGGTAGCTTTCACGCCACATGTGGCTGTGCCTCTGGACTAAGCTGCCAGGATATGATGCAAACATTGGAACCCGACCCTATCCCACAAGTCTCCAAGAGAGCAATCCCTGGGGACTGGCGCTGTACTAAAGTACAACAGTAAGAGGACCTGATTCAACTGCATCATTGCAATTACTGAAACTGTTCTATATTACTTTGAAATGTCTTTGGTGTAATACTACACAGCGAAAATAAAATTCAATCTGATCACATCAACCTTATTCTTGTATAATTTTATCTTGGTTCTTTTCTTTTCATTATTGTCGTCTCTTCATAGTCTAACTGATATGTTGATTGACTAATCATAATCATTCATCAGAAACCTCCCAACATGAATACTTTTCACTTTTTATGAAAATTGACAATCAAGCATATCATAAAGACAAATCAATGCTTTCAAGTATAAAAATATCAAAAATACTTTTTGTCAAGACAAGAAGTATGTATGTAATTTTGGAATATATACAGGTTTTCCCACAATGCTTAAAAGGACTGCAGACAATAAGACCAACTTGTCTCAGTTCTTCTCATTTTCTGTACAGCAACCTACACTTTTGTTTAAAGGTACACTACATGTATACTAGATATACTAGTAAATTTGTTAATATGTTAACAACATTTAGTTTAATTTGTGCAATAACATATTTTGATACCATACCCAACATAATCCAGCTTAATAGCAAAGTGTGTGACAAAATAACTTGCAAAAGTACCTACACTGCAAGCAAAATAGACTTTTAGGTGGTATTTTTTGAAGTCATCTTAAAAAAAAAAAAAGAAAAAAATTGCTTAAAAGAAAAATATTTATTTAAATTTATTTATTTTGGGATCAACAGCAAAGGTAGGAAATGCCTTAATGCTTGTAGTTGGCAAAAATGCAAAGAAATGAGGAAATTGCTTCTATCTGCATTATGCAATTATTGACTTTGGGAGTGGCCACCTCTGGGCAATGTTAGACCGATAAACTGAATGTAAGTGATTTTCTCTAGACCCATAGGTGGATGTGAAAATCTGTGACCATGTCACAAAACAAATTATTGCATTACTATTGTGATAAAATAATACAGTAATAATATGATTCATACGAGTTGAAGGCACCCATGTCACACCCTTGTGGTCAAATTTACAGCAATCCCCTCTGACACACCCATTGTCTGAGAAAACCTGCAGCTGGAGATCATAAGCCATGTACACTAAACACTGCAAAGGACTGTCATTCCACAAAGTGGTTAAATACTGAACATGAAGCTCCTGCTGGTTTTCCTGGCCTGTCTGGCAACTGCTTTTGTGAGTATCATTTATTTAGCCAGGAAAACATGAGCAGTTGTAGTATATCTAGAAACTACCTTTGAGCATAAGCTCTTAGCTGCTTTTATTTTTGAAATCATTTTGTCTTAAAAATTGCACTGAAATGAACTGAAAATAAAAAAAAATGCTTAATTCTGAAACACTATTCCAAGACTGTAGCAAGTCTGAATAAAAAATGAAATATATTTATATATTTTAACTTTTTTCCCTCCACAGAGTGCAGCAGTGAAGCGTCAAGAATGCACTACGAGTGCTGACTGCCAGAGCAATGAATGCTGTGCCTTGGAGCCTAACCCCTTCATGGTCAGCAAGAGGGAGCTGCAGCCTGTGCCACAGCCTATTGAGCTCTGGAAACCTAAAAGTAAGGACAAATACACTAGCACTAATATGTTCAGTACATGAATGGCAGTTATTGTGCAAATTAAGAAAAACATGCCAAGAACCTGCTAATGAAATAGTAAAGAAATGCACAGAAATATAAGATATAAGTCATTATTGGACATATATTTTCTTAAAGCCACAAAATATTTATAAAGTTTCATCTGATGAAGTGGATAAGATACCTCATACCATTGATAAAACTTGAAAGGGGACTTCTGTTGTTGTTTTTTTTTTCTAGACTATAACCATGTATAAGTGCCACCTAATATGCAACAGCTAATTATGAGGTGTGTACGGTGGTTCTTTTGTAGAGTACTGCTACTCCTACATACAACAGAATGAGTGGTGTGGTGGCTTTCAAACAACCTGTGGCTGTGCCTCTGGACTCAGCTGCCAGGATGTGTTAAAACCAATAAACCTTGTCCCCATTCAAGAAGTCTCCAAGAGAGATATCCGCCCTGGGGACTGGCGCTGCACTAAAGTACAACAGTAAAACGACCTGATCTAACAGTATATTTATGATTATTGGCACTGTTGGACATAAACATTGAAC
Organism: Lingula anatina; assembly: GCF_051362555.1. Classification (NCBI taxonomy): domain Eukaryota; kingdom Metazoa; phylum Brachiopoda; class Lingulata; order Lingulida; family Lingulidae; genus Lingula; species Lingula anatina. Next base: position 34,555,970 of record NC_141768.1, read on the forward strand.
TGTTCTTGATGTAAAACTAAATAGTGAAAATAAATTTCAAATTCATATAATTTTTTTTATCTTGGTCTTATTTATTTCTCCTGTCTCCATCTTCTGACATATGTCAATTGACTTATCACATTTGTATATAAGAAAACTATATACTATTCATTTTTGAAACTATTTTATATATCAAAATATATTATAAATATCATGAATTTTACATACATATATTCCAAAATTGCTAAGAGGGGGACTGACAACAAGACTGACCGGTCTCTTTGGAATTTTTTTGTAAAGCAGCTTCCAGTTTTGTCTTAAGGTACCTACAGCATTTTTAAGTTATTAAATTAAGAAATGCATTATGTACTACTATGTGGATATATATATATATCCATATAAACAACTTCAATTTAATTTGCCCCTGCTGTAACATACCATATTGATACCATATCTGAAATAATCCAGCTTAAAAGCAAAGCGTGCAACTTTGACCATGTGCAAGATAAGAGCTTATGACATCATTTCTTACACCTATACAGCAAGGATGGTCAATGCCAAAACATGACAAAGATAATACTGATTTTGCCAGCATGAACTGAAGGATTTAAAGGAAGATAAAAATAGAAAGATTCAGAAGAGACTGGTAAATTACGCAGTAAGGTCAACAACATGAAGAGCTTGTTTGTATTACTCTTTGTGGTTGGTCTGGCCTATGTAAGTATGAACAATTAATCAATCTTGACAAAATAAGTAGAAGCAAAATCTACTTTAATTTTATTTCATATTCATTACACCTATAAATTTGTTAACTTTATTTTTTGTTCCATATAAATGTACTTCATATATAAAAAAAAAACGAATTTATATGACTTCTCCAGGGTGCCGTTGTACTGCCAACCAAAACAGAATGTCAGTCCAATGATGACTGTGGGGATGGAGAGTGTTGCGCCCCAGAACCGAACCCATTCATTGCAAGCAAGAGGGACGTTTTGATACCTGCAAACCCTTGGGAATGGAAACCAAAAAGTAAGACAGAAATGTGTGTGCATGTGTGCATGGGCAAACGTGCGTGAATGTTACTATGCATGCATGAATGTTTCTGTACATAACATTGACAATTATCCTAAATGACACATTAGAGTTGATCTGTAAAATACTTGCATGGACTTGCAGTACTGGAACAACAATCTTTCAAAAGTATGCAGGGAATCCATTTAATAGGGGATTATGCAAAGAGCTTTCAAGTGGATCAGCTATATTTGATCTGGGGATCAGTTAGTACATAAATCAACTTGGTTTTAAACAGAGCCCTAATGCCTACAAACCACAACATTTATTACTATTATTATTTTTTTTGATGCTTTGACACTTTTTCTTTTCAGATTACTGCTACTCCTACATACAGGAAAATGGCTTCTGTGGTGGTTTCAGGACCATGTGCGGATGTGCTGAGGGCCTCACCTGCAAGAACCTGTGGCAACCCCCCACCATAGCAACTGCTATCCCTGTAAAAATCCCTACGAAAATTGATGCTAAAAGGGTTATTGCATTAGGAGATTTCCGCTGTGTTAAAACAACGGAGTAACATGGAACTATCATAAATTTGAATTTTAAAAATTAAATAATACCAAACCACTTATGTGAAAATGATCCATCTACTTCCAAGCCAATAAATCACCAGCTGGTCAAAACATTTTAATCCTCTGTTTTTACTGACTAATATCTCAGACAGATTAATTTTCTTTCTTTCCTTTTTTTCCTCACTTTCCCACTTTCCATATTTATTTAGTATGTAGTTATACCAAATAGTGTAACAATACACTGGCTTTATGCCTAGAGAAGGCATGTTAATCTGCTTACATTCACTGAGAGTCTCCATCAAGTTGGACCGACATATGTAGAATTGGGACATTGGGAATGGGCCCTGAAGCTCAGAACATTGACTATAAAGCTGTTTTTGATGATGGCCAGCCCACTCATCCTCCACCAAGGATCAGTTTTAGGACAAGACATGATATCAGCTGAAGGGATTCACACAGAAAGGTGAAGGGTTATCTGACATTATATCCATGCAACATGTTCACCGTACATAACACCTTCTCAAACCACAACTGCCACTCAAAACAGACAAGCAGTATGAAGACACTGGTGGTATTCTTTGCCTTGCTGGGCCTGACCTTGGTAAGTAAAAGAGACCAAAATCCAAGGATTTAATCAGTTTTTCAAAAAGTGTCAAGTTTTGTATGAAAAGAACTGTAACTAGGTATCATCTAAACATGTTTTGATGTCATATAATTATCAATTCTTTAAATCAAATTCAAAACACTCTCAGGTGCGGATCCAGAGATATTTTCTGACAGTCTTCCAAATTACCTTCATTGATCCATCCTCCAATTTTGACCCTCTTTCAGAAGAAAAAAGATGATGCCTGTCAATGTAAATCTGAAAAATTCTGACGTCTTCTGGAAGACCCAGAAGATGGCTTCTGTCTGCCCCTGACTCTCTGACAGGGATGTTTAAAAAACCCATCATATTAAGTACTGATCCCCCCCCCCCCCTCTTTTTCTTCCCTTCTTGACTTTTGTGCCATATCTCTAGAGTGCTCTGGTGCTCCCTACAAAGCGGGAGTGTGCAAGCAGTGATGACTGTGATGATGGGCAGTGCTGTGCTGAAGAGCCAAACCCATTCATAGCTAGCAAAAGAGCTGTACTACTTCCAGATAAAAGTAATCCAATGACCTGGCAGCCCAAGAGTAAGTGTAAGCTAAAACGGAACAATGTTATGGAGGAAAAAAAAAACAAAATGATATCACACAATTAAAAGTAGACAGAGCTTCAAAATATGTCCTTTTCCATTTATAATACTCATTTTATACTCTAAATATTATGCATTAAAAGTATTATGTCATCTTAATGTGTAGATACATGTACCAGTACCTGTCAAATTAAGTGGATGCATCAGTTGCTGTAAATATTTATCTATTCATTTGTCAAGTCAAGTGAAAATTTCATAAGAAGTTTGGACATGTAATAAATACTATTATTATTATTATTTATTTATTAAATGTATTTCAGAATACTGTTACAGCTATATCAAGGAAAATGCCTGGTGTGGTGGGATTTGGAGAGGGTGTGGCTGTTCTCAGGGACTGAAATGTCTCAACGTGATGAAGCCACCAGAGATCCTCATACCAGATCCACCAGAGATCCTAATACCAGATCCACCAGTGCCAACTGATTTGGTAGCACCTTCAAAGAGAGGCCTAGCTTTTGGAGATTGGAGGTGTGTCAAAGAAAATTGAAACCAGATGAAAATAAAATGCATCTTATTACTCTCACCATGATATGAATCATGTACCTGTAATGGAATAAATAATTTACTCAAAACTGAAAGAAGACGTTTGTAATTACTTTAAGTTATGTTTCCAAGCTCACAGAAAAATATGAAAGACCTCTGCATGAATGAATATTTGTTAGAATGATGTCAGTAACAGAGTGATGTCCCATAAAACATTTTAAATAAAGAGAACAATATACTAAGTGAAACTGAAATAAAGCATAAACAATGTACTAATACTAGTAAATCTTTCTTTAGCTAAACCAACTTGACAAAAAGATCTAAAAAAAATTGGTCTTAAAAACTTCACTTGGGGAGGGGGATATTTTTGTTAGGAACTTACAAGTAATACAGAGATGGCCTCTTTGACACTTAAACTGATTTTCATATCAATACATTTCTTACCTGACAAAGATACACCTTATGCAGTGGCCATTCCCTTCCCATTGCAATGATTGTAACATCGCTGTTCTCTCCATTCAAAAACAGTGTTTGGTAAATATACTTGGTGGTAGATTTCAGTTTCCGCCTGTTGAAATAAATGAAGAAGATGTCATTTCTACTGATAGAAAAGACTTGCAGTACTTTATTTTCCATGTCGTTCAATTCTTTACGGAATTGTGGCTGAAACTGTATCAGGTTCCAGTTAACACTGATATAAAACTACATTTTAATGAAAGTAAAAACAGCACCTCAATCTTTTACATACCACTGGGCCAGAAGTAGGGTAAGGCCTCAATTTAACAGAACCAATATTATAAGATGCTCCTCAGTGACTTAAAATTCTCATACATTTGTATACCATCATTGTTTTTCAAGTAAACAAAAAGTACCTTTAATAGTTCACATTTTTTTATTTATGTGGTGTAATTTGGCGGTTAAAGCAACCGCTTTGAGTCAGTTTGTAAGTAAGATAAAGACAATAAGAGTTCGAGAAAAATCTTCTTAATCAACTATATTTATCAAAATTACATACTAGCTAAGATCTAATAAACGGATATTAGATCTTAGATACTAGTACATGTATAAAGGTTATAATTTCATTTTTAGATAAACTTTTCTGTATCAAGACTTAACAGGCATAAACTTGAAGTCACAGATATATAAAATCAGAAAGCGCATGCTACCACAACTTCAAGATTTTATTTTACACATTAGATTATACCAACCTTTTTGGTGTCTGGAAATTCTGTTCTTGTACTTTTTCTTCTTCGGGCTGCACGTCGCTGACATCTCTCTTTTTACCTCTCTTCTCAGAGTTTGCATTCAGATGTGATGATACATAGTTCCCCATAACGAATTCAATAACTGCAGTGAACCATCAATATCACGTCGAAAACATCAAATCTTAGAAATGATCAATTTTCCTGCACACGCCATGACAAGTTTGTTTTGAACTATTCGTGTATCATCGTGTCATCCCGGTGTTTTCCGTGAGCGATCTTTCGTATGAAAAGGGTAAAAACGATATTCAATATGGCAGCACCCACGATTCACGGGGGGAAGTTACAAATGCCGTTAAAATTTGATGGTGTTTCTTAGTCATACTGTTCTATCCATTGAAGTAATTGTTTCATTTTTCTAAAGGTTACCAGGTACTTTTGCCTTTCCCTTCCACCATGTAACTTTGTGCTATTCAACATTTTTTTTACCAATTTTGATCATTCATCATCATCAGATACTCTGATAGACGGCGAAATATTGGAGGTAAAAAAATTCCAATATTTAGTCGTTGATTGAAGAAAAAATCACTTTATTCTCTAAAGAATAAGTTAGTACGTTTCCAAACTGATTTATTTGAATAGCAGAAACATTGATCAAAGTCGCCACATAATTTTGATTAGTATTAAAACACGAGAGAGTTACAGGGTGTGGGTACTGCAAAAGTACCGATTACCATCTGGTACCAAATTAAATGTTTGCTTCTGTTATCGGCTTTTCATGTTAGGTACTTTCTGAAAGTCATTAACTTTTAGGAATGCTATAGAATGTAAACCCTGCTTCCCTCATCAATCACGATTGTTTAATTCTGTTGTTGTTTTCCCAATCACCATGCCACTCACTGGGTGTGGTGTTCTGCTTATTTCAGCTTTAGGGAACGAAGGGGTTCAATTTGCTATCTATGGAGAGCTTAACTTAGTCAGCTAGCTTGCAAAAGAAGGGGTACAAAAATAAGGTTCAAGTTATCTTTATAATGTGACTTATTCAGTTGTGGTGTGAAAAGTTGAAAAACTGTGTTATTCTCTTTTTAGGACTGGTATTTGATCAGATAACAGACATGTCTAATTTGTTAGAGCATCAGGTGGAAATAATTGAAGACCACTCTAAGGGAAATTTTATTCAACATATTTATCCCAAGGTACCGGTAACAGTCAATTTATGTTGCAATTTATGTTGTTAAAATCCAGCCCAATTAACCTCATAGTTCTCTAGTTATCAAAGTTAATTGTCACTCATTGAGAAGAAAAGTTAATCTGGAGGATATATCAGATAAGTTTGATGAGCCATTCTTATAATAATCAATAATTGCATAAAGCAGTTTTAATTTAAGACTTCTTTCCCCTTTCCAGAGAATACCAGTAGTGCTGAGAGGGATTTCCATAGGTCCATGTGTAAAGAAATGGACACCAGATTATTTATCAAGTGTGCCTGGATCAGAAAAAGATGTAAAAATTCATGTTTCTCCAAGTCATCAGATGGATTTTATAAACAAAAATTTTGCATACAGGTAAGTCATGTTTTCTAACAAGAGTTCATCACATTAAATATGGTTATAACAAATCAGGATTTCATCACATTAAAATGGTTGTCATTATTTATTTATCAATGACTTATGTTCAGCTATAGATTATTAAATGAAAATTATGGATGAAATAAACACTTCTTTTATGTGTTTTACTAGGCAGATCACTAAAAGTAAGTTTAATTTGTTTCAGGACCTTGTCATTTAGTGAATTTTTAAAGAGAGCTGCTAGAGAAAAACATGAAGAATATTTCTTTACAGAGGTGATTAAAAAAACATGCCAATACTTTATGCAAACATTTAACAATTGTATTTCTTTGAAAGAACATGTTATTATATAAATTATATGTGGCATTATAAATATTTTTAATTTATGTAATTTGGTAAGTGAGACAGCAAATTTTGATCCTCCCAAATGGCAAAAATTGTTTATATTGATCACATTTTTCAATTTTCCAGGATGAGAAATATTATTTGAGAGCACTTGGTGATGACCCAAGGAAGGATGTAGCAGACATTCGGAAGCAATTTCCTGCATTGGCTAGTGATATTTTTATTCCAGAATACTTTGAGCCAGAAAAGTTTTTCTCAAGCGTGTTTAGAATATCTTCTGCTAACATCCAGCTATGGACACACTATGATGTGGGTGGACATTTCCCTTGTTGTGATTAGAATGAGTGGTGTTTGAAGATAATTAATCTAGCAAGTGTAAATATCATAAGTACAGTCTCCACAGAGTTGGATAGAGTAGGTAGAATGATAAGTTCATTGGGATTGAGCCCTAAGATTTTTGAAATAATGTCAAAAATTCAAAAGAGAAACACTTTTGAAAAACTTCATCATTTGCACTTTAGGTAATGGATAACTTTTTAATTCAAGTGACAGGAAGGAAAAAAGTGATCTTATTCAGCCCAAGAGATGCAAATTATTTATACTTGCAAGGTAAGTAGGATACATAACCTCATAACAGTAATGACAGACTGTTTTGCAAAAGTTTTTTCATATCTAAAACTTACAGAAAAAAATTGTGACCAAATTCAACACTGGATTACTTAAATTGAATGTAACATCTGATATTTTTGTCTTTTTAAGTGATCATTTATTTATTATTATAAACCAGTACATGTTGTTGTTTTTTTCATTTAAGAAAAGGGGAATAAAATTGAATATTTTTTCTGAAATAAAAAGCTACATATATTATAACATTACCCATCTTTATTACAAAGGTGATAAGTCAGAAGTTTTGGATGTTGACAACCCAGATAGTGAAAAGTTTCCAGAATTTGTCAAAGCAAGAAGATATTGTTGCTTACTGGAGCCTGGGGATACGTTATTTATACCAGGTAATATCTTTCCTCTGCTCATCCTCACAGCTGAGTGAAAACTACTTAATTTGTGCAACTGAAAAAAGTGCAGAACAAGTATTAGTAATTAGATATATTAAAATAATTTCCTGGTGTTTGTCTACTCCTTCTAATGTGTGTGTATTTCTGCTTGTTAACTTGGAGCAGAATTTAATGAATAATTTTCTTTTCTCTTTTTTCTTTTCTTTTCCAGCTATGTGGTTCCATAATGTGAAATCACTGGACTTTGCTATATCAGTGAATGTGTTCTGGAAACATCTGGAGGAGCACTTATATGACAGTAAAGACACTTATGGCAACAAAGACCCATTGCCTGTGGGCCGTGCAATGCAGATTTTAGACAGAGCTTTAAAAACGTTAAAAGAACTTCCAGAGGAATATCAGGATTTTTATGCAAGAATGATGGTTTCAAAAATACAGACCAAAGCTTACAAATCTTAGGAGACAGTGAGTTGGAATTCTTTCCAGACTTAAATTAACTGAAGTTTTTGATAGAAGTATGGAAAATAAAAAAATAATGTTATTTCTTTGTTGTACGTGCCTCATAGTGTAATGGTTCATGTTACCCAAGAAGCTACGCATATTAGAAAATAAGATATCATGTGTAACTTCACAGCTATGCTAAACCAAGCTACAAATGACAGTTGTTTAAATATTTAATTTATCTCAAAATATATAAATACAATAACACAAAATAATATTGTTTAGCCTCAGTTTTACAATGGAGAAAAATTTATATTTATAATATGTACAGAAAGAAAACTGTAAGTAAACATAACAATATTCCATATGCTTATCTTATCTGAATACTTTTTTTTTGTTTTAACGTAACTGAATTATGATAGAGAGCTATTTTGCAAATCACTCCACAGTGGAGATTTTACTCTTCATTAAGCAGCATAAGCCTTACTTCAAAACTTGCTCAGTGCTGGTGGTTTGAAACCATTTCTAGTAAATTAAGGATATGACCATTTTTGATGTTTTGCCATCATGGGGACACTTGGCATTCTACTTAAATAATGTGCATGTAAGCTCCTTCCCAAAAGTCTTAACAGAGATGTTTCTCACTTCCTTGACCTAACTTGGGTGGAACGAGTAAGTCTGTGAAAACTTGTCTTTGGTCTATCATTGACACCTTTATGTTTGTCTCCTTGTCACATTTTTCAATCTAAAAATCTTTTAATTTAATGACTTAAAGCCCTCCTTTGTTTCACATCATGCAGGATTTCCTTTTGCTTGTGTTGATCATATGTTTCTGTCCTAAATGCAAACTCCTTCATCTTGACCAGCAAATGTACCAGACGCATCCTTAAATTTAGAAATTTGGTAATTTAAATATAAAAGCCATTCCAACTTTCAGTTTCTTGTGGAAACTGACTTCTGTCAAATATCCCTTTACTGAGAGTACTCATGGTGACAATTTAAGGGATGCATTTTTTTTCTAAAATTGTCACTATTCAGTGGAATTTGAAGTGTTTTACATGATCATTTTTTAAAATAAGTTAAAGAAATAAGTGGAACCTGACTTAGGTAATCTTACCAGATAACTCCCAGAGAACTCTGTGTAATGATATGGCACCTGTGTTGTCCTCTTGCCAGTTGACACAAGTAGAGCACCAGGAATGGCTGATGACGGTCCCTGAACATTTACAACCTCACCTTTATACAAAATGCCATGCCCATCTGCAACAAGACCATACTTAAATGAATTGATTGTGCAGAAAATTGAATTATTGGCTCAAGTGTAAATATTAAATGCAGCTGTAGAAGACACATCAACCTGTATTTTGTGAGCATGTGATTTTTTTTTTTATTTTTTATTTTTTGTAAAATTTCATTTACAGCAGATAAACATATTTTAAGTTACTTATTTCTACCTAATACAGCAAAAGGTTTTATAATCCCAAACTATCACAAGCATGTGGTCCTCTACTTACAGAATTCAAAGCTGTGTTTCCTTGTTCATTTTTAAAGAACATGGAGCTGGAAGAAAGAACTGAAGAAACCTATTGAGAACTGCATGTTTTAAGATCTATGTCATGTGTACGTACCAGAAAAACTTTCTTTCATTTTTCTTCTCTGTGGGAAACCATGTTTCATATTTCCAACAACAGTGTATTCCCGTTTGTTTGGAACTGGTGGAGGAGCAGTCACCTTATGTAACAAAACAATATTAATAGTGTACAAAAAATAAATACATTGTAATTGGTGAAAATAGACACACTGAGCACTTGAAACTTTTATGGATCATGATCTTACATGTCAGAGGTATAAATTAAGAATTTCAGCAGTGCATGTACTAACCCTCCAGCAGGCAGACAGAACAGATAGAAAACCACATCCATATATATACATACCGTTTCTAGACCATAGACATTAGCAAAATGTTGGAATGTCTTTAGTTCTTCATCTGTCTTATTGCAGCTTATTTGGGACAGTGCACTTGGCTTGTAGCTGATGCAGGTGGCCGTTTTGGACCTTCGTCTGAAAAGTTACACATACAAGCAGTTGCATTTAACCCCTGAGAGTGTGCCCACATGAAAAGATTTAATGCCTAAAATTTCAGAAATGATTTAAATATAATGATGAAACACGTAGTAACGACCCAAATGCCCATCTCTAATAGTAAACAAATATATTATTTAATCCTCTACCTGGACTTGAATCCAGAAACGGGTGTTCTCCGTCTTTTTCTCATCTCTAATTGTTTCTTCAGCAATGGCCATCCTTTGACACATTTGACCCTCCTCCATGCAGTTTGAATCACAATGGCAGCTTGGTGAAACAATTCCTTCCTGGACTTTTCAAACTGTTGTCTGGCACTTTCACTGGAAAAGCGAAAAGTTAAAACACTATTTCACAATGAAAGCATTAACGAATACAAAATTTTAGAAGTACTGGATAAAAATTGGGTTCCATGTGCTTTCCATTACAACTGCATGTGGCTCATACTAATGGTTATGAAAAGTTTGTACAACTTTATCTTGTGTATTTAAAAAGCCTTTACATTTTCATAAAAGCTATCTGGTTAAATAATTATACACTGTATCAACATGTTCACATAATGTGTAAAACATTACACTTCATTGCTGCAATATCTGTGTATTTCTGAAACGGGAAATTTTTATTATTCTTAAAAAAAGGAACTTTTCTTACCTCAATTCGGTTTTGTGATTAACAAGAAATGATCCGTTTCATTTACTTTGTGATGATAATGAGTTCACAACAAAGACCAAAATGTCATCCATCGCTTCAAATAAGATAAGCCAGATGCGAAAATTAAACTCTTTCAAGATGAATTTTTCAACCAGCAGACCTTTACATACCTGAAGAACACAGATCTCTTTCCAAACATCCAGTTGGCACTTGTATATGGCTGATCATTTTCGTCCATGATCTTAAGGTAGTTTTCTAGTACAGTCTAGTAAGTAATAATTTACACATTATAGGTCACGTGATGAGAACACAAGTATTTGAGGAAAATTTGATATTTTAGCATTTACATGAAGAAATGGTATCATTTCCTGTTTAAGTAAATATGATGACATTTTTTTTTTTTGGGGGGGGGGGGGGGGGTAACTGGTGAAGCTCAAATACAGGCCAACTTAATAAATAAAAAATGACATAGAAAATATTCTCAACACTACTTCTTCAGTTTAAATGTTTTGATCAAAACATACCTGACAAAAATAGTAATCAGTCTCTCTTTTTCATACTAATAATTATTTGTCTACAATCCTTTTGCTTATCAATTTGTCACATTTACCTTGCAAAGAATTTCTGGTTTTTCTGCACGCTTGTCTTTTCTTTTGTTAAATGGTATAAGAAACCAGTACCTGTTGCAAAATGATCTGAATCGCATTCTGTGAGGGAGGCCTAAAATGATGAAATTAGTTGATGTTTTGTGTCTTTTATGTTATCAAAATTTTCACTCTGCTGTGTACTGCTGCTGTTGTAGTGTATATTGTATTTGTGTAAAAATTTCAGCTTTCATATGTATTTCTTTTTCATTTAAGGAAAAAGCAAATTTTAAATTATGCCAAAGTAAATTATCTCCATTGTAAAATGAAGTACACAAAAATCAGAGGATTATTGTAGTGTCTATGCTTATGTATATCAATATAGTAAATTTGCCAATGCTATAGCTCTTAATCTCTGTGCACTGTTAACAACTAATTGCTAATCCTTATTTTGGTTACTTTTAACAGTTCATGGTACTGAAGTGACTGTCCCATTAGCAGCCTTAATTGTTTTGGATGTTTCTCACCTCCAGCCATCAGCTGCACAGTTTCTGCTATCTGCAAAGCCCTGGTCTGTTGTAAAATGTGGTCCTCATCAAACATGCATGCCTCTCCCTTTAGGTTCGACTAGTAAGGAACAATTTATAAATGAAATTTCCTGACTTTGAAAACTCATAAATCAATGAAGTGTTAAAATCAAAAGATCTCTCAGATTGTTTTAAAAATTAATTATTCAGGTACCTGACTCTAAAATCAGATCACTTCTTATGAAATTATCCACAGTTTTTCTAGATGTGCTATTAATGACATTGTCATGTCTTTAATTAAAAATCAGTTCCTTTGTTTATTATTATTAGATATAATAAGGTGATCAAACCCCACTTACCTTAAGGCAGGTTATGAAGTGTGGCTCTGCAGAGGCTATCGCTTTCAGCAAATTGTCCAAACTGCAGTGAAAATCTTGTGAGAAAGTCCTACCTTGACTGCAAATAGATGAAAAGGGGATTTAAATTCCTTTCAATGTTAAAATTTAGTTTAATTCAGTGATGATCGATAATTATAAATTTACCAAACATATTTTGGTGACATTACATCCCTCATCAGTTACTTGATCCAGCTATGGAAAATACAGAACTTGGCAAATATAAAACAGTAGTCATTACTAGTCAAGGGCAATTTTACTGTAACATTAAAGATACAGAGAGCTTAGTTTTATCTCTTTTTGTGTGTGTGCAGTGGGAGGGGGTAAGGAGAAAATAGGACACATACATGCAAGAAACCAAGGGAGGCTACCCCCTGAATTGGCCATCGCCCAGGTTATGTATATCTACAGGGTTGCCAAAATTATAGTATTCATGTCATTAACAATAGAATATAACTCCTAAAACAATGAGCATCAACACAAGAGATGCATAAAATATCTATATAAATGATAGTTGAGTTGACAACCCTATACCAGCTTCCATCAATTTCAGTGTCATATTTTCAGCATTTTTACCTGTTATCACATCCAGTTGCACCTGTGGATACCCTGTAGCAGCCTCCTCCAGTACCTGTGCGAAATCAAAATGTACAGTACAACGTATGCATTATATAATGCAGTACTTAAATTAAAGGTGTAAAGGTGAAGCATTAGCATAAAGGAAAAGAGGTACAGTTATAAATTGGACATTATGAATTTTACAGATACAGTAACTGTATTTTTAAGCACTATTTCTTAAAATTTGAACATCCTAATGAGTGGTAATAACAAAATTGAAAAGCAGTCTACTCTATAGCTCAATTTTATGTAGTAAAAGCACTGCAAATGCTATCTAAAATCTAATTTTTATGATTGTAAAATTAAGTATCTGAAAACATTGCTAATTTTTGTACATTGAATAGATAGAGTGATTACTTTAAATGTCACAAAAATTAGAATAAACGGTACACAAATGCAATAATTAGAATCACTATTCAAATATTTTTAAATATAAACTTTTTATACAATGTTATAATACAATGCTATAATATGTTGTTACCTTGCATTTTTCTGAGCTCACTTGAAAACAAATGGGCTACAAATCCAAAATTACAGTTTTGTTTGGAGAAAATTCCTATCACATTTTCATCCAGTTCATCTATATTAGCTTCTAACATGGCTAAAGTATTGTATTTCACTGGGCAAGAATAATGTTTTATAATAAAGCTCTGGTTGTCCTCGTTGACTTCAATATATCTATAAAACGTAATATGAAAGATAACGGTGAGAGATTTAAGTGCTGTGGTTAATTTCCAGTTATACAGAGTAACACATTGTATGTGAAAGCAATTAAGTCAATTAAGCAATAAACATAATAAAATATTTATCATTATCATAACCGTAAATATGTAACATTACTACAAGAAAAAGGGTAGTTAATACTCATTTTCAATATGTATATATACATGTTAATACATTTTATCATTTGATAAAAGTCTGCTCAAAATGCCCAGAACAAATCTTGCCCAGATGATGGCAAATGGCATGTAGAAACAATCTGACATGAACAGAAATGGTTACGGAAAGAACAATAATGATGTACAGTATACATAGAGTAATGGTAAGTGTAAAAACTCATAATGACCAACCATGAGTTGATTGTTTTAGTGCGTGTCAAGGCCATGGTAAAAAGATAAATGGGTAAATATATAGGTGATAAATATTAATGGGGTTCTTACTTATTACTGTCTGTTCTCACTGCTAACTGCTGTTCTAGTGAGTGGAGAAAATCCCCGGCACTCCCAGTGTTGATGTTCACTGAATCAAGGAGGTGGAGAATGCCCGTTTTCTAGAATATTGATAAAATTGACATCTTGATTATTTTTGTGCGTGTGTTGGAGGTCATTTTACAAGGGCAAATTGTTTTTTTTTTTCTTGTGTCTTTTCATTTTCAATTTTGTAACAACTAAGTAACATGTTAATCTTTTTCAACTTTGAGATGGAAATGTTTCAAATTGCAGATTTACCTGTGATGAAATAAATGTAATAAGGGTAGCATTATCAAAAAATGGTATTTCCATCACATCTTGCAATCCCTCCTCTAGGTAGCTGTTTGCAGGTGTTCTAAAGACATGGCTGTTGTAGAAGTGTTGTATGGTCTCAGCACACAAGTTGGCACACATTTGCTCCAGTCCATTTTCCTAGTAAGAATTTAGATAGATATAAAATGTCTTGAACTGTGTACTGTGATAGCTCAAATTTTGCTTTATGCTACAATGTACATCATGGTATTTGTGCTAGCTGTTAAAAAATATTTTTGTAAAATTTTTGTTGTGATCAATTTAAAAGTCGTAGTAAAAAATGCTAGCTAGAACTTAGCATTTTTTTTAGTTTCACCTGTCATTTTTTTGAGGAAAGTTTAATTACTGGTTTCATTAATATGTAAAAGTAAATTTAAATAGCCGTTGATTGGGTTTCACACTTTGAAAATAAGGGATGAGATGAGAGCTGTTTATTTATTTTTTTATTTTTCAAATTTCTCTCCAATTTGCAGTAACCATCCCTATAAACCACCCCTAATTTGAAAAAAATAAATAAATAAATAACAAAATTGGAATACATAAAAAAGAATATATAGTTGAACAACTACATGTAAAATATCTCTGAAGAAGGTACTGCAGTGTTTTAAGTTTGAAAGCATGCACAAAATCTGATACGAAACCTGCAGATTTTCAAAACCAAACATCTCCAGTAATCCTATCACGCCCTCTTGTGGACCAATCCCAGGGGAGGCTGACTTCATACTGGAGCTGGACCCTACAAATATCAATATTTATAAACATTTTACTGGATCAAAATGATTAATTTCAGAGGGGAGTGAAAGTTTATTCTGCTACAATGTGTTTTTTCTGAAAAGATATAAATTTTGCTAATCTTATATCTAGAACTTTATAGCTCTATAAGTTAATAAAATTAATATTAATATTTATAGCTCTGTAAGCTTATAATCTTTTAAGATTAAAATGTATTTATAAGAATAAATAATAAGTAACTATTTGTGGTTTTGCTTAGTTCATTTAACTCTTGTGAATAGAAAAAAGGATGTATAGTGATTACCTAATCCTGTCATGGAGGTGTCACTGCTATCAATACTAAGGGAGAATTCAGAACTGAGGCGTCTCAAACTATTTGCACGTCTCACGACAGCCATCACTGCACGCTTGTATAGCGCCTTGGCAAGGTCATCTCGGTTCTTGTAGGCCTGTGATTACCAAAAGTAAAAAAAGATAAGATATTAATATTGAAGTTAATACAATTAAGTGAAATAAGCTAAAATGAAATTGGATCCAAATTTGAGCTTCTAAATGAGATGGCTTTGTACTGCTGCCCAATTTATGAATACACATAAAAAAATACACCATGAAGTAAAAGCAATATATATTGCCAAGGTACATTACCTTAGATGGACATGCAGCTTGTTTGATAATGTCACCTTTTATGCTCTTGGAAACAGTTGTCAGGCCTCTGTACAGTGACAAACCAGATACACCAAGGAGACCAGCCACAGCCTTTATCTCTGGAAGATGAGACAGTTCTCAGCTCATGAAAACTTTAGACTAAAAAGTTATTAATGGACTTCCGTCCTTATCTATATTTTACACTAATATTGCAAATGTTCAAAAATTCCCCAGTTTTGACATAATATGTTTATAAGTGACAATGAATTGCCCAAGTTCACGTAGTGCAACATCTAAAACATACCACACTATGTGGGAGCTAGTCAGTTGAGTATACTGTAAAACAACTGTATCTAATAAAATTGAGAGGTCCTTCAATATCTGAGGATTTTCTTCAGAGACAAAAAAAAAAAAAAAAAAAAAGACATACATACCTTGATGGGTTGTGACTTGTAGCTGTCCAAATCCATCTTGTTCAAACTGAACATTTCCTAACAATAAAACTGCAGCCAAGATACGAATTAAATCAGAAAAAGGGATTCCCAGTTCTGCCAAAGAAGCCTGAAAAAATATTCATGTAGTTATATTATTTCATGATATATACATGATTAAAGGTTGCTAAAAGTACCATTTATAAAGTTTTACCTTTTGTTTGTATGTATGTCATGCATGCTGCAAATTAAGAGATTTTATTAATAGTGATAAAGAGCCATTTAACACCAATAATTTAGTGTTATAAATCGTATAACGATTAAACCCTAAAACATTACAACCAGATTTTTATTTAACTGCTTTTTAATTGGTGAATCTCACAACATTCATGCCATTATTTTTATAATAAACAAACACATTTGCATAAGTTATCTAGGGTCTAGACTACCTGTGGCTTTAATAAATAGGTCTCTAAGTCACTACTTCACATTTGTCTCAGTAAATAAACTAACCTTCCATGCATTATATCTCTCCTTGTCCATCTTTTCATCACACGAGTGACTGCCATCTTTCAGATAATTCAGAGACTGGATAGTGTGAGTGTCTAGATGAAACTTGTCTACAAAATGAAACCATTTCAAACATCAAAATTAATCATAAAAGTTCTTTAGATGAAAAAAAATTGAACAAATTTAAGGGTACTTTATTTTTCATTTTATGTGCTGCAAGCTTTTTAATTTAAATCAGCATAATAATGATTCTGGAGGTTCCAATATCGTAGTTTATAGTTAAGAAATATAGATTTTTCTAACATTTGCTGTATCACAGAAGCTGCATCCATAAAAATAAGGACTATTATAGTTGTAAATTAAAATGGACTCTGTTGAAAAAAAATTAAGGTAGAGCTGATATTTTTGACATTTTTTTCCAATCCACTTTTCAGTATCTTCAGAGGCTGGCACTGACAGTTTATAAATAACATAAAGAACAAAAATGTCTAGATGAATGATGAATATGTCTGAATTCCAAAAAATTAAAAAAAATAAAAAATTGGTACTCACTTCTTTCTTCTTTGCTCAGGCCAGCAAGCAACTGGTAGAATATATGATAGTTTTTACCTCTGGAACCAGCACCAACCGCTCTACCCTGTACAATGAATGGAAAAAGAGCTGCTTCATATATATATGAATATATATATTACCACAAATGAGGCATGCTGTTTTATCTGAATGGTGACACTACCTTTTTCAGATATAAGTATAAAAACACTATTTTTGAAAAGCAAATTGTAATAATGGCCATTTAAACATGTATAAAAATAAAACTTATAGAGCTTATTCATATTAAAATTGTCCAATGAATATTTATTTTCACTATTTCACACTTTTCCTCCCACCTGATCTAGGAAGTAACAGTGGACTTTGGTTCTGTAAAGTAATCCATCTGCAACCTGGCTCTCAAAATAGTAACCCTAGAAATATTATTTGTTAAACAGTAAAAGATAAATATTATATGTGATACAATAAAAGAAAAAATATTTAGACTTGAAACAAATGAATAAAGCCATATGATTATCTGCAGCAAAAAGTAACTGCAATTTTATACATGACAAAGCTAGCTGGCTTATATGTTCAAGCTTTGACACATTTGAAGTTGATTTCATAGAAAAAATCTAAATAATCATTCATGGTCACATGAAGTGAGAAGAATTCAATTAAAACATGTATGCACGGGTACACTTGGGGAATATCGGAGTTGTATATATTTTTATGGATCGTATAGAGTTGCTCAAAATGTTCAATAATCATGAAATCTATAGCTAATTAGGGTTAATTCTGTGTCATACATTTCCATGAAAAACATGCTCACTATTCTCGTGGAATCTTGGTTCATGCTGGTTGCTGCACATCCCAATGAGCGTAACACAGTGACGGTAGCACTGAGCTGTTTGTAGGCATCTGTTGCTATTCCCCCTCCCAGCACATCGTACATCTGCTGAAGCAGACCACAGATTGTGGAGGATTTCCCACTGCCACTTTCACCACTAAAAAAAAGGTCAGTGTGTTCACTGATTGGCATTCATCCTAGAAACTTTTGACAAGAAAAATTCAATAAATGTAAGGGTATTAGAAAAAAGAAAAGAAAAGGGAAAGAAATATAGCTGAAGTCAGCTTTCAAGTATTATATGAGCCCATAGTCTGGGGGGGAGGGTTTCGGGGGGGGGGGGGGGGATTTGAAACGACGACCTCTTTGGGTGGAAAAGGTCCTCTGAATTAAAATTTTATCCATGATCTGGATCAACTAAGAGGGTACATCAAGAGCCCCACTCTGAAATTGATGCCAATAGGGAAGGTTATTTGTACAGATTAAAGGGATAATATCTCTTCATTTTGGCCAAAAAATTAATTTTCCTAGAGTAAACAACAATTTTCCCATGCTTATCAATGGTTAATGAATCCATTTTTACATTCAAAGTTAGTCCCTGGTTTTTTCTAAAAAGTTTTTTTTTTTTTGTTATAATCTCTTAAGAGATTATAACAGAGTATAGCCATCAATGGAGGTCACGTGGTTTAAAGACAAGCTCAGATATCAGAATAATAGCTAAAGCAGAATCTATTGTATTTCTATGAAATGCTCACAATGTTTTTATTGTGAAATATAGATCTCATACAAAGAGTTATTATCCCTTTAACTTTGTTGCTCTGATTTATACAAATTACGCAGCACTGTCTTTAAATTCAGATTTAGCTTTCACAGTGCAATGGCTGCACGTTTCCCCCCTTGCTCTCCTCTACCTGTTAAGATAATTTAGACATTTCCCTGCATGTATTTCAACTATGTTTAGCCTTTACAAATACATTAATTTATGTTTTTTTGTAGGTGTGCTATCTCTGTTGGCTTATTGTGGCACCTCACTGGGTTGTATCATATGGTACAATTACATGCTTTCTTTCTTTATTTATTTAAGCAGATCATAATAAATGTATTTCTTTTGTCTTTTGTCTGTTTATCATTAGACTGCATTTTGGTTCTTAATAGCGCCTGAGGTATTTGCATATTGGGCATGATATTTAGTGTTGTTAGTCCAAGTACATTAACATGATGAACCAATTAGCTTATTCAAGACAGCGGTGCGTGTCAGTGATTCTTTATCACAGTTTTTAAAAGAGTTGAAGGAACCTTACCTGAGTGTGATGACTTGCGTGTGGGCAGTTTCAGCCAACTGTGCGGCAGCTGTTGTCACCATTTCTTTTAAATACTCTTGCCCTCTGATGGTTGAACACGCCAGAGGATGGGGAGGCAACACAGTATCACAGGGATTAACAAGTAGCAGCACTGGACCCACTTTGGTCTGGAAGTAAGAGAAGAAAGACATTGTAGGGACATTCTTTCAGTATAAGCAATCTTATACCAGTATATGATATAATTATTGCAAAAGATGGCTTTTAGAACAAAATGTCTCATTAACATGTCTTTTGACCTTTTGACCATATCATGCATGACCAAATGAAAGTATTCCATGAATCCTTAAATGCCACAAAATCATTTCAGAGCATGAAATTAGTACTTACAAAGTAAAGCCCCTTCTTAAATCTGCTTTGCAGCAACTTGATAACAGCATCCTCATTCAAAGCTCCAACAAGCTGGGATAGGTCATCAGTGTCCATGGTTGTCATCTCGTTTGGCTTGCTACTGCCTAAATAGAAGTTTTCTATCCCTATACAATTAAACACTAGGTTTAAAAACTTCCTCACACACAGAAAAAGACAAGATGGTTTTTATCACAGATATAGTGTGAAGGTAATGAGCATTAATCTAAAGGTTCTGGTTCAGGGATAATCAGCTAATTACATTTGCATTAGCTGTCACGGCACATATCCCAAAAATGTGCTGTATATTTATTTTGTCAGACCAAAACATAAAGTAACACATTTTACCTCATTGAAAGTATACACAAACCAATGGCTGCAACATACCTTCCATGCATTTTAATAAAACCATAGTGAGATCATTTCATGAGTGGTCTGCTTTATTTCTCAGCTCAAAGATGTTGGGTGGGTGGGTGGGGGTGGGTCACGTCGCCAGCATCTGCCCCTTTGTCAGGTGATTGGATAGATTTACACCACACTGATGCGTGTCTCCTTCTTACCCCTCTCACTGTTTTTTTTTCTTTTGAATTTTAGCCTCCCCATCACCCCCCCCCCCCACACACACACACACACACAAATACACACACACATGCACACACACACTTAATATTTGCATGCTGTGCACCTGTATTTAGGTCTGCCAGCCTTAAATGTTGGGTTGACACAAGTATTGTAGTGATCAAATGTATGTACACGTACCAGCATGTACAGGTTGTACTGATATTACAAATCATAACAATGTAAATTTGACTTTTTTAAGATCAACCCAAAACAAGTCGCTTTCATGCTGTACTAACACAAAATGTTCCAACATTACGTACAAATACGTAAAAGAATGTCAAGTGAGTTAAATTTTATGTGTTCAACTCCAGAGAGCAATTCAATGTGCTCCTATTATTTAACAATCCAAAATTTCTTTCAGTTTCACATAAAATTATCTTTCATTGAATGAGAAGAACGTACAGTCTCTGATCTCTCCCAGTGCAACAAAAATATACAGTGCATCAAACCTCATGAAAATTTGTTGTATTGCGATTTATCACAATTTTTAAAGTATATAACGCTACACCGTCAACTTCACAATATTTAATGACGTTTTACCAGTTAAAAAATTCAAAATTCAAAGTCTTACCTGGCTTTGAGCTGGCCTGCGTTTCACACGAAAAACAGCATTTGGGCACAATAACATTCACTACGTCGGTCTCCGAACTTGAATTAATTCTGGGCTGCTCATGCACGTATTCCTGATACCTTGAACAGTTTAACACGTTGTTTCCTGTTGTCACGTTGCCAGCATCTGCCCCTTTGTCAGGTGAGAATCCAATCGATTGGATAGATGTACACCACACTGATGCGTGTCTCTCTGGGTCCATCTGCTCTTTTTTTAAGTATGCGGCTCGGGTTCGTTGGCAGCATCTGCGCTCCACGATGAGTGACAGCTCGGACGGCTAACAGTAAAATCCGCACCTCTTTACCTGCGTCAATTACTACAGAGAACAATAGTCCAAGTTGCCTTGTGCCCTGAAGCAGGTGGGTCTTCATACGAACAAGACAGCATAATATATTCCGCGATCTCCTCACATACTTCCGTGTACAATCATCCGAATAACAGGTTTGATAAGTCGAACTTGAAAGTTAGACACCCGTTTTCAGTGGAAGACAGAGGAAGGATTATCCAATTTTTATCTCCTACCGGTAACAGCGTAGTTGTCAGTAAAATACGCGATACTCCATTCAGAAATATGTAAGGCTATATTACCTTATTAATGGGTACATTAGTTTCCTACGCTATTTTCGAAAATTTTACTAAATCGCTAACAGTTAAATATGTGTCATGACGTTTAGACAGAACGATCTCAAGTCACCCACACACACCTTGTCAACACCCATTTGGACATTTATCATCTGTAAATTCACCCTTATCAGTTTTCCCACTATCCTTTCACTTTTCCCTTAAAGGTAAAAGTGACAGGCAACATCTTACAAATAGTTTTAATAGCTTTTGGTTGCAAATAGCGCCTTTGTTTGTATCATGCTACACCTATGATTACTACTCTACATGTACATCTACAGCCGCGTCACGTTGTCAAAACGAGTGTCACTGAGGTCAAGAAGAAAACTGAAATCTCTGCGTTTTTATCTCAACAAGCTAGCTTCTCATCGAAAAAAAAAACTGTTTGCGCGTTCAGTCTTTACGTTAAAAGTTATGCAAAATGTGATTTATAATCAAAGACATAAAAAGACCCCCCACCCTTTTTGTTATCGGGGATCTGTTCGTGCCGTATCACAAACAGTTACCTGTACGTAATAATTTTTTTTTTAGTTGTCAAATTTTCGACTTACTACGCCAGATTTCACCAGGACATCTACCTATCAGTTTTGGGCAGGTGTACGACGCACAGGTGTCTTATTATATGTGTAGTATGCTAAAGGCGTCCGGGAATTTAATGCGCCGAAGTCAATTTCTCCTACAAATTAAGACGCGACCCCTCCCTGCACTTTGATTTAGGTGTATTATACTATTTCTGTTTAGATATTTTAGTTTAAATGTCTGACCAAAGAAAAAATACCGACATCAGGTAATTTTATTTTAGGTGTTTCAATACATTTCCTAGGTTTGAACAGAGAAAGATGAGTGACTTTGCAGGAACACGAAGTTCACATATGAAACTGGAAAAAAATGAACCAATTCCTTCATTGGCACTTCAGTTGCGAGGAATGGCAACATGACAGCAATAGTGTACAGAAAAAAGACCCATACCTATCGATGCTTGACATTTAGTTCAAAGCATCCGTTACACCAAAAGTTGGGAGTAGTCACAATATTAAGAGACAGATGTGACAAGATTGTAACTGTTCTGACTTAGAAAAAAAAATGGAAAAAAGGACATCACTACGGACGCATTGAGAATAAGTAGCTACGGTAATTGGTCAGTGAATACAGAAGAGGGCATGATGAGAACTGGAGAAGAGAAAAACAAAAATAGCTGGAGAAGAGAAAGAACAAAGAAAACGGGAAAGAGGACAGGAACAAAGAACGTGTCACCGTTCTCTTCGTTAGTAATCTAATGGAAATTCCCAGAATACGGAAAAAAAAGAAAAATTCTCTGCAGTTACGAAACCAAACTTTTCTATCAGAAAACTTAGAATGCACCATAGAGACAGTCTAGAGCAAAAGATGGAGTATACATCATGGAATGCAAAAATTGTGATAAACGATAAACAAGAGAAAGAAAGAGCTCGTTGAACACAAAGAGAAAAGATCATTTTTAAATTATAAAAAAATGGATCAAAAACATGTCTTCAGGCTCTACTACCAAGGACAAGCAAAGTGTGTCAGAGAAAAATATGCGGTGTTCTGATCGCAACTTGAACTTCTGGCAGTGTAAATAGCATATAGCTTGTACGTTTCCATCAAATATGTACCATGCACTTACGAAACTAAAAAGGTGACGTAATTCCCCCGATTTCATTGCATAATGATTCCATCTCTCGTTGCTTGGCACAGTTTGACGTAAGCAAATCCTTGCAGTGAGTGGGGCACGTTTTATGACGTGAAACGTAACGTCACAGTCGTTGCTGTCAGTTGTCATAACAGAAAACGTCATGCTACGTTTCACAGTTTATTATGACAACGGGTTTGTCTTGTTGACAGATAGAGTGTTTTCTTTATTTCGTTTGAAACTTTATAATTGATGATGGCGAGTGTATCAATGGTATAACTATTTACAATGGCAATTCTGGCAATCAATTTCTCTGCAGATGGCAGATCCAAACTTGGCTTAGCGCTAGCGATTCTTTGTTGGATTTCAATTGTACCATGCCTCATGCTTGTGGGACTTGGAGCATATATCAAGCTAAAGCTAGCTGACAAAATGCATTTGGTGGACGGGTACCACGGAGACAGTTTGCCTTATATGTTGATATCTATTGGACTGCTGTCTGCCATTGTCAGTGGCATTGGCGGGTTGATATGTAACATCAGCTCAAAAGCTGACACAAGAGCACTATTTAAATCATTCTTGACCCCATATGTGGTCATCCTAGCAGTACTTTGCGTTTGCGTTCTTGCTGCTGGCATCATGTGTTTCACAGAAATATCGGCACTGCACAAATCTTTTCACAGGGGAATACTTTTGGCAATGTTTAAATACAGGAGCAATCCTGGAGTAAAGTCAAAAGTGGACTTACTGCAAATGGAATATCGCTGCTGTGGTAACACCAATTACGCCGACTGGTTTCAAATTCCTTGGATTAATGAAAATTTTCTGAAAATTGAAGACAAAGATGTCAAAGGGTAGGTCAGACCATTTTTGAATAATAATTTTATAGAATAATTCAATTCAGATGTTGTAGAACTGCTCATAAAGGCCAACTGTGTTTCTTGGTGATTTATATGAAAGGTTATATTTCAGGAAAATTAAGAAAAAGGGCCCCCGAAAAAAACAGGACTTCTATACGAACGATGATGTGCCCTTTAGCTGCTGTGACCACGCCTCTCGTCGCCCGTGTATCCATCATGATGTACATGACAACAGCAAACATTACAACTACGATTACAGAGTAAAAACCACTTTGAACCAACACGGCTGTAAGAGAGCGCTCATGCGCTTCTTCGGAGATCAAGTTCTCACCAATGGGGGTGGTATTACCCTTGGAGTGTTCGGATTACAGGTTAGACATTAAATCTAGCAATTTTTTTAAATTGTTCTGCACAGTTTATTGTTTAGGGTTTAAATTTCAGAGCCAAAATATTTTGATTTAACTGAGAAATTGGTATTATACATGCGTCTGCGAACCCATTCGGCATAAATTTGCATCCCCATCACGTCAGATTGCTGTGTACACATTATTGTAGTGATGTGTGTGGATGCGTTCATAAAATATTTGGAAATAGGAAATTTTTGAAAATTAACGATTCGGGTTTTGCATAAAAGTTGTGTTTATTGTAGGAGTTACGGTTTACTAATTGGCGTCTGCGTGATTTTATACACTCATTTTAGAAGGAAAAAAACAACTTGGTTATTATTTAGACCAATTTTGAAATAACAACTACGATGCTTTTCTTAATAACTTTTAGTTGGTCATCTTAATCCTTTCACGGTACCTGCAGTCTTCGGTTCATAACGCCACGGAGCAAGGAGACCCAACTGCGCCTGCGTTCGGGTGGTTGGTAGGAGACTTTGGAGCCGAAAAACCCAAAGGTAGATGTAGCGAATATTAATGTTTCTGTAGTGCAGATTCTTAAAATTCATTGAAATATATACAAAATACAAAACAATAAGAAGCGGGGTGGCAGTTTTTGTGACCTAACGTTGCGCTCGTGCTTTACAGAGGATAATATAAAATTTTCAGACAATGTCGACGTTTGATTTCATTAACCTTTAGAGGAAAATGACAAAAATCAGGCCCGTTGACTTTGCGATTGGGGGGGGGGGGGGGGGGGGTCGAACGAACTGTCTTTTTTTACCTGGAACAGATCCGCTCTTGGTAAATTTTGACCTAGATACACGAAGTAAAAAGTAAGGTCTACCTTTTTAGGAAAAGACCCCCCCCCCCTTTCAAAATTCCTGTCTACGGGCCTAAAACTAAACGTCAACATTAAAGAAACTAGCATCCTAGCCTAACACCCTCCGCTCGCTCTGAGGGCGCTGAGACATCTCATCAACATGACCACAAGTCAGGCGGGGAAAATCAGTTTGTTGGTTAGAAAATGATCATACAAATCGTTAATAATCTCAGCATCGCTTTGGTTGAATAATGAAAGCTCAATGATCGACCAGTTCTCGGCAAGTAAAGTATTTTTTTACTCTCAAACGGGGCACTACTACGGGACGCAGAAAGGACGCCGCCCAGTGTAAAGGGGGCTTTAGCCGTGAAAGTCACTTCTTATTCCCCGTGATGCGTGAGACTTTCATATCATTGATCGTGATCCGTGAAGCTCTTTTATTTATTCTTCGTCCTTCGGGAAAGAAGTCACTGCACTCGGTGATTGGTGATTTTCATTTCGCATTTTTAAGGAGATATGGCTTCTATTGACTGTGATTTGTGAGTTTGTGATTTTATTTCCCGTGAACTGTGCTTACAACCCCCAATGGAAACTCATGCAAATGAAATAAACTCCGTTTCAAACATCTTTCTCTCTTAAAAAGTGTCCCCTTAATAATCTCCACAGGCCCATGTCGCAAGGTAATATTAAGTTGCTGAACGATCACCGCAAGTACACCGAATGGGAATCTTGTAATTTCATCTACTGTATTGCTACAGCCAACAGGCTTTCGAATTGAACATTTTGTCAAAAATTTCAGCATGACAGATGCAACGGGTAGTGAATTCGTATGATATCGTACGACAACCGCCTGCTTCCGCAGGGATGCCGGGCGAAAAATAACATACAGGCAGTACACGTGCACTGAACAGACATCGCCTGACGAATGTAACCTTGGCTCTAATATGCAATAACATGGTTAATCAGAACTGAGTAGACTGTTACAACAAGGGAAAAGATTACATCTCTCTGACAAAATGTCAATAAAAGCATCATTCTTGCACTAACAGTATAAACTGTTTTTCTTTTACAGATGAAAAGGACGATGGCGCGATGTTAATGGAGGAAGAAAAACTAGATATCGATGAAGAGGAAGTAACAGAGCACGTAGAAATTATAGAGGATGTCGAGGAATTTGAAGAGCCAATTTACGAAAATATTCCACACGACGAAGTCATCGTATTGAGTGACGAAGATTATAAAGCCTAGGCATACACCGCGGTTACCGATTTGTCAAAGTGACGATAAGTTTTTCATAGACGGTAAAAAGATTATAGTAACTTTACCACTTACAGAACTGTGATTTATACTATATTCAGTGAATAATAAACACATTTTCTAACAAAATGATGCAATCATTTAATGTCTGCATCAAATAATCTTATTTACACGTCATATACAAAAATGTCTTTCACGGCAAAAAATAACAATAAAAAAAATTGCTCGAGATTAAATATGCACAAAGCCCGGTGGTGAATAAACGGGTGTCTACATGCTAACCTTTGAATACCAATAAGATTGGATGGTTTTCTTTTAAAAGTGCATTTCACATGTCTTAGCCCTTTACGTTAGCGTAAAATGTTTCAACACTTCTTCCCCACATGCACAAACATACCAGCCTAAGCTTACTGTTTTTTAAAAGTTTCTATCAGGCAAGATAGGAATGGTTGTTATACGCTTTAGCGTGTCTGCCTGGTACACCCCTTCTCTAAGTCTATATTCTCCATGGAAGTTGGGAAGCTGCTGGCTTCCCCAGGGCAATTCAACTGATACGGGCTGCTTGTAAGCGAATGCGGTGGAGGGTAAAGTTTAGCTCCGGGAACTTTGAAATCGCTGCCAAGTTTCGACATTAAGCCCATATCATCAGGCAAGTAGGTTTCCATACCGCTTGTGAATGAAGACAGACCCACTAATGATTTGGCGCCATTTTTGTTTTTCCTCCTTTTATAGCTGAAATTGTACCAGCGCCAGACGCCGAACCCGCCGGCGATAGCTACGAAGAGTAAGCAAGAGATTCCTGCTATCCACCCTGTCAACGCAGTGACATTATTGCGTATGTTATCAACGTGAACCCTAGTCTTGTTCAGGGAGGCCGCAGCATTTCCCAAGCCGGTTTCCATTTCATCTGAATAAGGCAAAAAAAAAAAAAAAAAAAAAATTATAATTATGAAACAAAACACCACACATTTCAGGTTAGCATTTCAACCATCCGTTTTTTTCCAAAGCATACGGGTTAAATGAGAAGAATAAATAGTACCATATAAATAAACAAATAAATAAATAAATAAGTTGCGAGACTGTCAATCAAATTTGTCAAATTGTATACAATAAAATAATGAAATATTTGAAAGGTTTTTATTTTGCAAAGGATAAAATTAGTATGTGAATTAAGTTGAAATAGAATGATTTGATTAGAAGGACAAGATTTAAAAAAATAATGTATATTCGAATAGAAAATTTAATTTAAGAAATTTAAAATAGCAAAATCAAAATCGTTAACACGTTAGCGCCATACCGCATTATTATTAGCGAAAACTGCACCACCACTGGCCTTACTTACTTAGTCCTGCATTAAGGATGAAGAACACTTCCAGCCTAAAACAAGAATAACTGCCTGGGGTGTTGATGCACTTCACGTTGTCATCCCCACATAGCGTGGCATTCTCTGTTGAAAAGCACTCGTCTATATCTGGAACAAGGACACAAAACTGCATACAATTTTCAACAAAAGCAGTTTTCGTTCAGAGAACGATTTATTCAAACGAGTTAGAATAGTTTTAGGGTTGCCGAAATTCTTAGGAGTGGTCCATCCCGTATCTGTCAGCATTTAACTAATTAGTCCATGTCTTTAACCCAGGGCTGCCCAATCAACCAGTAGACAGCCAATTGCACTGTAGCTGTTGCTTATCTTCTCGCGCTCATTAATGTTAAATGAGTAGATGCGCCCTGGTCAGAAAGGACGACGTCAGGAACGAGCAGATACAGTTAACCTGGTTACCCTTGAAAATTACAGGTACAAACAGATGCGCGAAAACAAACATATTAACAGAAATTATCATGCAGTTCCAGCCGCATATTCAAGTGTAGGGTGAATTAAAGATAAACCTGAAATGGCTGAGCAATTAGTCTTACCTATACATTCTTTTGTGTCATTACTTCTTAGGTACCCTTCAAAACACTTGCACTCGAATCCTCCAACTGTGTTATTACAAATATGTTGGCATCCTCCGTGGTCGATTTCGCATTCATTTGTGTCTGTAAAGTTTTTTTTTAATCTTTAAAAATAGTCACTTGAGGTAAAACTAGATTGTTTACCAAAAGAAAAAAAGGCGATCAAATAAAAAATAGACTAAGTGATCTTCAAGGTACCTTTCGCCTGACAGTTTTCTATTCCTTAATTGTAAACACGTTTGCACGTGCTTCTGAATGAATACTGCATTTAACGTTAAAAATAACAATAAATCAGATTTTATTTCTTACCTTCACATGCTGTGCCATTCAAAGGTTTTCTTGTACCGTCGGCTTTGATGCAAACACACATAGGCAACCCATTAATTACTTCTATGCATTGCATCTCGTCTCCTTGAGCTACAAATACAAAACAAGCAATGTAAACAACTATAAAAATTATCATCCATGTGTAAGAAAAGTCAAATGCCATTTTATATGATATATGTCGAAGATGGTTCAATTCACTTAAGTAATTAACTGCAAGCGCACACATTACATTGAAAATTCTCGGCTTTCAAAATTGGATGAATAACTCACCGTTACAAGTTTCATTAGATGGGATAAGCTGGAAACCGTGGCGACAGGTACAAAAATATGCGCCAATAGTATTGATACAGTCATGGTCACAATTACCATTGGATACTAGGCACTCGTTGTCGTCTAAAACAGAATATAAGCAGTATTTAATTATCAAACCACTAAGTAAGAAACAAGGCTTTCACCATTTCAACCATTAAATAAGTAAGTCAGTTTGAATATAATTATTTGAATAGAGTAATTTGAATTACGTTATAAGTGTTTGAAGACAGTGCACATACCTAGATACTGTGGACCTGTTTCCCCCGTGTGTCCCGTTCCCCCAGTAGATCCAGTTGGCCCTACGTCACCAGTTGGCCCCGTTGCTCCTGTTGCCCCTGTAGGTCCAGTGGCGCCTGTAGCTCCAGTTGATCCAGTTACACCAGTTGAACCTGTCCCACCCGTAGCACCAACAGCGCCTGTAGCACCTACATTTCCAGTGACACCTGTTGGACCAGTGGCACCAGTTGGACCAGTGCCACCTGTAGGTCCTGTTGATCCTGTTGCACCTGTGGAACCAGTTGGTCCTGTGGCGCCAGTAGCCCCTGTTGCACCTGTTTGTCCAGTGGCTCCTGTAGACCCAGTTGCTCCAGTTACTCCAGTACTTCCAGTAAATCCTGTAGCTCCTGTGGAACCAATTGCCCCTGTTGCACCTGTTGCCCCGGTTTCGCCTGTTGGACCTGTTGCACCCGTAGGACCTTCTGCACCGGTCATTCCAGTTGAACCCTTTGTTCCATTGACCCCACTTGCACCAGTTAGCCCAGTTGGACCTGTAGGTCCTGTGCTTCCAGTCGCTCCAGTAGGTCCTGTGCTTCCTGTGGGCCCAGTAGGCCCTGTAGCTCCAGTCGGGCCGGTAGCTCCAGTTTGCCCTGTAGCACCAGTAAAACCTGTTGCTCCTGTTGGCCCCGTTGCGCCTGTTGAACCATTGTAACCTGTTACACCAGTAGACCCTGTTGGCCCTGTGGGCCCAGTTGGACCTGTGGATCCTGTTGGCCCTGTCACACCTGTGTTTCCTGTCGTTCCTGTGGCACCTGTAGGACCTGTTGGTCCCGTGGCACCTGTTGGACCTGTAGCACCTGTAGGACCTGTAAGGCCTGTTGCACCAGTTGATCCCGTAGGCCCAGCAGCACCAGTCGGACCAGTCGTTCCATTTGAACCAGTTGCTCCCACTAAACCTGTTGAACCAGTGGCACCACTTGGTCCTTCAGATCCTGTAGCACCAACTGATCCTGTTGATCCAGTAGCACCAGTTGGTCCAGTGAGCCCTGTTCCTCCTGTTGCACCAGTTGGGCCTTCTGCCCCTGTAGGTCCTGTAGCTCCTGTTTGCCCTGTAGCCCCCGTGGCACCTGTTCCACCAATAGGACCTGTGGCACCTGTTGCACCAGTAGGACCTGTAGCACCTGTTGTACCAGTAGGACCTGTGGCTCCAGTGTTGCCAGTTGGGCCAGTACTTCCAGTTGCACCAGTTGATCCAGTTGCACCTGTTGCTCCTGCTGGTCCAGTCCCCCCTGTTGCACCTGTGCTCCCTTAAGATAAATGGTTGGGTTATGGTAATAAAAACTATTTAAAGTTATAAAGCGAGCGTGGATTTCCAGTAGTGCACATAAACCCCTTTAACTAGTTTCTTAAACGTCTAAAATAAAGTCGAACTGCCAAGTCAAAAACCAAATTAATTTTTCACTGACCCCAAAAATAGCTTTAAAACTGCACCTTCTTTTACTTTTTGGTCGTATATTGACCGATTGATATGTCTGTCCAGTCCAGTCTGTCTGTTCGCTACATGACGTACTGCCAGTGCATTGCTTAATAATCACTCTCACTACATTGTATGGATGTATATCTGCATGTACAATTGCATACTTAATCAATGAGACTACTTAGGAATATTTACAGAACAGAAAAAACAGAAAATATTCGAAAAATATCATTGTTCGTAAAACATGTAACAATGGGGCCATTCAGAATGAGAAGAGTCGAGTGCTAGCTGGTCCACGGCCTAAATATGGCGGACCTACATGAAAGGAAGACCGCTTAATCCTGGAATGGTCTCTCTGACTCTCACATGCCTCCCCACGAGTCATCACTCGACCTAATTTAGGCCGTGGACCAGCTAGCACTCGGCTCTTCTCATTCTGAATGGCTCAATGTCTTTTAGTATTTCTCCAAGTTATACTATATTTGAAACTATATGGTGGCGTTTAGTCACATTTTGTGGCAAAAATTTGACTTTATATGCATCTTCAAGATCTAACAGCGAAAAGGACACATTGGAATAATATCCGTTTCTCCAACTAGACCAGGAGTTCCGTTGGACCCAAATAAATTTCGTTTTATAGGTGTGGTTTGGTGTTTATCATCATCATGCTACATACCTGTTGATCCAGTATTCCCCTGAGGTCCTGTGGCCCCAGTACTTCCATTTATGCCAGATGCACCAGTCTCGCCAGTGGGACCAACAGGTCCAGTTGCACCAGTTGGTCCAGTTGGTCCAGTTGCTCCTGTCGTTCCAGTTGAACCTGTACTGCCAGTAGCGCCAGTGCTTCCTGTGCTGCCAGTTGACCCCTTCGCTCCAGTGGGTCCTGTTGCACCAGTTGTCCCATTAGCACCTGTTGCGCCACCAGCTCCTGTAGATCCAGTTGCTCCAGTGGCACCCGTAGCACCAGTTGGCCCAGTTGCTCCTGTAGGTCCTTCTGCTCCAGTTTTCCCCGTAGCTCCTGTTGCACCCGTTTCACCAACTGGACCAGTGGCTCCAGTGGACCCAGTTGTACCTGTTG
The DNA here is from genome assembly GCF_051362555.1 of Lingula anatina. Taxonomy (NCBI): domain Eukaryota; kingdom Metazoa; phylum Brachiopoda; class Lingulata; order Lingulida; family Lingulidae; genus Lingula; species Lingula anatina. The sequence goes on from NC_141768.1 coordinate 34,587,765, forward strand.
ATCCAGTCTGGCCTTGAGGTCCTGTAGCCCCTGTTGGTCCAGTAGAACCGGTAGGCCCAGTATTTCCAGTGCTGCCCGTACTACCTGTTGGCCCAGTGGCTCCTGTTGTTCCATTTGCTCCAGCCAATCCAGTAGCACCAGTGGTACCCGTAGCTCCCGTTGACCCTGTTGAACCAGTTGCACCCGTGGGACCTGTAGTGCCTGTTGCTCCAGTAGCACCTGTTGGTCCTGTGCTGCCAGTAGGGCCTGTAGTTCCTGTCGCACCTGTTAAGAACTCATAATTCTGTACATAACTCACAATTTAAATTGCTAGACTATCATTTAAAATTATTTCATCAGTTATATCAACTTAACCCACAGCTTTCCTACAACCAGTACTTTTGGATCAAATAATAATCAATTACCAGTAGCTCCTGTTGGACCAGTATTGCCTGTTGAACCAGTAGACCCAGTTGCTCCGGTCGATCCAGTTGCACCTGTAGGTCCGGTGGCACCTGTAGGACCAGTTGATCCTGTAGTTCCAGTAGATCCTGTAGGCCCAGTAGCGCCTGTTCCACCAGTTGCGCCAGTTGTTCCAGTAGACCCAGTAGAACCAGTTGATCCCGTAGCACCAGTGGCACCATCATTTCCAGTGTTTCCTGTAGGACCAGTAGCACCTGTGGCTCCCGTTGCACCAGTTGTCCCATTAGGCCCTGTAAAACCAGTTGGACCTACAGGACCAGTTGCACCTGTAGCTCCAGTTGCCCCCGTTTCTCCTATAGCTCCTGTTGCACCAGTTGCTCCTGTTGGGCCTGTGGCGCCGGTAGTTCCATTTGCACCAGTTTGACCTGTGGCGCCAGTTGGGCCAACAGAACCTGTAGACCCAACAGGACCCGTTGCACCAGTTGTTCCCGTTGCTCCTGATAATCCAGTGGCGCCTGTGCTTCCCGTTGGACCTGTTGCTCCTGTGATAGAGTAATGCATAATGGGGTTTAAATAAACATTTACATAGGTTAGAGAATAAAAGCCTTAACGGTCAAATATAAAATGTACTTTCTGCGTTTACCGTATTGTTTAAATCATCAATGCTAAATAGGCGTTAAGTTATGAAAAGGTCAATGACTCGTATTAAAAAATCAATAGTTACCCTCTGAATATAAATATATCGTTGTAACGAAATGCCTGAAATAGTTATTTAAATATATTTGTCATAAAATCTAATTGAATGGAATTTAATCAATCATTTGCCAATAGGCATCGCACGGAAAACCACAAAAGATCTGGGGGGGGGGTTGGTATTGAAAGACTGACATCAACAGGAACTGGCAAAATGAACTTGTGCTAACGCACAAAAACGTAAACGTACGCCTGGCTACAATGGATTCTAAAGCCCAAAAGGTATGGAGAAAGCTGATACCTGTTGGTCCCACGGCTCCAGTTCCCCCTGTTGGTCCTGTAGCCCCAGTTGCACCTGTTGGTCCAGTCCCACCCGTAAATCCAGTAGCACCTGTAGCACCAGTAGGTCCAGTTGCTCCTGTAGTTCCATTTGTACCTGCTGCACCCGTTTCACCAGTTGAACCAACAGGACCTGTTGCCCCTGTCGATCCAGTGTCCCCTGTTGCACCTGTAGCACCTGTGTTACCAGTTGCCCCAACCGGTCCTGTTGCTCCTGTAGCACCTGTGGCACCTGTGTTGCCTGTTGCACCTACTGGACCTGTTGCTCCTGTAGCACCAGAAGCACCACTTACACCAGTTTGTCCCGTTGGACCAGTAGCACCAGTTTTCCCAGTTGCCCCTGTGGTTCCGGTTGCCCCAGTAGCTCCTGTTTGTCCAGTAGCTCCTACAGGCCCTGTAGCGCCATTAGCACCTTTTCACGGCCAAATGGAAACGATAAAAACTAATCTAAAAACACTTAAAATGTAGCTTCAAATTTATGTCCACAACATATTCATGTTTCAATTGAATGACCGGGATTGAATTTAACAATATATCAATTGTTCTTTTAAGACGACTATTACCTGTAGAACCAGTTGCTCCTGTTGAACCAGTAAAGCCAGTGGCGCCAGTAGAACCAGTTCCCCCTGTCAGTCCTGTTGATCCACTTGGGCCAGTCGGCCCCGTACCTCCAGTATTTCCAGTAGGTCCAGTTGCTCCCGTAGGGCCAGTTCCTCCCGTGTAACCAGTGTCTCCGGTTACACCTGATTCTCCAGTTGGTCCAGTGGCACCCGTCTCTCCAGTTGAACCTGTGGGACCTGTAGCTCCTGTTGATCCAGATGGCCCAGTAGCTCCTGTGGGGCCTGTAGCACCAGTTTCCCCAGTTGGCCCCGAAGATCCTGTAGGTCCAGTCTCTCCTGTAGGACCTGTAGCTCCCGTACTTCCTGTTGGACAATCATACTGCAAAAATGAAAGGTATGGCTTAATTTTTACTGACAACAATGCTCGTTTCAATTTCAATATTTTAAATAAAAAGCCAACTGTTTACTTTTAACCTAAATGTACTTAATTGTTTAACATTCTAAATTTGCCTAAATGTATTTTTAAGTTGTTAATTAACCTACAATAACATATTACTTACAAAATTATTATATATCAAGCCAACAGGAAGTCCGTAGCTCTCTCTATCTCCAGTACCGTATAGCAAAGCCATAAACTTGACCGAACTATTCTCATGACGCAAATACTGAGGTTCCTCGCCAGTCATATTAATCCGTGTTACAACATACTGCCCTCCCAGCCCGGGTACGGGGGACCAAGATGGTGCTTTTGTCAAGTTGGCCAGTCGTCGTCCATTAAGTAAAATACCCTGTTCCAATCCATTATTCTTTATGGCCAAGAGAAGATAATGTACGTAATGTCTGGAGGCTGCTGCTTCAGGAAGACCAAACCGATATTCACGTGAATATTGATTCAAAGCAGGCACATATATCATAGATGGGTCGGCCACTTCTTCTGTTGTAGATGAAATCTGACTTTGCACTATCTGAACTAATAATATCGGTTCTGTAGAAGAAATGAAAGTTATGTATTGAGAGTCTGGCAAGGTGTGTTGTAGAAAATCCCCAGCCTTTGCTAACGAATGGGTAGTTGACCCGTTTTTGTTGTGCATTGTTACAGTTGTTCCTGGCACGGAAGCAACCATCTTAATAACATCGCCTCTTGTTCGACCTGGAACAGGGATAACTATGAATTGCTTGCCCCATGAGTTGACCGGTGGGAGCTGCTCTACCAAATGATCCCTGGAAACTCCAACTCCGACACTGGTGCGGATGTTACCACTAAAAACGGCGACAGGATTGGATGCTTTGATGTGTGTCCCTGTCAGATCAGCCTGATTCCGATCCTGAATCTGCAAACTGTCAAATTCGCCCATTGTCACAAAAAATGTATCTCCGTTTGTATAACTGACACCATCGAAAGTAACAGCTATTGTTCTGGGGCTGCTGGAGGGAAGGGTGATGCGTACTTTCGTGTTACCACGCGTAGCTGCGATTCCAAACTGTGTGTTATATGTAGGCGGCCAATAGGTCACTGTATAATAGTCAGTGCCCAATGCAGCCACTGGCAACGCTAGAAAGCCATCCGAGGAAAACATGTCTTTGTTAATTCCATACACTGTGATCGGTTCTGTTGCAGTGATTTGAAGGCCTTGACGGCCCATACCAGTGCCTGACATGCGCAGAGACACATCAATGTTGAATATAAATACCCCTTTCGGCATTACAATTAACTGCTCTCCTAGCCCGGGTACGGGGGACCAAGATAGTGCTTCTGTGACGTTGGTGTGAGCCAGTCGTCGTCCTTTACGTAAAATACCCTGTTCCATCCCATTATTCACTGATTGGTGGGATGAGCCAGAAGTATACATTTTTTTGATGAATATGGTTATATTGGATGTACCTTCAAACGAAGCGATGATGAGCTCTAGGGGCATTTTGGATGGTTCTTCGACTCGGTTTTCCATGAACATCAAGTAAAATTCTGTTCCCGACGACATCACTTCCCTGACGCAAGTGCCTTTAAAAATGTGATTTCATTTTTTTCTTATAATTATCAAGTAATTTTTCACATTTGGCAATACCACCCCCCCCAAATAATTTAGAAATAAAATAGAACAAAGATAAGATATCATTATATGTATGCATATAAGCATCCACAATCTCTGTTAATTTAAGCAGCCAGGATCGCCTATCTTGCCAAAAACCAAAATTAAAATAACTCACCAAAATTTGTATCATTTAAGGCAAAATCACTCTGACGTGTGACGGTGGTAGTATATGTTGAGATCTCTACTGTCACTCCCGTGGTACTTGAACGCTCTCCAACCGCAGTAACGGTAGTAGCTGCGGTAGTCTGAACAGTTGTAGTGGTCTGCACTGTTGGTACAGTTACACTTGTATCTGAATGTACAATATTACAAAATCTGATAATAAATTACTGAATGAACAATCTTACACTTGAGTCAAAACATACGTAGACCATGGACGAAATAACACGATAGTGGAACTCCTCGATTTAATTATGAAATGAGCATGTCTTTACACCTTAGCAGACAAGGGTTTCAGTGACAGTAGATATAAAACGGTAATTGGTATATTTGGTTACTTACCTACATGAACACCGAATGCAAATATATTGGGTGTTTGTTGGCGGAATTCACATAAGCTGCCAACAGTAGGAAAACCGGAACCATACCACGTTTTGAAAGCAGTTGTCCCGCTTAACGTAAGTGCAAAAGGGATGATGTCTCCAGAAACAGCAAATCCAAGATACATCGATTCTGTTACTTGGAAAGCTGGGACGTCAAACTAAAAATTACCAGAGAAATAAATATTCATTGTTTGTATCTACACAATTTGCACAATTACAAGGTTATCACCCTTGCTTTTTTTCCATCTTCACGATAAATATTTCTTTGTAACAATTTTGTTAACACGACGTTACTATTAAACGATTTAGGGTAAAAAATTAATAATATAACGACATACTTCTCACTTTATATTAAAAGAAAATGTGGGAAATACAAAAGAATGTATAATCGACTTTAAACGTACACAAGGCCAAAGACTATGTGTGCAATAAATTAGTAAACTTTCATTAAATAGGAAACAGACAATTTAAGCGTGGACAAAACTTTGAAATGGATATGTTTCTGCTCACGGTGTCAAAGTGTACCTTGAATGTCTTTGCTCGCTGAGCCGGCACGTCCACAATACGGCTGTAGATCAACACTGTTTCATATGGGACATTTTCTAAGAGGTCAGATTCCGCCTTGTGGAGTTGTAATGCCACTTTAATGCTCCCGGTCCCATTCAGATACGTACTATCTGCCGTTACAACGCTGAAACTCTGAAGAACGCCTGGTCGGACGACATTGAGTGGATCCAACCACTGCTTGTTGGCGCCAACATTATTTCGCAACCTTCTCGTTGTGACCAATGGAGAGCCGAAGTAGTTTACTTCTGAAAAAAATTAAAAGACGAGGGATATCGTAAAAGACAGATGTTTATAAACGAGAATGACTTGAAATTATTCAAATACTGCGATAATGTGCAACTTTTGTGTGTATGTGTGTGTCTGTTTGTGTGTGCGTGAGAGAGAGAGAGGGAACACATAAAATTTGGACTTTCAAAGGCAACATTTGTAATCGTTAAATATATTTGTCATGAAATCTAATTGAACTGAACTTAATTAATCATTTGCCAATAGGCATCGCACGTAAAACCACAAAAGATGTTAGGGTTGCTATTAAGTGACTGACATCAATAAGAACTGGCAGAACAAACTTGTGTTAACGCACAAGAACGTAAACGTCTGGCTACAATGGATTCTGAAGCCCAAAAAGTATGGACAAAGCTGATACCTGTTGGTCCCACGGCTTCAATTTCCCCTGTTGGTCCTGTACCCTCAGTTGCACTTGTTGGTCCAGTCCCACCCGTAAATCCAGTAGCACCTGTAGCACCAGTAGGTCCAGTTGCTCCTGTAGTTCCATTTGTACCTGCTGCACTGGTGGCACCTGTAGCACCTGTGTTACCAGTTGCACCAACCGGCCCTGTTGCTCCTGTAGCACCTGTGGCACCCGTGTTGCCTGTTGCACCTTGTGGACCTTTTGCTCCTGTAGCACCAGTAGCATCATTTTCACCAGTTTGTCCCGTTGGACCGGTAGCACCAGTTCCCCCAGTTGCCCCTGTGGTTCCGGTTGCCCCAGTAGCTCCTGTTTGTCCAGTAGCTCCTACAGGCCCTGTAGCGTAAGTGGCACCTTTTCACGGCCAAATAGAAACGATAACAATTAATTAAAAAAACACCTAACATGTAGCTTCAAATTTATGTCCACTTCATATTTATGTTTCAATTGAATGATCGGGATTGAATTTAACAATATATCAATTGTTCTTTTATGAATCTTATTCTAACAACTAAAAGAGCGATACGACAATTATTACCTGTAGAACCAGTTGCTCCTGTTGAACCAGTAGAGCCAGTGTCGCCAGGAGAACCAGTTCCCCCTGTCAGTCCTGTTGATCCACTTGGGCCAGTCGGCCCCGTACCTCCAGTATTTCCAGTAGGTCCAGTTGCTCCCGTAGGGCCAGTCCCTCCCGTGTAACCAGTGTCTCCGGTTACACCTGATTCTCCAGTTGGTCCAGTGGCACCCGTCTCTCCAGTTAAACCTGTGGGACCTGTAGCTCCTGTTGATCCAGATGACCCAGTAGCTCCTGTGGGGCCTGTACCACCAGTTTCCCCAGTTGGCCCCGAAGATCCTGTGGGTCCTGTCTCTCCTGTAGGACCCGTAGCTCCCGTACTTCCTGTTGGACAATCATACTGCAAAAATGAAAGGTATGGCTTAATTTTTACTGACAACAATGCTCGTTTCAATATCAATATTTTAAATAAAAAGCCAACTGTTTATTTTTAACCTAAATGTACTTAATTGTACTTAAATGTACTTAAATGTACTTAATTGTTCAACATTCTAAATTTGCCTAAAATGTACTTTTAAGTTGTTAATTAACCTACAATAACATATTACTTACAAAATTATTATATATCAAGCCAACAGGAAGTCCGTAGCTCTCTCTATCTCCAGTACCGTACAGCAAAGCCATAAACTTGACCGAACTATTCTCATGACGCAAATACTGAGCTTCCTCGCCAATCATAGTAATCCGTGTTACAACATACTGCCCTCCCAGTCCGGGTACGGGGGACCAAGATAGTGCTTCTGTCAAGTTGGTGTCAGCCAGTCGTCGTCCATTAAGTAAAATACCCTGTTCCAATCCATTATTCTTTATGGCCAAGAGAAGATGATGTTTGTAACGTCTGGGGGCTGCTGCTTCAGGAAGACCAAACCGATATTCACGTGAATATTGATTCAAAGCAGGCACATATATCATAGATGGGTCGGCCACTTCTTCTGTTGTAGATGAAATCTGACTTTGCACTATCTGAACTAATAATATCGGTTCTGTAGAAGAAATGAAAGTTATGTATTGAGAGTCTGGCAAGGTGTGTTCTAGAAAATCCCCAGCCTTTGCTAACAAATGGGTAGTTGACCCGTCTTTGTTGTGCATTGTTACAGTTGTTCTTGTCACGGAAGCAACTATCTTGATAATATCGCCTCTTGTTCGACCTGGAACAGGGATAACTATGAATTGCTTGCCCCATGAGTTGACCGGTGGGAGCTGCTCTACCAAATGATCCCTGGAAACTCCATCTCCGACACTGGTGCGGATGTTACCACTAAAAACGGAGACAGGATTGGATGCTTTGATGTGTGCCCCTGTCAGATCAGCCTGATTCTGATCCTGAATCTGCAAACTGTCAAATTCGCCCATTGTCACAAAAAATGTATCTCCGTTTGTATAACTGACACCATCGAAAGTAACAGCTATGTTTCTGGAGCTGCTGGAGGGAAGGGTGATGCGTACTTTCGTGTTACCACGCGTAGCTGCGATTCCAAACTGTGTGTTATATGTAGGCGGCCAATAGGTCACTGTATAATAGTCAGTGCCCAATGCAGCCACTGGCAACGCTAGAAAGCCATCCGAGGAAAACATGTCTTTGTTAATTCCATACACTGTGATCGGTTCTGTTGCAGTGATTTGAAGGCCTTGGCGGCCCAGACCAGTGCCTGCCATGCGCATAGACTCATTAATGTCGAATATAAATACCTCTTTCGGCATTACCGTAATCTTTGATTGATGGGATGAGCCGGAAGTATACATTTCTTTGATGAATATGGTTATATTGGATGTACCTTCAAACGAAGCGATGATGAGCTCTAGGGGCATCATGGATGGTGCTTCGACTCGGTTTTCCATGAACATCAAGTAAAATTCTGTTCCCGAAGACATCACTTCCCTGACGCAATTGCCTGTAAAAATGTGATTTCATTATTCTTCTTATGATTGTCAAGTAATTTTTCACATTTGGCAATACCCCCTCCCCCCCCCCCAAAAAAAAAAAATATATATATATATATAAATGAAATAGAACAAAGATAAGATATCATTATATATGCATATAAGCATCCACATTCTCTGTTAATTTAAGCAGCCAGGATCGACTATCTTGCCAAAAACCAAAATTAAAATAACTCACCAAAATTTGTAGTAGCTGCGGTAGTCTGAACAGTTGTAGTGGTCTGCACTGTTGGTACAGTTCCACTTGTATCTGAATGTACAAAATTACAAAATCTGATTATAAATTACTGAATGAACAATCTTACACTTGAGTCAAAACATACATAGACCACGGACAAAATAACACGATAGTGGAACTCCTCGACTTAATTATGAAATGAGCATGTCTTTACACTTTAGCAGACAAGGATTTCAGTGACAGTAGATGTAAAACGGTAATTGGTATATTTGGTTACTTACCTACACGAACACCGAATGCAAATACATTGGGTGTTTGTTGGCGGAATTCACATAAGCTGCCAACAGAAGGAAAACCAGAACCATACCACGTTTTGAAAGCAGCTGTCCCGCTTAACGTAAGTGCAAAAGGGATGATGTCTCCAGAAACAGCAAATCCAAGATACATCGATTCTGTTACTTGGAAAGCTGGGACGTCAAACTAAAAATTACCAGAGAAATAAATATTCATTGTATGTATCTACACAATTTGCATAATTACAAGGTTATCACCTTTACTTTTTTCCATCTTCACGATAAATATTTCCTTGTAACAATTTTGTAACGTCACGTTACTACTAAGCGATTTATGATAAACAAATTAATAATACATAAGATAACGACAAATTTCTCATTTTATATTAAAAGAAAATGTGGGATATACAAAAGAATGTATAATCGACTTTAAAGATACACAAGGCCAGAGGCTATGTATGCAATAAAATAGTAAACTTTCATTAAATAGGAAACAGACAATTTAAGCGTGGACAAAACTTTGAAATGGATATGTTTCTGCTCACGGTGTCAAAGTGTACCTTGAATGTCTTTGCTCGCTGAGCCGGCACGTCCACAATACGGCTGTAGATCAACACTGTTTCATATGGGACATTTTCTAAGAGGTCAGATTCCGCCTTGTGGAGTTGTAATGCTACTTTAATGCTCCCGGTCCCATTCAGATATGTACTATCTGCCGTTACCACGCTGAAACTTTGAAGAACGCCTGGTCGGACGACATTGAGTGGATCCAACCACTGCTTGTTGGCGCCAACGTTATTTCGCAACCTCCTCGTTATGACCAATGGAGAGCCGAAGTATTTTACTTCTGTAAAATTAAAAGACGAGGGATATCGTAAAAGACATGTACAAAGGTTTATAAACGAGAATGACTTGAAATTATTCAAATACTGCGATAATGTGCAACTTGTGTGTGTATCTGTGTGTCTGTTTGCGTGTGCGTGAGAGAGAGAGAGAGAGAGAGAGCGCGCACATAAAATTTGGGCTTTCAAAAGCAACATTTACCTGCATTGGTCACAATGACTAAGACTGCAAATGATGCCACTAAAATGGCCGTTGTTACCGACATAGCACTTGAGGTTTCCACCTGGAGGAAAAGAGAAAATTTCAAAATGCGATTTTGGAAATGTTAATGTTTAAAAGTTCAATTATAATTGTAAACGTTGGATCCTGACACTAGTACCTATGCAAAATCATAAGCTTAGAAGTCCGAAGTTGCGTTCCAACCAGCTTTTAGCAAAAAAAGACTTCATTGCTAACTTTCAGAAGCAAGCGCCCAATTAGGGTAGTATGAGCGTCTGACTTGACAATGCACCAGCCTTTTTTAGTGAAGCAAAATGATTTATCACGCATTTCGGAGTAATTACCCGGGGAGGAGGGGGGTGGAGGGTTCGGAAATCGGGGAACCATTCTAACAAAGCGCGTTCAAAACTGGCACGTTTTTATCTTTGTATTTGAAATGATTAATGAATTTCTATTCGGGTGTTTTGATCTAGCACATTTCCACCAGAATGGAATAAAACCTTGAAAGCGACCGGAATTAAGGTAAGTGTTTGTATATAGGACTGCAATAATAGGAAGCTTTTCCAATTAAAAGATATTTTACTTTTAAAGATAAATAAATTTGATGGTCATTTCTGAGCAGCCAGAATCTGCATTCTCTTGAACCTTTTGGCATAAGACATGTAATCAAACGTTATATTTTTGTATTACACTTCCTTGTGCAGTCAGACATTTTTTCGACATCTTCATTACTCTCATTACGCTGGTCTCATCACTGTGTTACTGATTTCTGAAATTAGCCAGTTATATCATATAAATGAATGTTGCTCTACTTTAAGGCCTTGTATCATAACTGCATACTTTATTTTTACATAAGAATAATCCTGATAACAGACACCGAGAGAGTGGTGGACATGCAAAAAAACGCAACTGGCGACATTTCCTTCAACATACGAAGTTAAGTGAAAAAGAAAACGTAATGACAAACTAACTACGGATTGCTAAAAAAGAAGACCACTCAGCCGACATTTGTGCCACCCAACCCTGTGAAGTACTTATAAAATTCTGATAAATTACCTTTCTACACTTGGGCATCATTTTCAACTTATAAAACCTTTTGCAGAAATAATTCATCAGCGGTGATCGATTGCATTCAACGTGATATATGCTGGCTGGACAAGGTCGGCATTACAGTCAATACACGCATAACTGTACACTCGCTGGCTACTTGATTACCTCTTCTGTCCACATTTTAAAGTAAAAAAACACACAAAATATATTACTGACCAATACCTATTTATTTGTTTATCTCACCTAAAACCCGGACGGCGTAATACTGTGGTCAACAGCTTCTTGACTCTTCAGAGCCCAGCCTCTGTGCAGGTCAGGTCTTGCGAGCCGCCTGTCTTTAGCCTACTTTTGGGCGTTCTTTTCACCCTTGACGTCTGACCGACTTACCTGAGAAGTGTTTGAGTAGGGAGGAGAGACCATTTCTTGTACCACTGAAAATTGGTCAAGACGTCAACGCAATGAGGGGTAGGGGATGGCAATGATCAAGATTACACTGAGTGTCACACCTCGCTGAAGACTATCGTCTCATCATAGGGACACCTGGAGAAGTCGGAGTGTCTTACCAATATGATCGTTATGACTTGTCAGCGGAGTTTAAATATGAATAAGCCTATATTGATATAGAAACGAATACAGTGAAGATGAAGCGTGTAGATATGCCAAAATACACGAAGACTACTAGTACTGTACATAGAAATTAAATACTGAAATAACAAAGAACAGCTCAAAATTTTTGCCACGAATTCCCGATTGATCAAAAATTGCAAGAACTGACTACGAATATATACGAATCTGTTAAGAACTTCACGAACTGATTACGATTCAACCACGAATCCTGAAATTTGTCAATTCCTGGCGATTCTTGGGATTCGTGGTCTGGGTGAAATAGGGGCATCAAAGTTTTTGCCACGAATTCCTGTTGGTCAAGAATTGCAAGAACTGACTACGAATATATACGAATCTGTTGAGAACTTCACGAACTGATTACGATTCAACCACGAATCCTGAAATTTGTCAATTCCTGGCGATTCGTGGGATTCGTGGTCTGTGTGAAATAGGGACATTAAGAAGAATCTCAGGTTTTGATTGCGGCCTCGATTTGGACCTCCTGATAGGCTAACTATCGGTTTGTGACGTCAAGCTGCATGGTTTGTTGACCTATGTGGCGTTGTGACGTTCTGGCGTAATTGACGTAATGACCGCATAAAGGGTGTGAGGTCATGTGTTTGTTTTTGCTATGTTACGAAGAAAAGTGAATTTTGGAGAATTCGAATAACAGATAATGTAACTTTTAAACAATGAGCGCTGCGAACAACACAAACTGTACTTATCATAAGAGCCGAACGGTAAGAAAGATAATTAAATCGTTACATGAAAAGAGTTAAAAACTGTCAATTTAGACAAAGTTAGACAAAATTTTCGAGAACTGAATAACATTTCAATAGGCTCGACTTCGGAGGCAAAATTAAGCTACGCTGTTCACCAAGTTCATATTTATAAAAAAAAAAATGAAAGCAGGAAATTGCGCTGGTTCTCTGTTTTGAAAACGCCAGTGCAGGTTATATTCGAATAGTAAGGAAATATAATGGTTGACAAAAATATTTTGAACGGGCACAATATCTTTGCCCGTCAAAATTAGTGATATAAAGTAATACATGTAGGCCTAGATCTACAATGTAAAACTTTTGCAAAATATGTTGAAAAATATATTGTCCAGACAGAAATTGTCCAAAGTTAACGACGGCGCTTGTGGTCAATATTCTGGAGCTTTTATTTATCGGTGTGTGAAGTCAGTTATGTTGCTTGTTTGTATAGGCCTTTTTCATCTTCTCCGTGAGGAAAATTGTGGGAAAGTGAGTCCTTGTTATGCCGAAACACTTGGGGGCTTGGCAAGACAACAGTTGGATGTCAGTGAAAGTGAAATGTCTAAAAATACAAAAGGAGACGTCGATGACCAGTACGCGGTATTCAGACCTGAACGAACTGCTAAAATCTGTGTTTAAAATAAACTGGGATTATTTATAAAATGATTTTCAAATATAAATTTCAGATAAATTAAAGAATCTTAAGTAATAGCAAGCCGATTGCAACAGGTAATACACTATAATACATCAGAAAGAACATTATAAAGAACATCATAAAGATCCGAAGAAAAAAGTTGAAGAAGATAAAAAGATAGAATAGCCTTTCAGCATGAAGTTATGTAAAAAACGATTGCGACCAACATTCTGAATTAATAACAATCAGTTTGCGTTGTCAAGCAAAACATTTTAGTTGCTATGTTGCTTGTATGTATGGTTTGTTGACGCACTTAGCGTTGTAACGCTCCGACGAATCAACGTCATAATGGCATAAAGGGTGGGAGGTCCTGTTTTTGCGCATAGCGTGGCGACGTCATGAGCGCATAAAGGGTGTGAGGTCATATGTTTGTATTGCTATGTTACGAGGAAAATGGATCTAGGAGAATTTGAACTAAATAATGCAGATTTTAATAGCATTCGCACAGAAGCTGTTCGTCTGCGTCTTGATTGCGACCAACATTTTAACTATTGATTTGCGACGCCAAGCCTTACATGTTTGTTGTCATGTTGTTTGTTTGTATATTCTTTGTTGACGTACACAGTGTGGCGATGTTATGACGAAATAAACGCCATGACTTCATAAAGGGTGTAAAGACGTGTTTCTTTTGCTTTGCTACGAGGAAGGATGAATCTTGTAGAATTTGTTTTTGAAAATATATTTGATAGCATTTGCACAGAAGCTTTTTATTCGCGTCTTGAGGCGACCAAAATTTTGAACTTAAAACAATCGATTTGCGAAGTCAAAATAAACATGTAGGCCTACTTCAGCCGTTTTGTCGTTCCATGGTTTGTTGGCGCATGTAACGTTGTGACCTTATGACGAAATCAACGTCATGATCGCATAAAGGGTGTGATGTCATGAAATATGTTTTGCTATGCTATGAAGAATAATGAATAATGGAGAATTTGAAAATAAATAATGTACATTAAAATAGCATTCACGTAAAAGCTGCTCGTCTGCGTCTCGATTGCGATTGCGTTGTTATGTTGCTTGTTTCTATATTCTTTGTTGACACATGTACAGCGTTGTGACGTTCTGACGAAATCGACGTCATGATCGCATAAAGGGTGTGAGGTCATGTGTTTGTATTGCTATGTTACGGGGAAGAATGAATCTTGAAATACAGATAATGTAGCTTTTACATAATTTCGCTGCGAACAACGAGATATCGATTTATAACGAAAGAAAGGTGAAAATATTGTTTAATTATCGCATAAAGAGAGGCAAAAAGGTGAAAATTTGAAATTCCAGACAAATTGAATTTTCTAGAAATGTAAAACTTTTAGATATATATTCTAATGAAAACTAGCTGTGTTAATGATGTTTATATATATATATTAAAAAAAAAGAAATAAAGTTGCACTCACTCACGGTTTTCAATTAGCCATCGTAAAAAATATTTGCCTGTTATGAAGATATCGTAGTGGATAGATCTGAATCTGAAGTTTGTTGCAAACGTTACACAATAACATTTGAAAAACATTTCAAGATATGTAAAAATAGGGCCATATGACCCCGTAGATTACCAGTATATTTGTCTTTTTGGACATTTATATTGTTTTATTTTAATTTACTTATCTAATTTTTATAATTTACCCTTGTAAAGTCCCAACATTATTTATGGATTTTACACTTCAAATAAACATATCATAAATATATAATACATTAATATATGACCTTCATATGGAAGGCATTAGAATACCTTAAAGTACTGCTACACGGAACTCCACAGCTGGAGTGATTCAACCCTTAGTTAGCTGACATTGCGAGCAAGCATATCGGAATGCATGCCTTTAAATGAAGATAAAACAATTCACTTGTTCATCGTAAACACCAAACAATTACAAGATTGGTATAAAACATCCTTTTTATAATTTTGATAATGTTCGTTTCAGTATTAATGTCAAATGGACACTACAAAATGGTGGTTTATTCAGTTTAATATACATGTAGTTTAATTAAGCTTTTCATCACATGTCTATTACCTTGGGTATTTACCGACAGTACATTATTAATGTCAACGTAAAAGTATCGTATGTGACATTGATTATACGCACAACTTTGAGCGTAATGACAGGCATCACCGCCGGATTTATTGAACATTTGTGAACAGGTTCAGTAACAACCTCTCACCTAAATGATCTCATTTGCATAACAATAAATTGGTCATCGTAGGGTGAGCTGTCTTCCTGAATGCTCACTTGGCAGGTGGACAGAGTCGAGTGTAGACGCAACAGTCTGTTTGGTGCAGTCATTAGTTCTAGCTTGTACAAGGCGTAGAAGCAAATGCATGTTTGTGAGTATGACTATTTTTTCAATAACCAACGCCATATTATTCTAAAGGCGCAGACGAATGAAATAATATTTAAGACAAATATTTATAACGTAAGTCATTTACCACCATTACAGTTGTAACTTGTAAGTCATTCAGAAAGGTAGAATTCATTGGATACAATATTCATTGGGACAAATGTAGGCCTACGGGCTAAACGGCGCTCTCACCTGTCTTTTGATGATGACTTAGGTTTGCTTAAAAACATTTAGCTCTGCAATCTTTTTTCTTTTGAACATTTTGAACATTTTGAAACTCTGAAATGAGTCCACATGTACTACAATAAGTGTTGTACATGTAACATAAGATATCGAGAGGAATATATTAACAGTCATACCCCCCTCCGGCAAATAAAACGGGGTGTGTAATCAATGTTTCTTTTTTAGCAAGAGGTCTCAAATAATAATATCATTTACTAATTCCAGATCATGATTGTTGCGCAAGGCAATCTTAGTTTTTTTTTTTTTTTTGCGTTAGCTGAGCGTGAACATCAGAAAAGGCAATAAACATGCACACTTCTTCAATTATAAGTACCCTCTCCTCTGTGATATCACATGCATTATTCGTGTGTTAAAAGCCTGTCCGTTTATTTAAAAGTTGTAAACATTTCTTCTCTTTTCAGAAACTCAATGAGATTGTGTACAACATGCACCATAGCAAGCAACAGTGCCTAGCCTTTGTTTCACACCCAGGAACCTCATGCCCATCCGTGGATCTATTATATGAAAACTGAATAAATACTTTCGTAATTTGGAGTTTTTTTTTATTCTGTTATGAAATTATGATAATAAAAATAGAAGTAATGATAAAGGGAAATGAGTGATATAATTTCGTGTTTGAGAACATTTGAGCTGCTAAATCTGATCTCTAAATAATGTCTGGATGTTTTTGTGAATGGTGGTTTTCTATAGTATTTAAAAATATCAAAAATTGTAATCATTATAACATAATTACAAATATGCCAAGTATTTTGTTAATAATGGAATTTGAACTTTTAAGCTGTTTTAGCACACTGATAGAAAATAAACCAAGAACCCACATTTAAAGATAAATTTTGTATTTATTTACAATCCTGCTTTTTGAAAATATACCTGACCCTCCACGACAGAATGTAATGGGCTCACCCCAATTGAATGGACCCTTTCAACCTGACCCCCCCTCAGATGAAATTAACTGGCCCCACCTGACACCCCTCTGATGGAATGGACTCGCCCCACCTGACACCCCTCTGATGGAATGGACTTGCCCCACCTGACACTCCTCTGATGGAATGGACTCGCCCCACCTGACACACCCTCAGATTGAATGAACTCACCCCACCTGACATCCCTTAAAAGGAATGAACTAGACCCACCTGACATCCCTCTGATGGAATGGACTCGCCCCACCTGACACCCCCTGAGTGGAATGGACTCACCCCACCTGACACCCCCTGGATGGAATGGACTCACCCCACCTGACATCCCTCTGATGGAATGGACTCTCCCCACCTGACACCCCCTGAATGAAATGGACTCACCCCACCTGACATCCCTCTGATGGAATGGACTCGCCCCACCTGATACCCCCTGAGTGGAATGGACTCGCCCCACCTGACACCCCTTGAGTGGGATGGACTCGCCCCACCTGTCACCCCTTGAGTGGAATGGACTCTCCCCACCTGACTCCCCTTGAATGGAATGGACTCGCCCCACCTGACACCCCTTGGATGGAATGGACTTGCCCCACCTGACACCCCTTGAATGGAATGGACTCGTCCCACCTGACACCCCTTGAATGGAATGGACTTACCATACATACATTGTCTGCTTGGACATGTCTGGACTGCTGAACTTACTTCTTCCTGTGTTTGCTGACCTTGCAAGGTCATTTATTAGAATATATAAACTTGCATTGAAGGGGACAGGAATATTTGCTGTTAATTGTTATAGTTATCAACCTGGTCAGGTTATAACAGAAAATATCCTTGGTATTAAAGATGCATTTGAAGTCAATTTTTGCCACAAAAGCAAAAAGAGGTCTACATATTGTTTCAAATAGTATAACTAAGAGGAATATAATATGATATCAGTTCATATCACCCGAAAAATTATATTTAAAGGTATATTTTGTGCTTAACTTCTGTGATATATATAAGCGGGGCAGACAGGTAGGTCAATATACAACCAAAATTTTAAAGATGGTGCAGCTTTAAAGTTCTTTGATGACTGATCACATTATAAATGTTTTATCCTTTAGCATGTCGACTTTGTTCGAGTCTTATAAGAAACAGGGGGATATGTATGTTACTGTGAATACAAGCTCGCTTTGAATGTATCATTAACTGATCCCTTGAAACTTCACGTCTTCGTTTATTAAAAGAGATAGATTGTAAAATGTTTGCAAGATATGGTAAATAGCACGCAAACAGAACAACAGAGGCTGTTCGTTTCGCGTTTCGTTTGCAACCAACATTTTGAACCTGGTTATTTTTAAGGATCTAAAGCTCACATTTATGAAAAAAAACTCAGTACTTTGTTTTAGAAATTATCCACAGAATCCAAGTAAAAAAGGCCGATTTATTTTCATCACTGCAGGTGTGGACATGTTGTGTTTTACAAAACATAAGAAATGGTTTATATCTAGACAGAGTTTCTGTATTATAATGTTGTAACTTCATGTACCGGGTATGATAAAACTGACAGGGTTTTGTATTATTAGTTGAAAAGAATTTCTAGAACGAAAGACATAAACAAGGTATAAAAAAACTTTTATATCCATTTCCATAAGCAAGCAAAAATAAACATTACTTAAACACTTTACTTGCACTTTGATTTCAGAGAGTAAGGTAAAATTCCCATCTTTAAATGGTCATTAAAATGACCATCACCTTAATCATTTTGTGTCAAATTTAAATGTTTTAAAACAAAATAACAGCAATTACAAATTGTACACTAAATGTTTAGATTCTAGTCACTTTAAATTGATAACTGTAAACACCATTCAGAATGTTTGTGCTCTATATGAACACAATGAAAAAGTTGCCTTTGGACGGTGGACATGGAAACAGTTTTTAATGATTGTCTTAAAATAGAAATGGCCTTGAATGGTTGAAATAATACATGTACTGATTATACAACATTATGATTTCCAAATACAGTAGGCCTTGGTCCCTTTCCACAGCACTGAGAAAAATGTGACCACAGTAGAAAAATATTTATATATATAAACAATGGCAATACACATTATTTACCTAATATGCACTTAATCTAAATGATACTGAGCTCAGTCTTCAATAAAAATGAGGCAGTTTTACTAGATTATTAGCTATAACACACAACTTATAACTCGTTTTAATCATTTGATCACTAAACAAAGAAAAAGAAAACTAATTGTTCTTATCCACTTCTAAGCTTTGGTATATCCACCTGCAAACGGAACCCATCTATACTTACTGAATTTAGTAATGCTCTTGGCAACACTAAACTTTGGTGTCATTTTTAAAATAAAGCAAACACTAGTGATTTGAAGTGCCTATTATACTTCTTTCTCACAACAATGAAGGGCAATTTAATGCACCAGCGAAAGGGTGTTTATTTATTTATTCGTTTACTTATTATTATTTATTTTCTCCATTAATGAACCATTATCATTATCTTTGCGTAGAAAATAACTTTTGTATTTGGACTTTCAGGCATTAAGCTATCTCAACTGTAATTATGTACCCTAAAATGGCAAACACACATTAGCTGCGTAGTATCATAACTACATGTACTAATAAATGGTCCACAAAAACCATACGAAATAATCAACAGATGTTACAAATATTGCAACATTTTTTAAAAATCAAAAGTGTGACACCAAAAATGGTGACTAACAATGATCAACAGATATTGGTTTTCACAATATGAGATATTTTACTTACTGACATCTCTTTTCACTTAAATAATCATCTGTAACTTGTAGTTTTACACCAATAATAAGTATTTTATTTGAATTTATAATACAGTACCATAAAGATATTATATTGCAACCTATGTTCTCCAGTAATATTTACCCTTGTTTCATACATGGTCTGAGAGTTTGGATGGAGACAACAAGTGGATGAATACATTGTTCAGCTCCATAAAAAATTCATGTATAAACAGCATGCTTACAAGATGCTCTGGAATCAACACACTGTCCCAGTCTAAAATTGCCACTTATTTTCCTTCTCTTATTTTCAGTTTAAGGACAATTTTAAATGTAGATATAAAGGTTTGACAGTCAGCAGTTTTATATTTTTCCTTTTGAAGTCTGTGGGTTTCTTGTAGCTGAAATAGAATATAGAAAACTCATTAATATTGTGTTGGTTTTTCAAAGTCAGAGTTGGAAATTGCCAATTGAAATTCGTCTCAACATAATATAAACTTTTTATCATAAAGAGTCATGGAAGAAGCACTTAAAACCTTTATAAAAAATGGACAGAGTCTCAAACAGGAGTTCCACCATATATATATATATATATATATATATATATATATATATATATATATATATATATATATAGCAAACTTACAGTTCGATGACTGCTGCTCCATCTTTGATTTCATCCTTCTCAAGAAAGGCCCAGCACTTGGTACTCACTTGCTTTTTCTTGGGCTTATAGTGTTTGAATTCAAAAAACACAGCAAAGTCTGAAAAACAAGCATACATGATATTAAAAAGAGAACTAAAAAAGGTATGAACACACGGTGCAATGTTTTAAAGCATTCTTTATAGGCATATACTCAGCAGTAGACTTTAAGAAAGTCACAAATTTAAGTACACCAAAAAAAAGAGGAACAGCAAGTTTAGTACTTCAGTATTAAAACCACCAAATTTAGCATACCTAGATATCAAAACAACTGTATGCCACAATGGCATCAATCTAAAAAGCACTTCCCACATGCTACATATGTCATATAAAATACTTCACATATGTTTGCTTGTACAAACTTGAAGGACTAAGCTCAGCTTGGGTTTTTGGTCTGGATGTTAAACATTAAAAAAAAATACATTAGAACCTTTGACTGTAATTGGTTTGTTAGCTTATATATCATGTTAGAAATAGAAAATAACCATGTAAAGCAACTTCAGAGAACACGCTGAATGAGAAAGCATAGCTCGCAATTATACAGACAATATACAAAATAAATAAACAAGTGAAGACACAGACAAAAAAACAAATGTGTGCAATGCAATTGTAAGGATACAACAGCATATCACTTTACAAATTCAAACTTGCTACTTAGAATGTGAGATTATATATGTAATGAGACACTCACAGCAAGCAGAAGTACTATATATATCACACATACACAAAAATAATTTTGAAAAAACAAAGATACAATGGAGTATGCGCAAGTCAGCATAACGATGCTCAGATCTAATCTATCTTATATAATTTTAACAATTTGGGTTTTGAAAATCATGATGTCAGTAATATGGTTTCCAAGACTTTTCCTGATAACTGGCCACAGTGTCTGGCTTTTCTTAGTCACCAGAAAGATTGGGAGACTTGACATGATGAAATAGACTGTGGTGGCTGATGCCTCTGTGTATGGCTTCTTGGGGATAGGCAGACTTCTTTCTATGCAATGATGCTATCTTGGGTACTCAACATGGTATATTAACTATATATGGCAAGTATTGCACAGGTTCCTCAGAAGATGACACACCGTGTTGGCGCTAGTGATTGTCCCCAAAACAATTACCATTGCAACTGTTCATGAGATGATTATTCTAGCCAAAGTTGTGATGAATGGATGAGTGGCTAGATGGGGACTCTTAGGGACATTTACCTAAGTTTCACAGTAATGAAAAAGTATTACTGGGTAAAACACTTGTATCTAGAAAGAAGGGATTGGTAATCCTGCCAGTTATAAAGAATTGGATAAAGTCTGAACATAACATCATCTACATGGGGGTATGGGCTTCATCATTTCATTTTATCCCTGAAGCAGCACAATGCTCAAGATAAAAGTGCGACTCCTAAAGACACTAAGATTCTGGAGTTCCTGATGACAATTTTCAGCCATTCTTGCCATTACATATGTATGATTTTTGCTAAGGTGGTTTTATTCTCTTTAAATGAAACCCCAATGAAGTTTAAAAACCAGTATAAAGCTGGCTTCTTTCTATATCCACTTATATCACTATAAAACACTACACAAAAAGCATTTCAATGCAAAACACTAAGTCTAAATATTAGTTTTTATTAAATCTGTAAACAGACCATTCAATGAAAAAATGTTAGTGTACAGCACTACACCTATTCATTATTAGTATTTATGTGGCCGCCACCTCTCACCTTGGCCTAACTGCTCAAGAGATTTTTGCAAATGAACATCCACCCCAAAGTAAATGTAATTTTCCTCTTTACGAGTGGCTGGAGCCGTGTCCTGAGTTTTTGCTTTTTCAATACCTGCTTGATCTAATTGGGAAAAAAATAGAACACAGGGCTTATAGCAACAAACAAAAGCAACACAAAACCTGACCAGTTATGATGATTTCAGAAGAGAGGGAAAGGAAATCAGCTGAAATCAATTCCATCAAAGGTTAGACACTGAAGTGTTTCTCTTGTGTATATAGAATGCTGAGTACATTTTCCTCTCCAAGCTCATATCTGGTCTTTTCCACACAATGCCATTATGGTATGTGTTACTTACCAGGAGATAGAATTTCAATAGGTTTTTGTAAATAAACATCAACTCCAAAGTATATGTACTGGTTTTCTTTCCATCTGGCAGTTGGAGTCTCTTGTGATGCCATAAGATCTCTTCCACCTAAATCTTAATTTTCATGGTGGACAAATTACAATTTTCAACATTTTATGGCCATTCAGCTAAAATTAATACTTCAAAACATTTTGTTATTACTTATTATTCAATAAAACCTGATGCTTATGATCTGTATCTCGCCATGTCAAATATTTATTCCATTTGCTTCAACAGAGTATAATAAGAAATACTGAAACTTTGTGCATACTTTCTTGAAAATGAAGATGAAAACAGATAAACCTTAAAGTTAACCAACCTTTTACTGATACAGTGATATAGGAATCAATATATTGGGAGGCATCTTTTATACCAATCTTCTCTATGCGTATTGTAACTGCTGTCTGGCCTTGCATGGGTCTTGGTTTGGGAAGGAGATTGCCACGTGCTACAAATGATATGATATGATAGAAATGATATGAATAACAAATATCAATTCACTGTTAAGCAACTTTTTATGATCAGCTGCATATTTAATGCACATTTGTGTCCTAAATCTGTTTCAATCTAGACATAGATGATTAAATTCTACACATACTTAATAATCTGTTTTCTGTGTGTGTGTTTTTTTTACTTGAAAGAGCTGTTTTAAATCTGTTTCAATCTAGACATAGATGATTAAATTCTACACATACTTAATAATCTGTTTTCTGTGTGTGTGTGTGTGTGTTTTTTTTTTTACTTGAAAGAGCTGTTTTAAATTTTATAATACAACTGCCTATGTAGCTACACATACATTAAATTACCCATTGTATAAAGTAACTTACCATACCTGTACGGTATCTACTTGATTCACTGTGCACTAAAATGGCCATCAGCTTAAAGTTCTGACTGATGATTAAATTAACAGCATATTTTGATTCAATCACAAACATTTCTTACTTTTAGAGTCAACAACTTCTTCCTCTTCTTCATATTCCTCTGTGGGAGTGCTGCCTGTTTCTGACCTGTATACAGAGGTGTTATTTTAAGTTAAAATACGTGTCTTATATCATAATTATGAAACACAAGCTGGAATGTTTTCATACTGTTAGTTTGAGGCCAAACTTGACGTAGGCTTTCATTAGACTGATGTGAGTACAGTAGATGATGTTACTCCATGACTGCTAGGTAACAAGCTTACAGTATGAAAACAATCCCGCTAAGCCTTGTATTGTATTATTACCAAATATGATCCAATTCCCAAGCTTATGAAAATTTTTGCTTGTCTAATGTCTTCTTCCAAAATAAAACCATCCAAAGAGATTTTTGCAAAATATAAATCAGCAGAAACATTTTACCTTCTTGGTGACTGAGCATCAACTTGTGCTTGAACTGCTCTCACGTCTATTGGAAATTCCTTGGCTTTTGACACAAATAGGTTCTTTAACCCTGTAAGAAATAAACATGTATTGTAAAGATGATAACAATAATAATAAATAAGACATGCTCTTTCAAGCTTACACAATCTTATACAATATATTTTTCTATGCCACTAAATTGGAATGTGCCAGTATACTGGTGAATCTACTGTCCAGGTTTAATTCACTTGGGGTGTCACACAATTGCCTTGATATCATTTAAACAGTTTAATGAGAAACATTCAAATGTAAAATGTACACACTAAATGTAAATTTTAAGAACTACAAAAAAAAAAAAAAAAAAAAAAAACAATACTAGTACACTCATGCAGATATTTCAGACCATCAGTCAGCCATAAAAATATGTACACTAAAACACCCGTTTTCACATTCAAGATAATTTTTATAAAAAACCACAATGAAAAGTGAGTTCAGCTTTTTAAAACATTCTTAAGTGAATTATTTTTTATCTACAAACTGAGCAGAATACTGGAAACAGCTGCTTACATGGTTCAACTTTCTTTAGATCTTTTATAGATATCCCATCTACTGTGCCAAGATGCTGAAAAGACAAATGTGAAATTAAGGAATCTCCTTTGGCTTGATCTGTAATTCAAAACTAATATAAATAAATTCTACCCTCTTACTTCTGAATCCCTATATTTGAAAATTAAAATTGATTTGCTTAAAACCTGAATGTTTTGGAACTTGAAATGACAAAAATCTATTTTTCCTATAACAGCCAAAAGTTTAACAAATAATAATAATGACTTTGTAGGAATCTGTTGTATTCTAACTTTGAGTACATTACATAGCTGAAGAAATTCCTCTCCGATTTTGATCTACTTTCTTTATGAGGACAGATGACCAGTGTCTGCATATAAAATGCAAAAATTCTGCTCAACATGTAACAGCTACAAAATCCATTAAAGGAAACCAAATCATATAAAGGCTATATTGAATACTACCTTATTACCTTGGATACAACAATTAATTTAATAAATATTCTTGGTATCCATCCTGAAAGTGTTTGGGCTTTGATCTTTTATCTGAGTTGAAATTTGTACTAGTATTGTACATACCTGTGAAATCTGAGTTGAAATATGTACAAGTAAAGGACATACCTGTAAGGCCTCACATCGCACATCCAAACATGCTGCAATTTTTCCAATTACTTTCTGGAATAAAAAGAAACAAAATAAAATGAAATTCTTTTCTTAAATCATCCTATTAAGTATTTTAGATGTCATACTTTGTCTCTGAATAAGTTTGTGAAAGATGTAAGTACCTAAAAACAATTAAAGTCAGGTGAAAAAAGGAGTTCTACATGGCTGGGTATATATTCATTTACAATGTGCTAAACTGCTGGTAACTCTTAACATTACCTTTTGTTCATCAGAGAAGACCTCACTGTCTGGGTCAGCCTGTGCTTTTAGTTCATGTGAAAGCCTAAAAATGACAACAGATGTGTTCATTATTTCAACAGGAAAGGAATTAATGTAAAGCCTTGCAAATCTTAGATAACAGAAAGGTTATTTTATGTAGACTTTAGATTGATCAACCAATCCAGATGGCACCCAAACAAGGGCTTATTCATAATCTTAATGCTGCTTTGCTGTATAGTACCAAAATCCAAAAAATAATCATCTCCCTGCTTGTATTTTGTCTCATTTTGGGTATAAGAGGCACAGAAGTAATTACACTTACTTAACAGCACAATGCACTAGAAAAAATAGGATACTTAAACCAACTTAAAGTTTAATTTCTTTTTTCATTATGATAGACCCAAGTCGTTTTATGTAGCTTTAAGATCCATTAACTACACTAATCAAGATGACAGCTGAGTGATAAACATATGAAAACTGCTTAGGCTTTGGTGTTGTTTTTTATGTACCATACAAAGACTCACTTCCTATATACTTCAATTGCTTCTAGCGGTTGTCCCCAGAGATCAAAATCTGTGCCTTCTTTAAAATGTTTTGCCCAAAGAGATATTAATCTTTTGGGATCAACTTCAGGATCCCCCATTTCATTGATTCCCGTTTGCGTCTCTGTGTCTGACCTTGGTGCCCTTGCATAGATGCAGAATAGGTTTTTATTACAGTTTTAGTTTAGTCAAATTATTTGAACCTGTTTTGGTTTGAGAAATCAACAAAATCAAATATCATGAAAAAAAATAGAATTAAATAATTTTCATGACGTATAATTTAAGGATATAATGCCAAATTTAACATACTGAAATAATTTATGGGTAATCAACTAAAGTTGAATTCAAATGTAATTGTTTACAACAATGCATTACGGGAAATTTTCAAAAATGGCGTCACGTTGTCAAGTTGACATGTATGTCAATTTATGTGCCTTTTCCGATTATTAACCTATGCGATTAACTTTGAGGATATTCACGAGATAATAATGAATGAAATATTAAGGTGAGCTACTATTTTGTTTTTTTCAGCAGCTAATAGGACCCACGTAGTAATTGAAAACACAATGATTAGTCGCCCGCAATGGCATGCTGACAATTTGGTAGACTTGCTCAGTTTTGCCTTAATTTGCTGAGGCATTTTCTGTTGTTCTATGCATTTTTATGTCTTTTTAAAGTTTTCTATGAATATGACAGGGCATTTTGAATTTATATTAAATTGTTATATTTAGCTGTAGAAGAAGTTAAGAAACACCTTGAATAATTGTTCACAACCCCCCCCCCCCCCCCCACCACCACCACCATGGCTTTATTATGGCCTTACGGCTATAAACAGCAACATATGCAACACTGTCACCGGCATGGCTTTTGTGCATTTTGTTTAAGTTTCCTCTTGTTTTCTTTTCTTGAGAGTTTTGAATAAATTTTGGGGTTTTGAATTATTGATAACCATAACTGTGCAATGTCATTTTATTATTATTATTTTTTTTTTTAATTTTTAGTCTCTTCATGTGTATCACACTTACAGATAATTATGGTCTTTACATATGGTCAGTGCCATTTTATATAAACTTTTGCAGCTCTGGTACAACAGTACAACTTTGTGCAGCTGTCTACATACTGTAGATAGTCATTGAATAACAAAATATAACAATAGTTATGTTAATTGACCTTACAGGGAAATTGCAGCTTTTTGTTTTGTAGTATTTATTCACTGCAAAAAATAGCAGCTAGTTAAAAAACGCTTTTGCTGGAAGTCAGTAAGGGTTTTATATAGAGAAAATGTGTTTGGTCTCCTGAGTAATAGATCCATGCCCTCTCAGCTACTTCGCAAGTTTACAACCCAATAAATATTTTGTTACATGTACTGGATATGTCTTTGAGGCCACCAGCAGATTGATACACTAGACAAGTATATTCCAAGTGTAAAGTGATCTAGCTGTTACTCAATACATAGGAGAAAGAATACAAGCCTTGACCATATGCTTACTAGTATATCAGTATCATCTGAAATTCTGGAATGGAAGAAAAATATTTTATTACAAATATATATATTATGACCTTTAGATGAATGCAGTATATATGCTATTGCTTACTAGTAGATGGCTAAACAAATTAAAAAAATTATCATTCATCTATGTGTAACATTTATTCCGTATAAAAGTACCAGTAAGATCAAATTTATTTATCAAAACCAAAAAGTCCTTATGGACTCTGGTGCCTAATGGTATTTAGCTTCAATTTAAGTTTTATTACTTGGATTATTATTTTTTTAATGAAAAAAGGTAATAAGTGTCCCAAAAATAAACCATGAATCCCCTCATTTTTTAAAGCCTCACAGCCCTATTGGGACAACTGGAACTTGGAAAAATAAAACAATGGCAGCAGAATTCTCACTTATGCTTTGTTTTTGTTTGAAGTCCTGTCCTATTCTTATACTTTCCTTGCTGATGAAGTCTTGTATCCTTTTGGTACAGTATAGATTGGCAAAATTCAGGCATTGTGAAATTAGGACAGTTATGAATTTGAAGTACTGCCGCCATTGTATAGCTAAATGGGATGTAGAAGAAATATACAGTGCTCAGCTCAGACTAATGGCTAACATTACAGACAGGCCCGTAGCCAGGGGGGGTTCGGGGGGTTCGAAAGCACCGCCCCTTTTGCTGGGGAAAGGTCCACTCTGGGTAAAATTTGATCTAGGTACATGAGGTTTTTATGGGAAAAGGTCCACTTTTTCAGAAAAAGAACCCCCCTTTTGAAATTACTGGCTACAGGCCTGACAGACTAGTTTATAATGCTTCAAAGTCAAATCCAGCTGCTTTATATGGATTTTAAGAAAAGAAACAGCTTAATTACAAGTCATGAAATACATACAAATTTATTAGCTGACAGAGTAATCAGTCAGTTCTTGTAATAGTGTCTAAAAGCTCATTTATGCATTAAGAGATAATAACCATTACTATAAGTTGCTTGTATCAAATAACATTATAATGACTATGATAACTGCATGAATATGAAGCACTGGGAGTAAATCAAAGAGATGTTTTGAATGATATTAGGTTTTGGTTACTGGCAGATCTAGAATGAACAGCACTGACATGTTATATATGTGATATGTAAATATATCAAAATGACAGATTTTGGAAAGGGCGAATGAATTTTTCTGATGTCATCAAGATAGTTGTCAAGAATATAATTACTCAGAAACCACCATTCCATTGACCTTGTAACTTGGAAATACCATACATACATTTGAGTCAACTTCTCTCTTTTCTTATGAATTTGAGGCCTTTTTTTTTACGTAAGCCAGGCAAATGGCTTATTTCCAATTCACATTTTTGCTTTGCTTAAAAGTGTAAATTAGTATGGAAATCATTAAGTGTACTTGGAAGTATAATTATGTTATAAATGTATCACATCTGCAAGCTTTAAAACATGACAGATTATTCTATAAACTATAAGTTTTTCATTTTATTTGAATTAAACATGTTGTATTTAGCATGAAAGATATATATATTATGGCTTATTATCCATAAAAGGGTAAATGATTCCTTTCTGAAATTGTAGCCTATTATGTTACAGCATGTATTTAGAACATAGATAAGAAGGCAAACATTTAAAGGGTCTTTTCTTCTTAGTAAATTGACCAGTCTGCTGTTACAATAGCATATAGAGCCAGTTGGGTATCGCTGTTGATCATTGTAAAGCCACATGTTATTGGCTGGCTAGGATCCACACATCAGATGTCTGATCAATACATTTCCTGCAATAGCCGGCATATCTGGGAGTCTTTTTGCTAAGACCGAAAGACTAGTTCATTGATTCAACAACTCAAAATCTAATCAGGGGTTATCTGTTCAAGCTGATATTGATAAGGAGTCCGAGTAGCAGCGTGCATATTTTTCAAAACTGTCGGAATATAGTCAAATCTGCACTGTGATGCAATACTGACAGTGATGAAAAAAAAGGTAGGCATGTTATTAAGCACTGACATTTTACTGGCAGATAATTGGTGTAAGAATACTTAGGATCATATGGTAATGCACATCCAGCACATGCATGTCTAGGGGTTCAGTTATTTTAAAACTGTACATATATGCATATACACGTGTATATATATAGTCGGTCCTATTAAATTATAGTGCTATACATGCATGGCTAACACAGAACAGAAATAAAAGGAATGGTTGGAGAACAGCACCCTGGGGTGTGGCCACTTTGATGATTATTGAACATCACAGCATCTATAGATGTATGTTTTAGTATATCAGGAAGCCCAGTAAACAGAGTGAGGTGATTATGAAGGAAATTATGAATGGGTATTACTTTCTATCAGTACAGGTCTGATATATTGATGAAATCATTATCATAATGCAATTAAAATGTACTGTGAGAAACAGTGTCATATATTTATTTTAATCCCCTCCCAAGTACATTTAACTACTACAGCATAATGGAAGCATGTATTAGTTGTTATGCAAAATCAGTGGTAATATGATTATTTTTGACGTATCTGCACATGTGAGTGAATCAGAAGCATCTCTATACTAAAGGACATGTTGTTATATCAATATAATTCATTAAGGTCAGCATAAAAATACCATATTACATACAACTGAAAAAATATGGTTGTTTTTGCCCATACAGTCATGTAATTTACATGGCCATTAGACTTGCTACTCCTACAAAATGTCAGGTATCAATATGGAAAAAAATACATCACCTCTGTTTGCATAATGTTGTGTGACTCAGATTAGACCAACATCTCTTTCTGTAATTGACAGGAAATTCTAGTATTTTATGGCTGCACTTATTCTCAGTCAGAGTCATTGATTGGTGCTATTCATGTGGCAGTATTGGTGTTTTTTGAGATCCATTGACAGATCAAAATTACAGCTTAATGTGCCCTTGGCCGGTATTAAGTTTTGTTTTTTTGTTTTTTTTATTAATAACCATGTCCTCAGAATAAATGAACATTTTTAAATGTAAAAATATAAATTTGTTTATGAGCCACTTGCCTAACATTAACCTTGATATATTGTATATTTAAGAAAATCAAAAGTCAAGGATCACAGGTCATCTTAAATGGAAACCCCCATGTGATGGGTTGTCTATCATTGAAAAGAAATGCCAACAGCTTGTATCATATGAATGGAAATTCAATTTATTTTCAGTTATGCATCTTTTAACTTTTTTTCATGTATTCAAAGCTCTGCCCTTTTATTTTCAAAGTTTATGGTCTATACCAGCTGGAAGAAAAAATTTTAGTTATTGCTGCATAAATGTTACCTTCAGATAGATAAACAAACTGACAGGCGTGGCAATAATTTTGGCATGCAATTAAGGTGGACTTAATTAGTCGTAGTTAAAGGTCATTTTATTATAATTATCAGCTATAAGAGATTTCTACTTGTAGCACTGAGTATTTTAATCAAACATGAGATGGAAATGTTATGAATATGTAATTCATTGATTTAATTGTGATATGATCTGTCACATTGAACTGGATCTTGATCTGATGGTCTAATACTACATATTTGATTCAGTATTCCTCTCTCTATTGTAGATATCTTACGCCATGTCTGACAAGGAGCTGCAAATGCAGTGAACAATGGCGTAGTAGTATGCCATCCTAGGGCTTGGCTGACCAGGGCTAGCAGCCAGGCTATAGATCACTGGACAGAATGACCACTGCCAGTGCAGAGGACATCCTGCAGACGGGCAATGTCATTAAGGACAGGTGGAGAGTGGTAAGTCTAATGAGCAAAATAAAAAATAGCAGAGCAGTTTCACTGGGACTGCAAGGCGTCTGGGAGCCAGTAGAATTGATTAGTCAAACAGGACAATATCACATTTTTATGAGCTAGTCTATACTACTGTGCAAGATCAGAGTCAAAAAGCTTTATAAAACTAGACCACAATAGGTTCAAGGCAAAGGTCAAGGACAATGGTAAAGGTACTTTTTCATCTCCTAACATCAGTCTGCAACGTTAGCCACTGGTCCAATGCCTGCTGGCAGTAAAATTTTGTGTGAAATAGTAGATTTTTCAAATTGTGTGAATTCGGTGCTCTGACATGGCCAATCCAATAATTTTTCGGAAATGTTTTTGAGTGCATCTTTCACTTGCCACATAACAAAAGTATGCATGCACAACACATTAATGTGAATGTTTTAATGGATTAT
Source organism: Lingula anatina (assembly GCF_051362555.1). Taxonomy (NCBI): domain Eukaryota; kingdom Metazoa; phylum Brachiopoda; class Lingulata; order Lingulida; family Lingulidae; genus Lingula; species Lingula anatina. The sequence continues at coordinate 34,618,884 of NC_141768.1, forward strand.
AACTGGTATTTTCTCTTAAAGGTACTTTAAGGTACTCTATACAGGATAATGAATTTTCCTGGGGAAAAAGTAATTTCCCCTACTCATGAATCATGGCTCAACCTATCACTGCAATTGGATTCATTTTTTTTTTCTTTTTCATTTTAAAATTGATTGAGTTTTAAATGACCATTTAAATACCATGTCTTCCCATAAATTTCAGAAGGAAATATCCCCATAAAGTACTTTTATTTCAGAAGTTTTCTCATAGTTTTTTTAAGTCTGAATGGGGGAAGATGAGCAGCTTTGCGAGAAATGTGGTCCTAAAATTTGGCTCTGAGAAATTTTGAAACCCTTAAATTGTACCTTTTACTCTTTTACTCTCTCCTTTGCCATCTCTATGCTTACAAGTAATGCCAAATATTATTCAATGATATCACAGTTCAGAGACATGTTAAACATTGTGGGGTTGTTCTGCACAGGCTTAATATCTCTTTGGTGCTGTTGAAATGATCAATGATCTGAGCAAATACATCTCATTTCATGTAGATGTGTTTTGTGAATTCCAAAGTCTGCTGGTTTACCAATGGCAATGACTAAATAGCAATGACTAAATGGCCATGACTCTTATTAGCGACCTCTGACCTATATTTCAAGGTCATAGTGTGTTTTGTTTCATTCACAGTGTCCAAAAGTTTATTATTACTACATCTTTGCCTCTTTTTAATTAGATTAAGTGCCAGAGGGTACATACTACAGATATAGCCCGCTCAGTATCATAGTATACCCCTATTTTCAGAAGTAAGGATATTTTTGTGATAATTCAAAATTTTTAACCGTATTAAATGTTCAACACATATTGAATAAGTCTAAAGAGAGATGCACTGGAAATTAAAGGATTTTACATTTAAGGCCCATCAGATAGTTTGGGCCCATTGATTGGTAAGCTGGCCTTATTAAGAATTAAGTTAGGTCCACTGTACTCAGCTGGCATATTAAGTTGGTAATAGTTTCTTTGTAGAAATAACTGCATGTTCAGGTGTGCCTGTAAAAACTAAGGCTTATATGTTCTGTAATTTTGAGTAAGTGTTTCTTTAACTGCAGTCCAAGTAGGAGTCGATTCATATTGATTTTTGTACAACTTTGGCATGTTAGGTTTAGGCACAGGTTTTGCAGGCAGAGAAACTAAAAATACAGATGCCAAATTCAGTTATCAGCTGTAATGTGCCCCATTGCTGATTTGTCAAAAAAGCCGCCCAATGTTACCTGGGGTATAAGGGGATTCTCACCAGGGCCAACTTGGAATATGTCACCAATATGAAATAACCAAATGGCTCATTGTTGGCTTTGGTAGTGAAGTCCCTGTGAACGTATTTGCATATACGTTCGAGACAATTGGTCTATTTCTAGTTTGAGTTAACCCTGAAGTTATGATGGCTTCAGCATATATGCAATTAATGTAGAAGATGAGTCTCCTGTCTTGGCCTGTCTAATGCATACTTTTTTTGTCTGGCAGCAACATTTTAGCCAAAAACATTTTAGCTGATTATGATGTTCAGTTCAGCAACTGTTTAGAAGCTATTTTATATTTGCCCACAAGCATGTGTGTATACACCCACAAATATACAATCACACAAGTCACTGGCAATGGTAAATTGTGGTTTAAAGAAGATAGTTCTTAGAATGTTCAGATGAAAAGAAAAACAACATAACTTTTTGTAAAAAAAAAAAGTATGCTTGGTGAAGGTGGCAGCCAGTTGTGTAATGCCTGATGTAACAAATGCCCTCTTACTCAATACACTGGACATAGCTGGTTCATTTGATAGATATACAGAGAAGAGTATGATAATGGTTTTCTTTGATGTCTGATTTATTTTTCCTTGCACACAACTGCACCGAACCACTGCTATTGCATTCATATATTTATTTGTGTGAATCCTGAAGTTAGAGAACAGTCATGTAATATAGTTGTATGAGTCTCTGTGTGATTTGGTAAATTGGATCAGTGATTAAGAAGGTTTTTTTTTTGTCTGGTCTTATAATATAAGTTGTTATTGCAGTTACGTTTTTATAACCTCTACACCAATGAAAAATGCATTTTTTTCCAGAGTAGGAGGTACCTTTTTTCCTTAATTCACCATATATATGTAATATATTCTAAGTACATTCACCCCGTGAACTCAAGTGTTAAGTAATTCAGTAATTACTACAGTAATTATTCAATCATTTCAGTATGCAAAAATTATTAAACTTCAGAAACATGATTGTATAATTGCAAAAAAATTATATTTCTGTATAGCATTTATGGTGCTTTTACTGCACAGAATAGAACAAAAGACTGCTTTCTGATTTTGTTGCTTCCACTCAAGAGGAATGTTCCAATTTTAAGAAATTATGATCTAAAAAATACACTATCTGTAAAATTTACAGTTTCCCCCCCATTGAAAATATGGAGTAATTACCTTATGAAGTATGCATGAGTATATATATTTTGATATATGTGTTACTGAATTGGGATATTTTCCAGGTAAAGAAAATAGGAGGTGGTGGGTTTGGTGAAATCTACGAGGGGACAGACATGATGACCAGGGAGTCGGTCGCCATGAAGATCGAGTCAGCCAAACAGCCCAAACAGGTGCTCAAAATGGAGGTGGCGGTGCTAAAAAAGCTACAGGGTATGGGATCATCACACGTTTCTCTCTCTCACGAGAAAAAGTGTGCTACTACTAATTAATTCAAATTTCAGAGAAAAACATACCTGTGATTTATGTTTCTTAAATGTCACAGTGCACTTCTTGCATTTGCACAATCCATGTCTTAAGTATTTGTCAATGCCGAAGTCCTATTTTGTTCTGTAGAAAAAAGGTTTGTCTGGAAAATGGTGACTTATTTGCACGTACAGAGCTTGATGAATACTGCCATAACCTGAGGTTAGGTGTATGCTGTTCATGACTATGTTACAATAAAGTAGTTGTAAAGTGTGCTAAAAGATGGGCACCCAAAGTCTGTCCCTCAACACTGATAGACCCCCTTGTACATATGTATATGCACCAATTTAGGAGACTAAAATGAGTGCCCCCTAACCAACAATATACACGAATTTGAAAAAATATTTTTTAAATGAAATTGTGGACAATCACCATGCAGTGCCTATGTTTGTTGCTATGCTTAACTGTTGAAAATGAAAATAACTCCTTTTCTCACAGGGTTTTTGTCCTACGTAGATAATGCTATTTTTTGATCATCTTCCATTTCAATGTCCAAAAGTGCTGCCAAAAGAAAGATGACAAATCACTCTGAAAATAAAGAATGGCTAGTCAAGATATTGCCCCACACTGTATTGCCCTACACTCCATGGTTTGAGGGAATTCTGTAGGTTAGATGTTCTTCTGCTATGTAGTAATTTGAAGCAACAAAAGGCTGATCTAAATTAGACACATTATTCCCTGCAGTCATCTGCCAGATGTGCACTGTATAAAGATTGCTACACTGGCATGATGCATAAGTAATGTAATAACCTCAAAGTTTTGAACACCACACTTATTTCAACAGTTTTACTTCAATTCTTTTCATGATTTAATAATATCCAATACTCATGTTTTTTTTTCTGAAGTGAACTGTCACAGTAAAAAGTCAAGCCATGTAAAATTTGCAGTTCACTGACTCAGTACTGTATTGATGCTGTGATCTAATTTAATACAAGTTAGAGAGCAAAATTATCAGTACCCTTGTCAGCAACTACGTGTTTGCCCCATGGAGTAAATGGATATGACAAAAAAGGTTTCTTGAGTAAATGCATTAATGTGAAAGAAACCACTGCTCTAAAGGAGAAGTGCATTGAATTTTTCGTTTCCTTGGTTTTGTCAAATTTCTGTTTAGATATCCATGCTGATGACTTTTTAGTCTGTTTCATTATTTGTTTGAACGGAGACATGGTGTGTCTCTGCATGGAGCTATGAGGTGTAACTTTCCATCTCTTAAGATGTTGTCTAGGAAGTCCTATTCCAACCTTCATCATAGTCCATTGAAGATAGCATTACTTATGTGAGATTTGGATTTCCATTTTTCCTTCCACAAAGTAGGCACTGAATGGATTTATAAATAATCATGTTGAATTTCAGTAGTACTCAGCACTAGTTAGTTTCCAGATTATTTTCCAGACAGACTTCTTTTATATGGAACAAACAAAGGGAATATTCACAGATTTCTTCATGTTTCAAACTAAGATATGTTGATACATACTAAATAGATTTTGTGAGTCCAAGTGTCCATGGATAGAAAACACTAATCACATTTGCAATCATGTGTTTTTATGTTTATTTTGTGTAATTTTTGTGTACAGAACACAACTGGTGAAAATCCTACACCACACAAACCATCAATAACTATTCCTAGAGTTCAATTCTCCACTGTGGGCTTTATGTACATGTAATGGGAACATTGACCTCTAACTTGTGTCTGATGTGGATAAGATGTAGATGGAGGCAAAAAAAATCCATGTAAAACATGCATGCACTTTTATGTTTGCTATAACTGTGGAAATTGTCATTCTTGTAAAGTTTTGTGAAATGACATGATTTTTGTTTCTATATTCAAGCCCCAGCACTAATTATTTATTCCTTTAAAGGTTATTATGGAATTGTGATTTATTTATGGTTTATTTGTGCATCCAGATTATTTTTTTGGCTGCTGTTTTTTTTTTTTTTTTTTTTTTTTTTTTTTTTTTTTTTTTTACGTCAGGCAGGCAATGTTTTTGATCTTTTAAATTTAATAAAAATTGGTGGAAGTTATCTTTGGCTAAGTGATTTGTGGTAAATACATGTATGATATGTAATTAAAATACTGTACTTGATTCATTTTAGTGTTTCTTTAGGTATGAGATTTACCTAGTTCATTTTTTAAAGCAGTTTTTCAATCAACAACGTATTGATATTTTTAGCCAGCTGATGTCTATAAGGGCATCCTTTTTCAGCGAGAGGAGGGCTGATTTCACAACCTCATGCAGAACCTGTGTCAAATAATAATCTTCTTCCTCATGGAAGATGACTACGTGACTGCATGCAGCTATATGGATTGCACAGATCCTCCAATATTAGCTTATTATCACTATTGCCTGACAGTGAAGATACTTAGTGCAGTCTGCCTTTTAGTGTGTGATAGTGAGGGGCATGTGAAGTGTATTGATCAACCTATTATCTTCACATTTCCAGGCAAGGATCATGTATGCAAGTTTAGCGGCTGTGGACGCAATGATCGGTTTAACTACGTGGTCATGTCCCTGCAGGGCAAGAACTTGGCCGAATTAAGGCGGGGCCAGCCCCGTGGGTGCTTCTCGCTCAGCACCACCCTCAGGCTGGGGGCTCAGATATTGAGGGCGGTGGAAAACATTCACGATGTGGGCTTCCTTCACAGAGACGTCAAACCAGTAAGTGCTGTGTGACAGTGCCCTAAGTAGGTTATTGTGGGTACATTTTCCCAGAGCAATCGATTGCCTAGAACTGAAGTCGCATTTAATGTTCCCCATTTAGTACTTTCTCAGTTCAGGCATGCCTTTTATTTCTGCTCAAGTGAATTTAGTTTATATAAGATTATTTAAGCTAGTGCATAATTCTTAAGTTGATAAGAATTTTTAAGGACTACATGTATACTGTAATAACCTGTTTGGTTTAATTAGTATATTTTCAAACTGAACACCAGGATTTATATAACATGGTTTCAATAAATATGAAGAGTCTCTAGGTGGTCTAACTCTACAAGATTATGGAAAAATCATGTTCCATTAGTGACCAGTTTTAAAGGTCCACAATTAACAGTGCATTGGCTTTAACTGAATCATACTGGGTGGTGAGAAATCCTGTATTGGAATGTGCATTAGGTCTGACTGAATCACTCTGTGCCACTGGGAGCTTGCATAGGCTTCTGAACAATGAAGTTAAAATGTTAACAGGCAACAGATGCTCCTTTTAGTACATATTGATAGAATGAAGTGTGTTATGCTACAGGACCATGGCTACTGGGATGGTTCCTATTATTATTATTATTATTATTATTATTATTATTATTATTATTATTATTATTATTATTATAGTACCCATTTAAATATACTTTGTAGGGCTATATATAGGAGTCATTAAGCAGTGGTTATTATGATGTATAAGTTATACATCATTAAAATTCCATGTGTTTGTGTGAATTGGTTTAATTATTAGTATTTTAAACTTATTATTATCATTAAACTTTTGTGCAGTTCTTCTGCATGTGTTTTATTTCAATTTTTACACAATTTTTTTTTTCAATTCCAGTCTAATTTTGCCATGGGTCGTACTACTTCCACGTGTAAGAAGGTCTACATGTTGGACTTTGGTCTTGCTCGGCAGTATACAAATTCTGCTGGAGAAGTGCGGAGTCCAAGAGCAGCTGCCGGTTTTAGAGGCACTGTTAGATATGCTTCCATCAATGCTCATAAAAACAAGGTAAAAGAGATAGAATTAAAATTTTAGATTGGAATCCATGAAAATTTGTCACTCTAATGACCAACCTTTACCAGAAAAACGATAAAAAGTAATTTAATTTGTTTGACACGTTTTATTTATTTATATTTTACCATATTTCAAACATCATTTCATATCTTACCTAAAAGCATATTATTCATTTCCTGCTATAGTGTACAGCATTTCTCAAAATTTGATTGAATTTTTGTCCCTTTGCCTTAGACCAATTTTACTTTAGTAGTAAATTATTAAACTACTGAGTTCCACTAAAATGTATTTGCATTATGTTACAGGAGATGGGTCGGCACGATGACCTCTGGTCACTGCTGTACATGCTGGTCGAGTTTGTGAATGGTCAGCTGCCCTGGAGAAAGACTAAGGACAAAGAACAAGTGGGCAAAATGAAAGAAAAATGTGACAATGCTCTGCTAATGAAAAACTTGCCCAGCGAGTTTAGCAAGCTGTTAGAGCACATCTCGTCTTTAGATTACTATGACAAACCAGATTATGCAATGCTGCAGGGACTGTTTGCTGACTGTATGAAGAGGAAAGGGATAAAAGAGACAGACCCCTATGACTGGGAGAAAGCCCCTGCTGATGGCTCCATAACTACCACGACCACCACCACCCCACCGCTGGCCACAAAGGAGACAAAAGGATTAGCAGGGTAAGGAAAAGGGCATCAGTATTCTTAGCATTTATGTTTTAACCCACTGACTGTTAATGAAACCTGGTTGTTGAATGGTTTTTCTCTCATTGTCTACTGTTCTCTGCAAAGGGGTTTTTTTGGATCAAAATTTAAATGTTATACCCAGTTGTATATCCACTGGTTTTCATTAAATAATAAGTACTCAAACAAAGGCATATGGCAGCAACTAGTTTTAAGGGCATAATATTATATGTCTGCAGACTTACTCAGTGATTGACATGCTCAGTGTTTGTTTGAGACAAAGTCTGAGGCATTTAAAGGCAATTCATTGTTTACTTTTTAAATGTTTTTTGTTTTGTTTTTTTTTTACATGAAAGTTCAGAAACCATGGAATTACATTTATGTTGCAACATTATTAGTTTAATTTCTCTATTAGCATTATGTAATGTTTTAAATTACACATCTCTGTCAATTTTTTTCTGTATGGCCCTTTTTGTTTAAAGCTGAGTAGCTTGTATGGCTTTTCTTTATGTTTATTTTAGGTTAATTCATGGTGCTCAATCTCCCGGCTCACCAGTCCATGCTGCTACTGATGTGGCCTTGGATGACAATTTCAGTGATCACGAAAACAGTGCGCGTAAACTCGAGAAAGAGCACAGTGTTCAGAACGGTTACGATGCAAACAAGCCGACAAGTGAAGGGGGCGAGGTGGCCGTGGATTCTAGAAACATTGCTCCCTGGAAATTAAAGCGGGATCATGAGCAAAAGTTCCCCAGTAAAGAGGAGGTGGAAGAGGCTTTGGCAGAGAAAGCTCTGATACTGCCCAGTCCCTCTCAGGGCAGTCCCAAGAGACTCTTGCCTAACAAACCTCAGTGTAATGGTGCTGAACCAGAGAAGACTGTCATTCCTCTGGTTGCCTTAGACACAAAACTAAGGACTATACTCAGAGTAGGGAGGGAGGAGTCTCCCTCAAAATCACAAGAAGTGGAGAAGCCTGCTCCCAGATGCTTGCCACAAATACCTAAAGTGCCAAATGATAGTGAAGTTGATAATGACATTGTTCTGCATAATGATATTGAGAATACTCCAGAGACTGGGGATAGAGGAGAGGCTGATCATGCCGTGGAGACAAACAATATAAATGTGAAGACTATGTCAATGGGAAATCAAGAAAAGCTATTAGAAAGCCCTAATGAAATTCAAACCAAAAACAGACAGGAGACAGACCTTCTTTTAGTCTCCCAAAATAGCGGTGAGGCAGATTTGACAGCAAAACCAAATCCTATTAATATCTGTGATATAGAAGCTGACAAGAATGCTGAGAAAGTAGAGCTGCCTCTTGAGAGCCAATCAAAAACTAAGTTATTACTTAATGTAGTGCCACCACCTGCTGAAGAGCAGACAGGCGATGTACGTGACAAAGACACTGCCGATGGTGTTAATCCCATTCCAGAGCGCAGGCCGAGTCAAGTTCATTTTCAGACTGATGATCTCAAAGAACCTGGTGAAAGGAGGACAAGTTTTGTCAACTTGGACACGGAGGACAGAAGCCAAACGAACTTTGGTGGAAACGCCGAAGATGAGAATGCCACTCGTGCTGCCCCCTATACTGTTGCCTCTCAATGGATAGTTTCCTTTCCTACCAGTTCTGAAGAAAGTGATGCAGCTGATGTTCACTGGGAAGTGGTGCAAAGTACTACACCACAACCCAAACCATTCACCCAGTTACCACAGGGGACAGCTGGTGATATAATGGACAATATACCTAGAAAACATATCGAAGATGCTGGTTTACGTGTAAAGAAAACAGAAGAAGTTATGAAACCATCTGCAATTGAAGATAACCTTATTGATAAAGACAATAGTGCAGAGCATGGCATTGCAGACTTGGTGGTAGAGGAAGGAGAATATATCTATGTTGAGGACTTTGATGGTCTAATTGGTGAGAGCCAAAAAGACCAACAAAATGGAGAAAGGGAGCAAGATAATGCTAACGGTCACAAACAGACAGGGGAGTCCGAAAATACAAAATGCCCTGTAACTTTGACAAATCAAGTAACTGAAAAAATAGAGGTTGATTCTAAAATTGAAAATATTGAAAATCTCCATGAAATTAGTGATCATCCTGGAGAAAAGAGTGATGATTCCAAGAATCTGAAAAATTCTGAAAAGAGTCCAGTGGTGATTGAAGTGAGCAATTCATCTCCACGTATTTCTAAGATTCCAGTCAGCTCAAAGTCTCCTAAGCCTTTGTCTTTGTCCAATAAACTCTCCCCACCAGTGGTATCGAGGACCCCAGAACTGTTTTCTGAGGAACGCTCCTCCAGCGCTCCTCACTCTAGTGAGGACGCACTACCTGAAATGCATAATTCATCAAAACATTCTCACAAGTCGAGCACTGCAGGACAGAGCACACAAAACAGTGTAGGCAAAGGGTCTAAATCTAGAATTCCAGTGTTCAAGCATCATGACTCTGTCAGTTCACAGAAATGTAGTTTAGACAGTGAGGTTGAGAGTGAAAATGTACCCCCAACACCAGGCAGGAGGTCTGGGATTAGGTCTCCAGGCTTTGGCTCTTCTCCACGATCGGCCAAACCTCAGTCGGACAGAGTGGACAGTATCAAGTCAGGCGAAATGACCAGGTCAGCCAGGAGGGCTCGAAAGTCTTCAGAGTCCTCTGAAGATGGCGGCAGGTTGCTAAGGACTGGGAGGCAAAGGAAGAACAGTTCAGACTCACAGGATAGTAGGTCCTCAGGCTCAGGTGTAAAAAGGACGTCCCATTCTTCTGTGCCAAGTGAACACAGTAATTCACCCAACTCTTCTCCCAGAATAACAAAATCCCCCAGTGACACATCGAGTGGTCATTTAAAAGAAAAGAAAGGGGGTCATCCTCACCACAGTAAACTGAATGGTGTTGATGGCACGAAGAGACATAGTGAAGAGTCTGATCACAGTAGTGTGTCATCTAGATCAAATTCCAGGAGGAAGAATGGTCACAGTCCTGTGGTCAGCTCCCCCTGCACCAGTCCACGTCCTGATTCTGACCATGGGCCTCTGTTAGTGCCACACCCTCCGCCTGGGAAACCTAAGACAGAGTCAGCTCTTACCTCTTTTAGGTGAGAGGAACCTGGCTTGTTTGCAGCTCTCTGTTGATTATTTTTCATTAAGAAGGCATACCTAGTTATTTGCATATCAAAAAAATTGTTTTAATTATATGTATATATATATTTCTAATGCTTTCTTATTTAGATATATGTATATATATATGTTAGTTTGGTCACTTTGTTTAAAGAAAATTTTGATTTAGTGCCTTTATTCCCAAGTGTGTTCATGTTTATATTGAGTTCCAACAGTAGGGTCTTTAAAATATTCTTATTATATTCACAGACGTCGGCGTTTCAAGCCAGCATCCACTTTTACCACACCAAGGTCAGGGAGATCCAGTGTAACCACTGTCAAGCCTTCAACAAGACCCACCACCAAACCTGCCACCAAATCTACCACCAAACCTGCCAAGCTTCAGTGATATTGTTTGCAGCTCTGTGTGCATTCTCTTACACTCTTTGGTTGCATTTCATGGATGTAGTTTTGTTGTCGCCAAGGTGCAGGAGGGTTGTCAAGTGGTGCCCCCTGGTGAAAAGGCAAGGCAAGGTGTGTTTTAGCTTTTTACCTTTGGTTCCTGTGGAACTGGTTATATGCAATTTTTTTTTTTTTTTTTGAAAAGGCAGAAGCTCAGCATTTGACAGAAATGCATGGTAAGGGGAATGGTTGGAGTGTGTGAATGTGGTTATTCAATTTTGAAGTGCTACGGATTAAATGATAAGTGAAATGTGGCATTAGTTAGGTACTGGTTCTGCTTCATGTCAGCAATCGGAAGTATTGTTCCATTCATATTGATAAGTTTTTTGTTTTTTTTTTAAATTGAAAGAGACTCACTGTTGTACTTTAATAGGCATTTAAGTGTTTCTCATTAGCTCTTACAAGAATGTATAAAAGAAGTTAACATATTGAAACAAATTGAAATTGATCATTTGGTGTCTCTTCCCATCCAATCGTTCATTCTCTGTAAGCTGTATTTTACACCATATTTCACTATTTCAGGAATGGGTCACCATATCATTATCATATCATGGCAGGGAAGTGGCAGCACAGTGTGGCACCAAGGACTCTGAAGCGGTGTTAACTGCAGTCACCCCTCTCAAATTCATATCAGTGTACACTGTGACTGAAGACCCCCCTCTCCTCTCTCCCAGGCCTTACTCATGTCTGGCTCCCTGTCAGCATTAACTGTTGGCAACCCCTTCTCTCCATGCTTTACTATCTTTAATGAGATATTAGAGCTATGCCACCCCTACACAGTGTAAAAGCTGATTCAGCATGTCAACTGTTATCAACATATCCATGAGGTATCCTGTAGAACAAGACTGTCTGCTGTATCAAATAGTGCCAGTGTCCATGATGAAGAAAACCGGGTATTGAACGAAGTTAACAAGGACAGCAGTGGTTGAGAAAGCTCATGGACATTTAACTACAATGTTACTCATTGTTATTGAGTTATTTCTTGACTGGAAATCGAAGTGCTTTATTACAGATAGCACACTCTTAGTGAACTGTAGTTAAGGTTCTAATATATGAAAGTTGTTTAATAAAACTATACCAGGCTGTTTTATTAAATGATTCAGATATTGTGAGATCTGTGATAAGAAGTGAATACACATATAAACCATATCCAGATTGCTATCCATATCAGTTGTTATCAGTGAAATTCCCATGGTTTGTCAAGTAGCCTGTGTTGAAACAAACTTAAATTGCTGTGGAACAAAATGAATATGAACAGAATATATTTTTATTTATTTATTTATTATTATAATTTTGACAAATGAGCAAAGAAACTGTTTCAAAGAGATGAGTTTTTAATTTAGTCCGATAAGTAAAAACGAACAAAATTGATTTTGCTTCATTTTATAGACGATGTTCTGGTCATATTTTATAAGGAGCAATTCTTTTGTCGTATAAAAAAAGAATCTTTTTTGTATAAAAAAAGCTGTGTTTATTTTAAGATAAAGACTATAAATGAATCATGTTGATACAGAATTGTGAGACGGTGCTAGAGTATGTGAATGTTGCCGTTACAGTATGGCTGTTCGTTTTGTCTCCACTTCGTTAATTGAAGGTGCAATCCAGTATTCGAACTTTACTTAATGAAGCTCAAGCTTTTGTTGGTTTCTGAGCAAGTCCATTTTTTACCTGTGGTCACACACTATTGAAACGACCTCTATGTATTACTAATGATATTTATTACATTCAAGTCAGTTCTGTGTATCAGTTAGGTGTCAGCATTTACAAAGACTGCTAATAATACTCAAACATGTGTGCCATATGTAGAATTAAAATAACTTTTGTATTTTTTTCTGTTTAAGTTCCCAACAAAAAATTATGCATGTCTCTAAGAAATTTTCTATTTTGTTTTATGTACCAACATTATAAGTCACTCCTGGTTGTGATTTTGAAAGGAAAGGTTAGAAGTTTGTCTCAAGCCCATGTTCTTTTTGACCACATCCAATGAAAATCTTGCCTTTCGACTGGAGGTAATAATGATTGTATCATTTTAGGTAATTTGCCGAAGTAGGAATGGGCATTGAAACTTTGTTCCAACTGCCTTAACCTGTATTAAAACTGATTTTTTTATTTTTTGTTCAAGAAGTAATTGTCATAATGCGTCAAAAAGAGTGATAGAAAAAAGACTGAAGTGCTTTCATCTTTTTTCTCGTCCGTCCGTAAATTTGCAAGTGTTATGTACATGTAGCATAGGTTCTTGGTTCTCTGAGCTAAGATAAATCTCCTGTAACTAGTCGAAGCTCAACTTATGCAAATCTGCATTCTCATTTCTATCTTTTTCTTAACAATTTTGTGAACGTTTTTTTTTCAAAGTGAATGAATCGGTGCGCTTCCAAGCTTAATTCGTTTTTGAAAGAACTTACATTGTTTCTCGTACAGTATGTATTCAAATATATATGTATATGTCAGATATTGTTACTAATACGAAATAATACGTTGAATTTGTAAACAAAAATGTTTTTGTTGCACTTTATATCAGTTCCAGAAGCTTTTTATTGAGAGGGGGTCGGAGTCGGCGTGGATTGTCCGCGCTTTGTGTTAGTCGCTTTCATGTTATATTACTACAAATAACCTTCGCTTTGATTTGTTGTCAAAGCGGACCTTGTACGTCGAGCCAATCTGATAAGTGCAACTTTCTCATCAATGTGCGAGTATCGAAAATTTATTCATTGATGCTTGTGTTCACGGCAACTTAAACCTGTGAAGTTTTTCGGTTATTTATTTGACAACCCTCATGCAGAATGATTGACTTGAAAGAAGTACATTTTAACTCTGGGATTTGAGTCATCCTGCGTTGACCAAGCCCTCCCCCCACCCCCACCTCCCCCTTTTGTGTCCCCCTGAGTGCGATAAAGGGCTGCGAGGTTATATTTAACGCTAGTGACTGATAGCACTCGCTCACAACGTCACGTTCGCTGGGAGGCACTGCTCTGTCAGGTAGAGTGTGTTTTTTTTCTTTGACATTATTCATCTAAATTTTCTTTTGTAAAGAACTGCATTTTGCGCGTCTGATTGAAAATCTTATAATAATTCATGTACGGTAGACTAAAAAAAAAAAAACCTCAGAGGCCAAGAGAGAAATTTTGAATGTAAGCTGTATGTTAGTAATTTCTGTTCATGTCTTCTGATTGATTGCGTGTAATTTATGAATTTTTAAGGAATTTCTTTCCATTAACCCGTCCTTTTACTTGATATATATGAATAACGTGACATTGTAATTTTTGTCGAGTAAAGGTTCGCTGAAGTTTAGACATTTGAAACCATTGTTAAAACTCGGGGTTTTTTTTTTTTTCATTTAAGAAAAAATTATCGGCTAGTAGCTAATAGACAATATCCACAGTAGAAAAGAAGACATCTGCAATGAGCTTCACCATATTTCGCTTTTAATGCATACATGTATATTGTGTCTATTTATCAACAACACAAGAAGTCCAATATAATTCTTTCAATGGTAACTAGTCTTTTTTCAACTTATAACACTTCTTTTTCATAAATGGTTATATCTTACATTTTAAACATGAAATTCCGTAATTTTCCAGCATGGCTCCGTTCATTGATATATTGTCCGGAGTGTGGAAGGGCGTGCGCTGTGACGACGACTTCTATGATCGTCTGAGCCACCGTTACACGGCTCTCATCATGGTTGTCTTTGTCGTGCTGATCAGTTCGAAGCAGTATGTTGGGGATCCTATCATTTGCTGGACTCCAGCCGAGTTCACTGGAGTCTACAGCTCGTACGCAAACCAAGTTTGCTGGATTTCAAACACGTATTATTTGCCTTTTGAGGAGCGCATTCCGGGAGCCAATCTGCCGCGTGCCCATATACCGTATTACCAATGGGTTCCAATCGTCATGCTTCTACAAGCTTTGTTGTTCTATCTGCCAACAATCGCATGGAGGCTGTCCAGTTGCAGTACGGGCATCGATGTGAACACCATGGTCAACTGTGTGACAAATCTTGCCCTCCTGGACCCAGACAAACGCAGAGACACCATCAAGTACCTCGTGCGCCACATGGACGGCTACTTCGGTTGCCGAAAAACTTACGACAAAGAATGCTGTGGCGGAGGTTTGCGCGGTTGCATTACCAAAGTGCTCATTTGTTGCAAAGTGGGTAAACGCTACGGCAATCATCTGACCTTCCTGTACTTAAGCGTGAAGGTTTTGTTCTTGGCAAACGCCATCGGGCAATTGTTTCTGCTGAACGCTTTTCTAGGAACTGCCTATCACCTGTATGGGTTTGACGTTCTAAATGACCTCGTCCTGAATCGCGATTGGTGGTTCTCAGGTCGTTTTCCTAGAGTCACACTTTGTGATTTCAAGGTACGTCAACTTGGCGGCAACATTCATCGCCATACCGTACAGTGCGTTTTGCCAATAAATCTGTTCAACGAAAAGATCTACATGTTCATCTGGTTTTGGCTTGTTTTTGTTTCCGCTGCTACCGTGTATGGATTTGTTCCCTGGATCAATTTATTCTTTAAGGGAGAACGCAGACACTTTGTGCGCAAAAACCTCCGGCTCATGGGCCGTCTTGGTCACGGAGAGAACGGTGGTGTGATGTGTAAAAACTTTATTCACCAGTATCTTCGGCAAGACGGGACATTCGTACTAAAGCTACTCGGAAGGAACTCGAATGACATGATCGTTGCTGAATTCACTGCTGAACTCTACGATTACTTCCGCAAAACGTACACCAAACAAGATTTTGAAGACGCTGAAGAAGAACCGCTGCAAATGGAAACTGTGTAATTTGTTTTTGTTGTTTTTGTTGACAGTATTGAGACAAACAAAAGCAATTGCTGCATAGTACGTGCAACAAAATCTGGAATATATAAAGCATGAAATGTTGTCTAATATTAGTAAATTATGCCGTTTGAATTCCTTTGTCGGTTTGACTGCAAACTTTTTAGTTTTATTTCCACTTTTTAATAACAGAAATAAAAGGGAAGGAATAATATACTCCACATGCTAATGTATTCTGCAAAAAACTGTAACACTCTAACGTAAATTTCTGGATTCCTGTTATATATGATGGACTGCCAAATAAACATCATAAACGTAATGTCACGTTAGTATTGGAGGTACATTAATATAGCTCTTCATTAGACCTATGTCATATTTTGGACCCACTGGTCCAGCTCATTTGAATAGAATAAGATAGGGGTCGAGGATAATCGTTTCACATCTCATAAATTTAGTATTGTTATCATAGCCTTGTCTATTTGTCTTCTAAATTGCTTTTCATAAATTGTCAATATTTTGATAAGTCGCTTCAGTTCATTTCACTGTTATTGGGCGTTAGGATATGTTTGAGATGGAGATTACAAACTTTAATATTAATAGTAAAGCCTGTGAGAATTCAGTTTCAAACGAACATCCTATACTTGATAATCTGCATGGTTTATCTTGTGCTGATTGTTACCTCATTTGGCATTGCAATGGAGGTCAAATCCCATCTGATATGAAATTTTGATTCACAGCTATTGAGCTCTCTCTCTCTCTCTCTCTCTCACACACACACACACACACACACACGCACGCACGCACACACACACACACACACACACACACACACACACACACATGGACCCCAGAACGCACTCACACGCACATGTATATGAATGCTAAGATACTTCAAGGTATATTACCACCTCATGGGATAAATCCCGCACGTGATTTTACTGACAAATCGAATCGACTTCATATGAGAAAATGCGACTTCATCTCTGAATAATGTTTTGCTTTAAATAGTACGCATATATACAGAAGAGAAATGAGTACGGGGGCAGGCATGAAAGTGATAAGACCAAATGTAGTGAAGTTGTTGCTTAGATATTCTACACGAGTGATAAGACTTGCGCTTAACCAATTTTACAGAGCATCTAAAAATGTGCCTGCCACTGAAGGAAACCCTACCCTCTACCAGGGCCACAGTTATTATTGTGGACATTTTTGACTGAGAGCCAAAATGACTGTCTATTTATCTATAGACATATCTGTGAATATCTGTGGAAAATCAATCTGTCGCCCTGGTAGAGGGTAAGAAAACCCTAAGTCAATAAAAAAAAAACTGCGTTTGTGATCAAAAGATCTATCTCAAGATTTCAATATTCTGTTAAAAAGCTTTTCTGATTTTTAATCATTTATTATTATTATTATTATTATTATTATTATTATTATTATTATCGTTGTTGTTGTTGTTATTTTTCAGTTATAGGCCTACCGAGTAAAACTTCTTCTCGTGCGAAATATTTGCATTTTCAAGGATAATAAAAAGACGAGTAATGCATGTGACTTCGTATTTCACATGCCCAGAGTATTTATTTCTTTCAGGCATAGTTTTTAAAATCAAACATTTATACATTATTTGCAGGCTTGGTGGAGAATGTCCACCACCTTGTTTTTGTTGTAAAAATGAGGAAAATTAGTGCAGGTAAAAGTTAAAGCCTCTCAATCTAGATCACACACAACAATATGATGCGTTCATCATAATTTTTTCCAAATTGTAATTGTTGATCTCAAGCATTTGCCTATAGAGTTACTATCTTAAATTGCAATGCTACCGTTTTTTCCCATGATTTCAATAGAAACAAACTTTTAAGTGAACAAATTTCCAAAATTTATTTAACGAGAAGGTCAGTCAAGAATTCTACATTGAAATTGAACAAGTACATAAATAGTGTCCACGCCCGGGCGTTCAACGTGTTGACTCTGCCGACGCCATATATTTCATACCGCAAAAAAAAAAAAGGATATCGGAGACCCTCTGACGGTTGATGGAGGTTATTGTGGTGGAACAGCCCAGTGCCGCGTCGCGTGACGAGGTAGGATTAAGTACACGTTAAGTAGACCATAACTCATGAACCTGTTTAAAACTTCTTAAATCACTGAGAAGAAAAGACGCGAGCCATTGCACGGGGTCGTCTTCAGAAAACCAACACAGATTTTTGCTACATCAGATGTCCGTTTTCATCACCTTTTTACTGTCAGGGAACAATAGACTGACCCTGTAGCATTCGTCGCTAGATGGTATCTACATAAAGAGAACAGCACCCGAGAAAGGAATGTCGGTTTAGGTTAGCGCTGAATAATACCTGAATTTATGGGTAAGTGTAGGCTAATTGCATATGTGCAAATTCACATGTTGGTGTGTTAAAGCAGTTTTACTGTTTGTCATATAAATGATAATGTAATGTTGGGTGTCGCCGATGTATAGCGTAAAAAGACTGTCGAATTTAACAGCATATACGATGCTGGTCAACCGATGCTGCTAATACAGCTAAACAAAATTCCTACGTAGCCTCTATTGTTTGATTAGATATTTCTGGGGTTTAGCTGGTTTAGGGTTTAAGGGTTAAGTGTGTGCATTTGGATAATATTGGATTATAAATCAAACAAATCAAGACTGTACACAATAGGATACTTGGTCCATTCACAATATACTATACCAACTATGCCACATACTACATATGCATGTATACAAGTAGGCGGACAGCAATCCATGTATTATGTCACATTTGACTTGGGTCATAAAATACGGGTCACCCACTGGCTCTCCGTGGTATTCAACTAGATTCCGTAAGATAATCCGATGGGGTTGAAAGCTCGCATGAGAGTATCTATTTACTATCTGCATAGGCCCCATGATATATACATTTCAAATAGGGACACGGTGCCACGGTCTCAGAATATCGTCATGCTCAGGCCTTCTTAGGTATAATTGTATGTTGATATCATCTACCAGTGTAGCTTACTGTCAGTCTTTTTTTTTATCTAAGTGTAAGATTTGTTGATACTTGATCAATGTAATGAACAGTCCATGGGAGCAAAATTAACCTCTGAATAACTGCAGTCCTTTTTGTCACGACCTTTCTTTTTTCTTATATAAAATACTGCTAGTGTCTACATCTTAATCGAACTTTGTAGAGCAAAGAGTGCAGCAGACCGCAATGTTGGAAAATAACTTTTCTTCTTTCAGAGCAATGATTATTTTCAAAGACACTTATCACACTTATCTATGCCCTTTTCACATCAACGTCCTTTTAATATGATGAAATATGATCCGTATTTACAAAACTATAACCCATACTAATTCATATATTTGCAGGATGGATTTCTTTGCACTGTTTGGCGGGCAGCATGGATCGAGCCTGTGGAAGAAGCTGCGATTTGATGATGATTTTTGCGACTACCTAAACAGTCGCTACACGGCGCTTATTCTTCTCACCATGGCCGTTTTGGTCAGTGCCAGGCAGTACGTTGGCGACCCCATCAACTGCTGGACACCGAACGAATTTAACGACCAGTGGATAAAATACACGGACGATTACTGCTGGCTTCAAAATTCGTATTTCCTACCGTTCAATGAAAATATCCCAGAAGTCGATGCCCCGCGCCCTCTCATAGCCTACTACCAGTGGGTCCCTTTTATTCTGTTGCTGCAGGCATTTCTTTTTTATTTACCTACGGTTGTGTGGCGACTTCTTAGCGACACCGCTGGTGTTAACATCCACTCCATGACAAAAATGATCAATTCCAAAGATTACCTGAATCCAGAGAAACGGAGCACAACAGTGAAATTTCTCGTAAGAAACATGGATAAATATTTCACAATAAAAAACCATTTCAATGGGAAACATGGCAAAAAGGGAACAAGTACGTGTTGCTTCATTGGAAAACGTCATGGAAATTTTCTTGCAGTTCTTAATCTTGTGTGCAAGGTGCTGTACGTCACAAATGCTGTGGGTCAAATCTTTTTACTCAATGCCTTTTTAGGCACAGCGTTTCACGTGTATGGTTTTGACGTGATTGACGATTTTATTCATAACAGGGATTGGACAGTCAATGGGCGGTTTCCTAGAGTGACGCTGTGCGACTTCAAAGTTCGTCGTCTAGGCCACAACGTCCAGCGTTATACCGTGCAATGCGTCTTACCCGTTAATATGTTTAACGAAAAAATCTTCATGTTTCTCTGGTTTTGGTTTGTCATCGTCTCAGCTGTAACCACCCTCGGGTTTTTCGCCTGGCTTTCAGATCTTTTACCGAGTAGACGCAGGCATTTCATTCGAAAACATTTAAAGGTGACAGGTAGTTTATCTCCCGCCGACGCCGATTTGTGTAACGAATTTGTCCACGATTACTTATATTTGGACGGAGTATTTACCTTGAGGCTAATCGGTAGAAATTCGAACACGATTATTCTGGCTGAATTCATATCTCAGCTCTGGTATTATTATCGAAAAAAATATAAGGGGATGCCACTCATTCCGATGGACAGTGATGAAGAATCGGAAGAGACAGAAAATGACAAAAAAGAATCTTTAGCAGTATGAACAGAAGAGATTAACGGTGATGTTTGTTACAGTCTGTTATATTCATCGATCCCATTCTGATCTAAAATATTGTACAAGATTTAGAATAAGGTACTAACTTCCGTTAGTATAGCTACATGTATCTGTATCAGCAGACAGATGAGCGGCAGGTGATGTAAATAAAAACAGACAGTTTGTATAAGTTACTACTCTAACCATGAAACATATTGTAAGTAAAGTGAACTTTTTTTTTTTTATAAATCCCATTGTCAGATGTGGAAAGCTAATTTTTTATATTTTATGTAAATATTTGTATTAGAGACAGGCGTGAGTCAGTGGAAGGCGTTACTTCTCATTAAAATGTTAAATGATTCGTCACCATAAAAATTTAATCACGCAGTCCCCATTTCTTTTCAGTTATCATTACAGATCAATAAATATACTTGATACAATTGTCCTCGCTTATCACTGAATTAATTCGAAGGGGGGAGGGAAGTCATGGTCAAGAGCCAGTTAAAAAATACATACCACGTACACCTATAGGCCTACACCGTATGTACTGCTTTCTTGACTTGCAATGGCCAATGCATCCCATTGTAATTTTTCAACATTTACAACAGAAGTAGCAGGATGAACTTGGTGGTTAAAATAAATTAATGTTCATCTTAAACTAGGACCCACCAAACAAGTTTTTGGTGGGTTCTTGTCTCAAACGACACGGAAATGAATGGAGCTTTATTTCCTTGGGCCGCGTGTTGTGCGTGACTAAAATGTGTTAGAGAAGATCACTTGTTTGAAGTCGCAATCTGGGTGATTGTGACCGTTTTCAATGAAAAGATTACGGTGCAGTGACAAAAAATCCTTATGATCGAAAATAACATTGATTTTAAAAGAGGATAAACTTGCATTTATTAATTATTTTCTAACGAACCATATCTCTGCTGATGCCAGAAACTGCAAAATTGTTTTAACGAAGAAAATGAATACATCTCAAATAACAGTGTTATTAACAGTGTCTATGAGAAATGCGATACTTTCCATTTAACACTTAGCGGACTATTTAATTTCAATAGGTATTGCTAAATATGTAACTGCGTAGATAGCTACATCAAGGGTAGATTTCACAGTCTAGTCTTAGTCTGCTTTTAGTCAGGTTTAAAGAGGAAACTCCTGATCTCTAGAGTCATATGTTCTCATAGTTTACGTATTGTACATAGACAGTTTCACTTTATGTCCCCTCCGTCCCTACAATTTTCTGGATTTTTTTTCTGATGGACAAATTCCAAGTGGATGCATTAAAATAAACTGTAGCGAAGACATTACGTTTGTGCTGGAATTTGGCCCGGGTAGGACCGCTCTTTATTTGAATAAAACCCTGTGAATTTATCTAAAATGACACTTAACTACAAATAACAGTACACATATTCCAACATATGAACAAATGAGATGAGCAAGAATTAAGTTGTGTTATGCACAAGTAAGCTGAATAATGAGACAGCGTCTAATGTAGGTCAATAAATATTTATCCCCCAGGTAAGTTACAGGGGCGGATTGAGGTCGTCTTCTGGGTCTTCTGGAAGACGGTCAGATTTCCATGTTGACATTGACGGGTATCTATTTTTTCTGTCGGAAGACGCCTAGAAATGGAGGATGGATCAACAAAGGTAATTTGGAAGACTATCAGAGAATATCTCTGGATCCGCCCTTGTGTAACATAAGGTGGAACAAAGACTTCCTCCACCTAAAAACATCTTAATGGAGCAAAAAGATGTAGGAAGGGAAAAACAACGGCTACCAAGTCACATAATTACTAAAGAAGGATAATGGATGCAACAGAGATGAGTTAAGGTATAACAACTTTTTTCCCATATCATTCAAAAGGTAAAATTACGAAAATATGTGAACAGCAAAAAGGCTACTGCTGCAGCAAAAAGCTGGCACAAATTAAAAATAATGGCATGAAGTGCAAAAATTAATACAAGAGAAAAACACAATGACCTAAGCAGGTGATGGTTATTGGGGCAACTGAACATATCTAAGATTGCGATTTAACTACTCACGATTACGTACTGAAATTAATATCCGCGTATGAGAAAAACGTCATCGCATAGGCTGCTCCAAGCTTTTATTTCTGATACCCCTTCCCACCGACTTCATCTTGTCAGACAAAGGAATTGGCTGATTTGCTTTTCTTTACTCCTCTCTAACATTATATAGAATTTAGCCCTGTACAGATAGAGCGATGTCAACAACTACTCCGTGTATACCGCCATCTAGCGGTCAAGGGCAAACTAAGTCGCCTTCCTGGAACACCGTGCGTATTTCGTACGCTCTGACCACAGGGGTCGCTAGTAGTCTGTCACAAAATTTTTGAATCGACTCTTCAACTTTGTATATACTGGAGACCCTTTGTTTCAAAGGGTGCGTTTTTCATGTGTTTTGATTATCGCAGGGTGGGAAATTGTGGTCAAATTGATCCAATATCTCTTGCTGGTGAAACAACGTACGGCGGCTAAACCTGCGGCGAAAATAATGGAGTAATGGACAGGTAATAAGTCTTTATAAGTACCCTTGTACTAGTAAGTCGATATGTGAGTTTCTTCATCGACATGATTTTCAGAATATAGAGATGATAATATATGCTGTTTTACATTCGCTTATTAAGGTACAAAAATATAAATACACCAGGTTTTGTTAATTATAACCATAAATAACCATGAGATGTTCGAAGAATGCAGAATAAAAACATCAAAATCCGTGATTACGTACGGAGCCCACTGTAGATAGACATTATAGCTATCATCGTGAGGACAAATTCATTCAAAAAACGACTTAGATAATGCGTTTGAATAGTATGGTTTATAATGAATGAAACAATTATCTATATCTATTATATATAATATGTGAAATGCTCATTTAAGTCAATTTAACTTTGGTCTTGTTAAGGAATTCTATTGAACTATATTGATCTGAGGTTGTATGTTATTTTGTAATTTTATGATGCAAACTTTTAACCATTTATCTTTATTTTATAAATCAATTGGTTTCAACAGCATTCAATCGTAATATAACGGTAAGGGGAGCTTTTCCAAAGACACCCACACCCCCAACCATAGTGCCTAAATGGTTACCGCTATAGGCATCTTTCTTTGTTGAAATGTTAGTATGTATATAAAATCATAAAGTTGAAGTGTTTATGACAGTTAAATGTTATACTACAACATAAAAAAGGTATCATTTACAGTCAGGGTCAAATTGTAATTTTAAGAAGTTGTAGCATAGAAATTTGAGTAATAACAGATTTTCTCGAGATTAAATGAGGTTTTAATGTTTTTTTCTCATATTACTTCATTGATGATCACAAAGTCAATAAGGAAATAATAAAATGCCAAGTTGAGCATCTATCATTACTTACGTTGAAAATATTACTATATATATTTAAACTGTCAAATGTAAATGTTTGCTGATCTATTTGCTGCAATATATTGGTTGAGCCCTATTCCCCTCATTTGATAATGATTTAAGAAGTTTCCCTGTCAGTGTAGCGTATGGGTAATTTTGTTTTCAGTTGCTTCATCAACATTAATAGCAGATTTTCTCAAGGTCAGATGGGGATTTATTTATTTTTTTCGTATTACTTAAGTGATGAATCATAAAATTAATATAGAAAAAAAAAATAAAAAGCCAAGATAAATATCTATCATAACCTAAGTTGAAAATGTTTTAATATTTATCAAATGTAAATGTTTGGTAATTTGTTAGCTGCAATCTATTTTTAAGCCCTATTTCCCACATGTGATAATGATTTAAGTGTAATTTTCCTGAAAGTTAGATTACTTACGGATAATTTTGATTTCAATTGCTTCGTCAACAGTAAGGGTATTTTTCCCAAAAAACAACCACAACCCCCGCCATTCCGACTAAGTGTATACTTCACCTTTCCTTTCTTTTATTTACTTTCAATTTATTCTGTGTTGTAAAGTTTTGTTTCATTTTATCGATTGCTTAATCAACTTATTACCATTATTATTATTCATTAAATTCTATATAATTGTCTTTCGGGGTCAGTTTTTACAAAAGAGGTATACAAAAGGGTATAGGAAAACTTGTCTATATTCTCAGACCAAAATTCGAGTGTACACTGACCTAAGGTAAATCAGCAGTTATCTAATCAATAGAAGCATTGCGTTTGTTTTATAACAGAAGATATAATGAAGCTTATGTTTCAGATCAATACTTTATTTAAATGGACTACCATTGATTTATTTTGAACTGTCATGGACCAAATTATTAATATAAAAGTTTACTCCCATTATCTGGTTATAGTACTATTATCTCAGTAGAACTAGCTAGTAGAGCTAAGAAAGTAATGCACATT
Source organism: Lingula anatina (assembly GCF_051362555.1). Classification (NCBI taxonomy): domain Eukaryota; kingdom Metazoa; phylum Brachiopoda; class Lingulata; order Lingulida; family Lingulidae; genus Lingula; species Lingula anatina. The sequence continues at coordinate 34,643,313 of NC_141768.1, forward strand.
GACTAGGTATTAAGAATGATTTAAGCCATGATATGGGTCATGTATACCTAAGAACACGCCCTTCATACTTACCTGTTACACACAAATGAGCAAATGCATACAAGGGCCAAATATGCTATTGTGACCTTTAGCTGCCGCAAAAATTGACGGCATTTATGGCTTGAATGCCTCACAAACACTACAAAAGCGCAACATGCCTGAAGTGGGCAGCCAACACGTATTGCTCATCTGCTCAAGACGTATAAATTGACCATGAATAATTAACATGGCAACGAACACATCTGTGGGAGCCATGCGTGTTATCGCCATTATAGATGCCATTTTGTTGGTTTCTCCTGAATGGCACAGTTTTTCGAAGAACGGCTTACCTGTACACGTCATTGGCTGTCTCTATAGGGACCTCGACGCTTATCGAGGTTATACGAGGTTACAGGTGCGTGTGACACGGTTCTTGCCAGGTAAACCACGTCAGAGGCAACTCCGAGCTCTGGAAATTGCCAGCAATGCACTGCTGTGCAAGGCCAGGTGGGTAGAAACCGCCGGGCATTTGCATAGAAACAATGGGAGTCGCGAGAGTAATTAGGGCGCGTTAATTAAGGTACGCGGTCTTAATTATTCAGGTTAGTCATCGACCCGCTTGATATTCGCTGGTCTATGCTTTTATGCTATATTGCATATATTGCATATATATATGCCGGATTTGTTTTCCTAATAGCCGATGGAAACAAAGAAGTTAATTTTTCACAATTAATCGCAAGTGTGAGGGCTGCCTAATAGGTCTTCTTGTAGGGTAAATATAACGTAACATATACCTGAGCGTATTTTTTCTGGTCATCAAAACAACCACGGCATGAATGGAATGTTTTAATCAGGTCAGAAAAAATCAAAAATTTAAGCTGTGAACTTATCAACGGTGTTGCCTTGTCATTTATAAATTCTTCTTTTGGGAGTTTGGTAATCTACAGGTGCGGAATTAAATTGGATGTTTAATTTCACGCCCATTTTTATATAAAACTAATTGTTAAACTCCAGTGCATAAAAGAATTTAAGAAGTGACTACCCTTTGCAAGTATGGGCTTTGATAGAATTTTTTTCTTCTTTAAAGCAAATTAGTTATTGTCTGCTTTGCGCGTTAATACGTTTAATGTGTCACTATTTAATGTCGCATTCACAATCAAAACTATTCAAAATATTTCAGCTCTGTCCGACGGACCTTGGTAAGGATCAGGAACATTTTCCGACTACTTTTAAACATCGTTTCTCAAACGGTCAACATTGGAGAAATGCCAGTTAAAAACTAAACCATTTAAATCTCTATGTTATCGCATTTTTGAACAATGCGATTCTTCTCAGTTTATGTATCTGGTACTTTTTAAAATTGTATGTGGCCTTTGCTCCAGGTGGGGTAAAAGGCCTAAAGAAGTAAGTGCTTTTTAGATCATTAATGACAGTTGACAATGATAAACTTAAAGATGAGGTTTTATCATTTTTGGGGTCCTTTCGAACGTCTAAAATTCGAAGAATAGAAGCTTAGAGAGACTTAAATCCAAATTTTGTGCATATGTACATTTACCCTAAAAGATCACTGTTATATTTTTTCTCTGAAAGAAAGAAGTCGTGTCTAACGGAATTTTTTTTATAGATAGCTGTATAGACATATGCTTACTTTCATATAGAAATGCATGAAAATAATTATAAAGAAAGAAATAATCAGAACAAAAAATATATGCTAAGAAAGAAAAAAGCTTTTAGCGTGCAATTATGAAACCAAAATTTAAAAAATTTTAAAATAATCTACCGCATTGGTTATTAAAAAAGTTCTTTAGTTTGGTAGTCATACATGGATTGTTGAATCAATCATTCCACAGACAGCTTTTATCTAAATGTTTTCATACTGTCTAATTTCGGCTCTACTCAATAGCCTTCCTCAGGACAAACTGGTCATGCGCTGACGTTCTAACGCTGAGTTGTAATCATGAGTTTGTCCTTAAGAAGGCTCTTGAGCACAGCCGAAAATTAGACGGTATGAAAATATTTAGATAAAAATTGTCTGTGGAATAATTAATTCAACAATCCAAGTCTAACCCCATATCAGTAATTGCATGGGTAAATGAGATCGTCCTATGATGACACTTATCATAACTCCTTCACGTGGTCCCATTCTGATAACATTTCATGTGACTCCCTCTCTCCACATTATTCCAGTTATTGACCAAGGCAGAAATAGTCTATATCTTTTAAATTTCTTTTCTTTAAAAATTATATTTTATAGTTAAAAGTAATGTTGGACACTTTTTTAGTCAAGAATATCAGTATTCAGGTCAGCATTTAAATCACTAAATGGTTAATAGGCACAATAAATTCATGAGTATAATAAATAATCATTATTAACAAAATTCTAAATATGCAAAAAAATATTTATATTTTTTATTAATTCATTTTCATAAACAAACTGAATTAATTTAACTGTTTCGTGTGAATGTTTTTTTTTCAATCTTACATCTTTGACATTCTGTCACGCGATTTCCCCCGAAAAAATGTTTCAGATATGCAGACTAGTTTGATGTCATTTAATATTTTTTCGTGAAAAAACTTACGATATAAGTCCATTTGGATAATTTCTTCATTCATGATTTTAGCGCTACATCAATTCTGACCCCTTAGTCTTAAAGCGAATTAAAGAAAAGATTTCTATCTGATACATTTATTTTCCAAATGAGACGAGCATATGATGTTTTGTGAATTCAGTTTTTTTCTAAAGGCATTTAGCTTTATTGAGATTTTAGAATCAGTGTAACATTGTAAAGTTCAAGTTTTTATGACAGTTAGATGATGTTTTTAACTTACTACAATAAATAAATGGTGTCATTGGGTCAGGGTCAGATTGTACTTTTAAAAAACATTAGCCTAGATATTTATGTATCAACAGATTTTCTTGAGATCAGACGAGGATTTAATGATATTTTTTCGTATTACTTAAGTGATGAATCATAAAATTTATATGGAAATAGTAAAATGCCAAGATGAATATCTTCCATAACCTTCGTTGAAAATATTAGTATATAACTGTTAAATGAAAATTTTTACTTATCTATTCGCTGCAATCCATTGTTTAATCCCTATTTCTCACATTTGATAATGATTTAAGTGTAATTTCCCTGTCAGCGAGATTACTTGCGGGCAATTGTGATTTCACTTTTCTCATAATTACATTCGGTTCTACCAGTGGATGCGAAGTTTGCTACCCTTGCGCATGACATTAATGATACTAAAACAGCATACTTCGTAATACGGTAAAGCAACCTAATATTACCTTCAACAAAGAAATCATTTAAATTGTTATGCAAAAACTATCCACGCATGCGGGAAATTGCACTCAGACTGCCTCAGTAGCAGACTGCACAAAAGAATGATGCCATTCATTTAAAAGAAGGGACAAAAACAACGCTAAAAACATAACGCACGGAGTCCCCTTCGGCGGATATATGGCCTGTCTAACAGAGGTGAATTATCTAAGGTTATGGTCACGCGTCCTAAACTGGTATGTTAATATCCTGGCGATGTTACATAAACTAGAATATTTTTTACTTTTGCACAACATCACTATGTGGTTTAGTATACACCATTACTTTCCCGTTACCATCTTTAAGCTTTTTTGTCTACTTTTCATTTACTTGTTCAAACAATTGCTCAAATTTTCATGAACTTTAAAGGAACAACGTAATAGTGAGAGACTTACAAAGTAGACATTTAAATCTCTTCTTGAAAAAGCCAACAGAATACATATATACTTTTTCTATGCTATGACAAGAGGTTTCAATTTTATGATGATTTTTCTACGGAAACCGACACGGCAGTTAAATTTACCTTATGTAACGCAAATTAAATCAGTTCAGGACGCATGACCTTATACTTTATGTAATAAGAAGGTTTTAAAATTAGAGTCTCTAAAAGACAGCAACTACTTCAGGCCATTTGTGATATTAACAACATGCTATTGAAGCAATAACGTATCAAGTTATTAATGTTAAAGAGCACTGTTTCTGGTATTTTGCTTAATATGCTCAACGTGCATGAGGTGTGTATACTCATCGTGAATGTATCATCAAACAGTGGATCCCCGGTGGTTTAGTAAATTAAATGACCGATTTTGTCACGTTTTAAATAATTTCCCTTGATGAAAATACAGGGTATAGAAAAAATTAATGGAATTTATAGGTTATGCTTAATCCAATGGCGAGCCTAGGGGCAGGCACGTGACTTCCGTAGCTGCTGAAATGCCATCTTCTTCCCCTTTCTCTCTCTCTCTCTCTGAAAAAAGGTATAATAAACAAAATGAGACAAAACCAAGCAAAATTTCCATCCGCTAGTCCTTCTTATTGGCCTAAGATTACCCTCGTCTACTTTTCAAACTTGTCGAGTGAAACAAGGAAAAATAAGAATAAAAACCCTCCCCTCAGCAAAATTCTGGTTTCGTCATTTTAACACAATTTTCCTCGATTGTCACTCAAATAGTTAATATAAAACAGTTATCTGGTGTAAGCACAAAAAGGTAACATCTAAATAAAAGCTTAAAGATAATTACCTCTATTTAATGGTGCAAAACTTAATTTGTTCGCAACTTCTATAACAATAGCCAATGTCAACTTAACCTTTAACAATTTATTATATAAAACGCACATTGCTATCCATTTTTGATTTCGTTCGATCGGGACAAAATAATTTTTATTTCATTTCGTTTTATCTTGAATTTCAATGTCGTCTCTACAATACACGAAGGCATATGAACTTTTAGTCATGCCACGCTTACAAATGACTAATCTTGCCTGAATTTATAATAGAAGAGAGAAGAAAGGGGGAAACACCACTTTGGCCTAGTTGGGTCCTTTTAAAGCCAACTTTTCGAATTCGTTCTGCATTTTTAAATTAAAAGTTGATAATTTTAATTGCTTTTTGGATAAGACTGATCATGCTTTTAATGTATACTAATTTAAAAAAGGTAATTAGTGATTATTTAAAATATTATGCTTTTTTTTCTTCGAAACAAGTAAGTATGACAACTTTTTGTGATATGCGTTTCTCGGTGCCGAGTTTAAAGGTCAACAAATGAGTTGCATATGTAATAATTCATATCTACATACATGTAACCCTGTAGACTCACATACGGAAGCTTAAGCAAGGTGCGATGTTTTTCCTACAAACTGGAGTAAGTTGCTGTTTTCTGATTGATATCTACAGTAAATTAGGCTTGTACTTTTGTGATTTCTGTATTAAGTATGCAGTATTTGGTGTCCACACATTTGTTCACTTTATTTAGATACTGGTATTTTTATTGTTCTTTTTTATTATCGTTTATCGATTTTTTTTGGTAAAAATAAGTAGGACAATGAAACATGCTGAATCTAGGCTTGGTCTAGAATTGGTTTGACTATATCTTTTTCTTTCCTTGCGGGGAAGATAAAGATTGATTTAAATGCGCCAGGTTATCACAATGTAATATTATGAATGTCTACTTGAAACATGGTTGTGGCAAGCGCAGGGAAGTGTACACAGAAGGTAGGCGGCCTCTCTGCTAAACAAGATGCCTTTTGGGCAATGTGAAGTGTCCATTTTAGAAAAGGGACACGTATATATTTGAGGGAGATAGTGTATCACCGCCATTAAAGTGAAATCTACTGTTGAAATATTTCTATGATTCATGGTTGGCGTCTTAACGCTGCCAGAAGGGGGATAGAAAACCTACTGGCCCGTTAAGTCCCAACCGCGGTCATACAACCTACACCTGGCTACGTGTATAGCAATGGAAACCCGCTTTCATCTGGTATTGACAGTATATTGTATAATAACAACAACAAAAGGATTTTACAAGGTAGAATCTGTACATCTGTGTTATTTTAGGAACACATACTTGTCTATAGGAAGGTTTTATCGATCGCAAGAATTTTGGTGTCAAGCGGATTCATTTAAGGGGTTTCCCCCGCCTACGTGCAATCTATTCTTAATCGTTCTCGGAAGGGATGCCAATAAGGGACTTCCCCCTTCTCCTGGATAGCTGGCTTCACGAGTAATGCCAGCCTTATTTACGAGTAAAATGACATTCTGCAATCGAATGAGGCCGTTCATAATCATTCAAGTGTTGCTTAATCTGTTCATGTTTCATGATTATTTCTTGCAGCTGATATAAAAAAGATATTTGATTGAGCATATAGAGTTAAATTTTCTGCCATTTGTTGTGGAAATTGTTTAAGCATTTATACAGCTGATGTTTTGCTTTGAAGTTGATATTCTACGAATCCACACCTAACTGTCTAATCCTGGCAACGTCTAGGACTTCTCTCGAGATTTCTACAGGGCACCGTGACCACAAAGAAGCCAGCACACTGAGCGTTTGCGCAGGGCGTGGGCGTGGAATGAAACACCAAGATTGTTAACACAACACCAAAAACAGCTAATACACAGATAAATACACCGGTTTCGATACCAGCAGGCAAAGAATAATTTCCTAGAACCACTGTGACTGGTGTGAATTCTTCAAGTTCATTACGAAAGTGAGATTCAGACAGAAGCAACCGGAATTCAACGCTTTCTTATCTAGCCTATACAGCGGCGGGAATTTTATCATTGACAATGAAGCAGGAAAAGGAGTGCCACATAAATGCTGATGAATACATTCTTGCTTTCTGAGCTCAGATGCCGAAAACACATTGGCTAACTAGTACATGTATAGCCGATTCGACAACAGTACGGGCTACACGTCCTCTCTCATCAGGGAGTTTGCTCGCCATGCTTATGGCTCTGAATCTATAAACTGGCCTGCAAAATCCCTTCTGACGTGGGGACATTGAGCAAACCCGTGATGGAGTGCTTTGGTTGCCTCAAAAACAGGGATTGCGCTTAATAGGAACGTGAAAATTGAGATCACAGCGTATAGGGAAAATGGAGCCACAGGGAACAGGAACAGTGCAGATTTCAACGGGAGCAGGCACCTTCTGTAAGGTTAAAATGTTCACTCAATGAATGTGTGCGCTTCTTTGAAGGGATATACACCTTTTTATTATAACGATTCCTTCTTTTCAATGTCGAAACTATAAGGCAATGCATGTTGCTTCTTAGCGTAGATCCCACGTGCCTACGCACGTGCGGGCGCGTGTGTGTGTGCATGTAGCAAGCTAAACAGATCGATAAATTAAGTGATTAGAGTCCGACGCCGCCATTATCTGTCCTCCCCTGCACTACCAAAAGGTTTATTAATTCATCAGAATCCTCATATTTTCATACATTTATTTATTCGTTTTTTTTTTCATTACAATACTGTTGCTGTTACGCTTGGTTGGTACATGTTCAATTCTTTGTTGCATGCTTTGGATTGCTGTGGCGAATTGTGGGGATTGTGTTTTAGGAGAAATTGCGTTGATGATCAATTTCGTTTTCACAAAAAAGGACAGATTATATCTATTAGATAAAAACAGTACATTGAAGCAACAATATTACAGACAAATAATGCCCTTAAGTTAAAGGGGGTGGGTTATTGGCGTGGAACACTCCATAAAACGGATTTTCTGTACATTTTTCAAAATTTTGGCTTATTGCCAAATATGAAACTCATCTTTGTCGTTGTTTCAAATGCTGTCCAGACACTTCATTTTGAGCATTCAGATCAACATTTCTCTTTCATTGCCACCTCTCGCCATCATTACACTGCGTGCGTTATCTCAATCTTTTTTTTTAACATATGAGGTTAAGATATCTTATGACATATAACGTTAATCAAATACAGAACCCAAATGTTTTATTTAATAAATCATTCTGCCTTTAAATAAGTAAACTTTTAACGCTACTTAATGGCCACAGCAAGGTGACAGCTATTGCCTTTGGAATGATAGGGGGATAATTTGTAAAATTCTACGGACAGATAACATCAGTGTGGTTTTAGTAGGAACCTGAAGCATAAAGTATGTTATCAATAGCAAAGTTTAAAAATTATTCTCGCAATGAAATTCTGAATGAACACACAAAACTTCACTACAGTGTACAGTGTAGAAAGAGCTTGTAAACCATTACAAATTACTTGACGCGCGTTTTAGCCTACTGCTAATGAGCTAAAATACTGAACAAAATAGCACCCTCATGGTATATGAGCAAAAATACTGAGAAAAATAACAAGAGGGTGTTCTGAGAAAATGTCAAATTAAATTGTATGTTATCTGGCAATAATTTAATTACTATATCACACCAGCATATTTTGCGACAAATTCATAAAAAATCTTTAAAAAACTATAATGAGAACACATAATAGACATGATCCTTTACATTATTAATCAAGTGGCTGTGCATGTATACACTTTCTTCCCAAACTATCCCATCCATTTCTTATAACTGCCTACGAAAAGACAGAAATACAATGGGGACTTCTGACAATTTTGTTTCGGCACAAAAAAAGGTATTAAGAATTCTTGGACTATAGAGTAGACATTGGAAACAGACGCACGTGTCAATATAGAACTGTGATATTTGTTCTAATTGTAATTGTAATAATTATTTAAATAATTGATCAAAAAAGAATAAAACACAGTTTCATAAAAATGCATGCTTTCCCTCTGAAAGCCAATGACAAGAATTTTATGAGAGACATTCGTTAAGTAAGAAATTGATAGAGATAAAAAGAATACTGCTTGAATAACGTCATGAATAACGAATAAAGTTTGGGGCGTGGGTTTCAATTTTGACAAATAATGAAACTTTTTCTGGATCTGCTCAATAGCGGATTGCTGTATACTAGGAAATTTGGCAATTTGGCAAATAGGCCGCCATTTGTTGAAATGAAAATAGCAGAATGTGAAATGTGATGGAGCACTTGACGCCAGTCGCTCGGTACCCATGTTGGACACTTCCATTTTGTGTTTTAAAAATGAACGCAGCTGCAAGGGGTAAAGTTAAGCAATGTGAATTCACCAAACGATTGTGCTGCAGTGCAAATTTCATGCAAAACGATGATACTAACCACTTTAAAATATAATGAATTGCCCATTTATCTGAGTCGCGTAAAAGAGACCCATGCTGGCCGCCTTCATGCTTTGCATAGTTTTCTCGCCAACTTCCCCTGGCCAATTATAAGAATTATAAAGCCAACAACAATTACTCTGCCACATATTTCTAACTAAAAGACGCAAGAAAATGCATATTTCTTCTCTTCACGTTAATTATTTTCTATCATTCCAAATCAGCGGCAATGGCGTCATAAAAGTAAACAAGGACGCATATAGATGTGCACCGAACGGACATAACTTAAATTCCTGTTGAGTTACCATCCAAACCTTACTTTTCTAGTTGAATTAAACAATGTGGTTTTGTTTTGTATAAAAATATCCCAAAACAATTTTATTCACCAGTTCAGAAACCAATCAAAATACTACTTGCACTCCATGGCGGTTCACGATCGTCTCCATGTGCGCATTACCAATGTATTACATATACGGAAATGGTCACATGATCAAGAAAATGGAAGCTCAGCTGGTGCTCGAAACATTTCATGCTTAATTTTTCAAAATATGTGTAGTTTTCGGCCCAGATTCACACCGGGTGAAGACGATCTCATCTCCCCGGGGAAGATTCAGGCCTGGCCAGCTACTTGCGAACAATACCTTTCGCTGCCGGACCAGGTACTTTACCGCCGCTTGTGTACAAATTGATTTCACATGCAACATAACCGTTACATTTGGAATTATTAACCTGTTATACTATATATGTCTTACCTCATATTTCTATATGTATATTTATGAAATACGCTTATGCACAAATTGGCTTTATATGCATGTTTCTGACATGATATGATTAAACATATCCGTTATATTTTTGGACTGTTACATGTATCATCAATATTTATCAAAACTCATATTTCTGTTCTCATATATAATAGCGATATGAATACTTCTTGGCATCTACATATTTTTTTAAAGAAACGACTTAAGATTTTCAACAAAAATACTTTGTTTAAAAATGGCGAATTACAAATAAAATTGGGCTTGGTTTTACATTCTGGATTTACTGCGCCACTACAGAAATAATCATTGCTGCACCCCTTTTCCTACCATAAGAAACAAAATATTTCACAAAGTTGATATGTATATTTACTCTATGGCTAACTCTTCATCAAGTGCCCATATTGGATTTAATTCTACTTCTTTGCATATCTGTTGCTGAGGTAAAATTTGTTTACTTTTTAATTTTTTTAGAATTCTTAAATTTGTTCGGCCATTTGCCTTGTCTAGTTATTGAAATTGTTTATTTTATTTTTGTAGGAATTTTTGCAGTTTTGGAATTGTATGTTTGCAGGCTTTGGCAATATATCAGGTGCATAGAAATCTTATAATCGATGACGTCAAATGAAAAGTTCGGGGCGTTTTTACACCCTGTCTTATATTCACAATCATTTCTCTTTGTTCAAAAAAGGTATAAGGTACAAACAATCGAAATATGTATTAACTTTGAAAGCCGAAAAATTTGTGATAAATTTATCAATTTTTTAAACATTAAAAATAGTTGGGAGGGGGTTATACGTTCTGTATATTAAAGGAGTTAATGTAGTAATTGACAAAACATTGTATTAAGACTATTTTTCACTTGTATTGTAATTTTAATTATACAGAACAAAACACGATTAAGGGGTTATAAATCATTATTAGTTAGAGTAACTTGACTCAAAGAAAAATATGCCCACTTGTAAATTCGCTAGATTCAAGACAAAATCAGATCAAACACATACCCATCCATAAAAATGCGCTTGAATTTTTAAGCATTGTAGTTAAACCTCCTTCATGTTAATTGGAGTTTGAATAAAATCCAAGGATATTAAAGTTGTATCAATAGATTGTTTATTTTATTTCATTGTTAATGTCAGGGACATCCAGCATTGGGTTAAAATATGAGAGCATATTTTTGATATATATGAATATATCCATTCTTTTTAGATACTTTCTACCCCTTTATTCTATCAAATTTACTTTTATTAAATTAAGTAAGATAAACTTTCACGTTCTTAAACAAAGAAGGAACAATATCTTACAGACGTAAACTAAAAGGTTGCATTTCTCTAAAGCAACTATAATAGTATTAACATAACGATATCATATCAAAACGAAAAACGAAAAGCTTTTTGTTTGTCTGATTATTATGGATGCATAAAAAACACCGAACTTCTTTTTCAAAAACTATACAATTCAACAATACAATATTATACTCAGTGCTGTTGGATGCTTTTGCACATGGTGCACATTGCACTTTTGTACATGGTCTTGGAAGTTTTGATTAAATAGCATTCACCGAATTCAAGTAGCATTCGTTACAAAAATTGTTATCCAAAATCGCCATACCTTAATTAGGAGTTTTGTAATCTTGGTCTCTTGATGTTCTTCTTCCAAACCGTCTTTTCTATTATTAATTATAGTTTCAGTAAGGATGGGCCAACATCCTGTGTCAGTTCATGAACGGATTATAACTGAGAACGGCTTGCATCGGCCATATAAGCGGTCATAAACGTACTACATCCGAAATCCCAAAATATTAACTCCACTACTTAGCAAAGCAGGATTAATGATTAATAAATTCGGAGAGGGGGTGGGTACAAAAGCCGGTCATTCCCAGTCCCTACCTCTGAGAGAATATGTAAGATGTGAAATGATGGGGTTGAGGACGAAATCCATTTCCTCGTATGTTGTTCATTTTACGAACGTAAAAGACCGGATGTCATGAGGGATACTTGCATACCCTCAGAATTATGCAATTTAAAAAAAACTTACAACAAAAGATTCCACGAATATAAAGGCACGCGCTATATGAACGTGTTTTAGAGAAAGAAGCGATCTATTGACTACCAGAAAGTGATCTGCAGAATTTACAAATAAAACTTATACAATTTGAATCAGTAGTTGTATATTCCAAACAGAGCTTATTTACACTTTGAAATAGTATTAAATGTAACGGTTTTAATATTCAAAAGTGTATAACTATCAGTTTTATGTATTCAAAGTTTTTCATTATAGATTAGCATATGTAACCATCACTTAATATTATTAGGTCACAGCCTTTTTGTTAAAAAATTGCTAGTACCAATAAAAACCACCGTTATTATATGACCTAATGGGAGACAACTTCTAGGCCTGTCGAGCCGAAGAAACTGATTTCTACTAATAGGACAATATTTTAGAAGTTAGGAAAGATATATGGCAGGTTGAGGTTGGGAAAATGTACTTAAAAGAGACCAACGTGTGTGTGCAGCAGACCGATTTATTTCCTTTTTAAAGAAATTACAGGTAAAACTGGCAAAACTCTGAAACGCTAAATTGCATTTTTGGACTATGATTTTTTATTGAAGGCTATAGGGAACTAAAACAAGTATGTGCCCAAAAGGAATAGCACCATTCCGTGTACTCATTGAATTATAGTGGTTAATTTTAAATCTGTCTATATCTGAACTTCAATTAGTTTCTTTTTTTTTCATTTACCCGATGTGGATAAAACGCCCGCTTGTTCACAAATATGTCGAAATTAGCCTATAAACGAAGATTCAATATCGACTTCTAGAATGCCCTCGAAACTTTTGCATTTCAATAATTGCTTTATATCACAAAATAGATTTATTATGGCTGTTGAAATATATTACATTTTTTTCACAGCGCGTAATGTGGCGCAAAAGGGCGATCGAAACATTCCTACTACTACTACTACTACTACTACTACTACTACTGATGCAGCTACTACGATTCCTACCACATGGTTAGATATAACGATACCCCAAATGCACGGCTGTCGTGATAAGTAAATTTCACTGTAGTAAGCAAATAGAAAAACCAGTACGTATCCATCGCCCGGGTCGACATAATTAAGACCTTAACAGGGAAAATTCTTGCGGTACCCAATCTAAAGTAATTGTCCCATTAGAATTTATCTAATCAATTAAAAAATTCTTAGCGCGCGTTCCTCCAATCTTTCAAATTTAAATATTATTGTAACTCTCGATAAAAGAAATGTTTTTTTTTCCAAAACAAATAATCATAATCGAACATAGTGAAAATCATTAACACTGCGAATTCTTGGAACATTATGTTCGCCCGAATGCTAAGAGATATCTATTCTTGGAAGTTTTTTAAAGTAAATCCAATGGCAAAATCCTGCTTTCCAGCCGTAGTATTTCCAGTCCTTTCTTTTGTTAACTACACCGTCAGGCGGGGGAGAAAGGCTATGGCATGATAAAAAGTAATGAATGGAGTAGATGTTTCAGTTATGATGCTTATAAATTTATTAAACTTATAGGGATAACAACTCTTAATTTTGCTCAGAAAAGTTCCACGAAACGGATTTTCTTGGGGTAAACGACGATTTCCCCACACTTGCCAATGGAACTTAATGACTCCATTCCGACTTTCAAAAAAAGTCGGTTGTTTGTTTTCAAAAGTACTTTTTTTAATAATCTCTTACGGAGGGTAGTCATCTACGAAGGTCCACGTGGTCCGATGGCAAGAGCAGATTTCAGTATAATTGCGATGTCCGTCCCTATTGTTAAAATGGAATTTTTTATATTTCTTCGTGTTGTTTACAACATATTCCTTGTGAGATTTTGAATCTCATCTGAAGAGTTGCTATCCCTTTGAAGCTTTAAGCAGGAGAAGTATGAACTTCTCTCAGCATTCAGCATAATTTATTGCATGAGGATGAAACAGGATATAAAGACAAAACATACAGGTCATATACAGCGCTGGTAATTGTGAATGATAGTTCTGAGCGCCACATATACTGCTGCTTGGGTCGTATTCTCCCCAGAATGATGAACGGATTGAACGGATGCAGGATTGAACGGATCCATAATAACCAGGCATATACTGCAAAAAGCAAATTTAATCTGTTAAAACAGATTTTAAATTAATAACTGGAAAAGAACTTCCGTTGTATCATCCAACTGTTATGAGTTGTCATTAATTTATGTTATCAATATTATTATTATTATTATTCCACACTCTACAGAGCTTTGTTTGAATAGAGACCTATATATAATAATTATTTATCATTGTTTTACATGTTACCATATGGTTTTATCTTAATTCTAAGAAAGGCAACAATAATGCTTTCAACGAAAAAGGATTTCGTGTGATGCAAGATATACTGGATGATGTCATGTAATATGATTAGAGATAACAGCGAGATTAACATTCCTCATGTCACGGTAAAGTGGGTACACCTCTGTAGATGTGACCACAAAGCCCATAGCGCCACACACGCCTGCCACACACGACTTTTGTCAGAATGTGCACACATTTATGTATAATGTTAGAAAATCAGGCCTTCCCAACTACCAGACTCGGCACCTACGGGTCCAGTATAAACCGGTTTATCAGACCACACTACCCGTTTTCAAGGTGTGTGTCAGATCGCATTACAGAGTATCAGCCACCACACCGATTTTGCCTGGTGCGCGATGTGATAGCAATGATCCTAAGCGGAGTTGGAAAGTAGTGCATCTCTTCTAGATTCATGCGCTGCTGCAATTTTCTCTGTTTATGCCAAAATCTGACAGTACCGCAATTTTTAACATAAAATTTAGGTTCGGACATAGCCAATGATGTTTTGTAAATAAGAACTTGCAAACTTATATATTAATTTAGAAAAGTAGACCTAATTTTGATAGCGGAAGCATATTCTGTCGGGGGTTAAATATTTTCATGACTACCGGGATGGACGAGATTGAGGGCAGGGGTAATCCTAGAGAGGGGTGAGAAACGTCCATTGTTCTCGTCAGCGAGGCTGTCCTTTTTCAGGGTTTGTACGCACGGACAGAAAACTTAAGTATTGTGGTAGTACTAGTAGATATCAGCCTGTAGTCTTGAACAAGCGCCTCGATGACGAGTGAACAGTTGTCAAAAACAAAAGACCCAGGTGTGGTAGTTCAACTACTGTTCATGCGTGCCGCAACGACCAAACCTAATTGCTCCTCAAGGTCACAAAACAATAACCGGTACTGACGGCTAGGCTCGTCTTAATCATATAAGTCGCGCGTTTCCACCCCCTGATTGAGGGAGTCGTCTGTTGTATTCATACGACTCCTACTTGACGAAAACGAGGCGCGATACCCGGATGACAGGTGGGCTTACAGATTTTGTGATAGGGTATGATACTCTTTTATGCGATCTGACACACACCTTGAAAACGGGTAGTGTGGTCAGATATACCGGTTTATTCTGGACCCGTAGGTGCCGAGTCTGGTAGTTGGGAAGGCCTGAAAATACAAGATTTTGGCACTTTGACGCAAATAATTTCACAGTAGTGACCCTCAGAGTGGCGTAAAAGCTACAGTATGGTAAATTTGCGACAACAACTGTTTTTAACCTTAGGCTATTCTCTACCCTTTTTCTAATAATAATGATACTATTGTTTGTTTGCAACTACCAGTAGTTGGATCGTATAGTAAGTAATAAATGCGTTACTAAAATTGAAATTAAATGAGTTTTAATTAAGGTGTTAAAACGAATTAAAATGATATTTGGTACATTGAGGATATTCAAAATACATTAAGATATCGGAGTCCTTATTAAAAACCGTAATAAAAGTCCGTTAAATCATTAATGCATTCAGTGCCCATGAATGTCTTTTAACATCTGACAGGTCTCAATTTCTCTAGAAAAATAAACGATATATGTTTGGTTTTGCTTTATTTTAATGTTGTTGTTGTTTTATTACCATTGGCCCAGAGAGTGAGAACTGCTGTCGCAGTTTTGGAACTTGTCTTGCCTTTCAATTATTCATAGCAAAGCATTGTAGTTTCGTTCACATATATTGGAAAGTTTCACATTCAGTTTGTGACAAATTTATTTATAACTACAAAGAACACAGATCCATGTTTTGCATCTTGCGGTCAACCTGCGCTGATGTGTAGCCATATTGATTCTGTATTTTCAATTTTGACACATTGTTTTCTCTCCGTCAAGAAGCAATAAAACCAATGTGCAACAATTTCCGATATCCCCACGCTATAGAGCTTTTGGATGAGCAGAGTGAGCTCAGTTCTGTCGAAAGCCTTAGTATTATCCACCAGCAGCATTCTCGCACATTGTCCATATTGTTTAGGGTCAATCTTGTTGGTCACAACATCCCAAATACACTCAACAATAAAACTCTGTAGTATCTTGGAATGAAGTGGAGTTAATGAAATGGGTCTGATGTTTGTTTCTATGTCCTTTAGTGCTGTGCATTTGGGTAATGGTGTTATATACATTGCATGCGTGTTTCAAGTGTGGCGGCAAATGTCCTTCAAATTAATTAAATACTAGAACGGCCAGATATCCTGCTAAATTATGGAGAATCCAGTAAGGAATTTTATCCGGCCCCTACGGCTTATGAACGTTGACTAATGAGTAAAGTTGTAATAGGGCTATTTCAACTCTGTTGGGCTACGGTATATTTCACAAGTATGGGATCCACTGTTTCGACGCACTTTGGTTCTAATGGTCCAAAGTCAGTTGTAACAGTTTGTAGAAATTGATTTATAAACTGGACTAAGAAACAGATCATCATTGCATTCGCTGTAATCTTAGCTGAGTAAGGAATCGCTCTGTTGTTTGTCCAGTCAACAATTCAGTGTCTTTCCAGCACTGGATCCATGTGCCATCTGGTACTTCTTTCATTTTTCCATGGCAAAAAAAAACTTCCTCTGTGTTTTTAAAGTCTGCTGATTCTATTTTTGTAATGCCTATACACGATCGTGTGATTCTCCATCCATTGTCTCTTCTTAACCAGGTCTCTAAATTGATCACTGACCATTGTTTTTTCATTGTTCTTTTTCAGAGTTTTTGATGGGTAAGTCCTCTTCATAAGGTTGTTGACAATGTTTTGAAAGCAGGCGAAATAAGATATTGAAGAGTGGTCTCCAGTCAACATTATTCAGAGCATTGGAAAACAGTTCGTCATTTTTTTTCCAAATGTTCTCTTTTTAATATAGATTTTCATGGGCTGTACGAAGCCAATGCCCACTGCTCGAGTGCATTGCACAGCATTGTGATCGGAGTTTCTAAGTGGACAAAGAATTTAAATAACTTTATGACTTTTGTTCATTTGAAGATAATAGAAATCCTTACTCTAAAATATTCTTTTATTCATTCAATCATGTTTATGAAAATATCATTATTTATTGAAGTAGCCTTTTTTACACCAAATATCAAAAATGTAAATATTCACCAATATCTCAAAATCCATTTGTCATAATTATTCGATATCGAGCATACTCTTTTTGAAAATATAACATTAACTGGTAGCTATTCACCGACCAAAAAATCGAACTGTATAGCAATGTAATAACGTAATAGTACACAAAGAAATCGAAAGTGAGTATATGTGTACATGAAAAGACTTAAGACAAAATGCACCAACGGAATGGAGGACGGAAAACGTACATGTATTACAAAAGTTCTTAGCAATTATTGTCCGTAGTAGCCAAGTTTCTATGTAGACTTACCGGTATTCCGGGGCGTACGTTCGACATCGAAATCAAACAGAAGAAATGAGGGTTAGAGAGACGCAAGTATATTTGGGATTTCGTGGGACATTCTGTGAGATAGAAATGACAATGCCCTGCGAAATCCTAAACGTGCATGTACGACACTCCTTTCACACGCAAGGACAGAGTTTTCAGCTAAGGAACCGGCTTCTGGTTAACCATCTCAGTGGAAAACGGATATCCTTTCGTCATTTCAATCTCCGTGCATGTACAGTAGCAGCAATAGGAAAATCAAGGTATGTGATTCTGTTTGCGTATAATTTAATGGTAATGAAAAATATCTTGTACCGGGTAAATGTATAGGAGCAATTAACATGGAAGGAGGTGGGGAAAGGGTGCTTGATCCAAGCCTCCCTACATATATATCGGACGTGCAAACAAACGGATCTTCCAGTGGAATGTACGCATTTTACTAAGTAAAACCAAGGAGTTATAACAGTTATAACTCCTTGGTAAAACTGATTACACAAGCAGTACCCGTATCCATTAAAGGGATAATAACTCTTCGTATGAAATCTACATTTCACAATAAAAACATTGTGAATAACTCATAGAAATATAATATATTCTGTTTTACCACAAAAAACGGCAGTTATAGCTATTATTCTGATATCTGAGCTTGTCTTTAGACCACGTGACCTCCATTGATGGCTATACTCTGTTAAAATCTCTTAAGAGATTTTAACAAAAAACCAAACTTTTTAGAAAAAAACCAGGGACTAACTTTGAATGTAAAAATGGATTCGTTAACCATTGGTAAGTATGGGAAAATTGTTGTTTACTCCAGGAAAATTCATTTTTTGGCCGAAACGAAGAGTTATTATCCCTTTAATACTGTTTTGCGAGTTCAATATGCTTTCGAATTTTTTACATAGCTTGAGCTGTACTACAAGTACAATTGTAAAATTGATATCAAACACACACATTTTCCAAAAAATTGTGACCTAGGTTTAAAACAAACGCTATCGCTTATGTTTTGTCATACAAAAAAACTTGCAGAAGAGGGTATATTATCAGCTCGAAGAGCGGCCATCTTGGAATTACGTTCGGCTAAAGATTGTGTACACAGTTCGCACAGTACGCATTTCCTTTTGTTAGATATTAGCTCTCATTTTCATTTTTAATTGTCCTTTAGAAATTTTCATCCACGTCTTACTGCCTTGTCATATGGTTCAATAAGTTCTAACTTTCTTACGAGGTCGATTATTTTACCCGCGCCTTGAATCCCTTCCTCCCGCCCCCTTCCAAGTGTATCAACGCTTCCCGACATCAACAGCACCCATACTATGTACATTTACTGTTTTTTTAATTTTACAGGGGATCTGGAATTTTCTGCCAAATTATTGCAAAAAAAAAAAAAAATGATACAGATCTGGACATTTAAACACTTTAAACTTTTATCAATACCACACCCGTGCGAGGTACTTATCTAATTAAACAAATTTACAGCTAACAAAGGGGGATCCTGGAGATAGGAAGGGGCTAGGGCAAAAAATAAAGTGTATAAAAATAATTGCTCTCCTTTTTCTTGATATCAAGGATCTCCCAATATCCTCAAAATATTAACAAAACAAATGTACACATATATATACCAAAAATAACAAAAAGCACTTTTATTTATTGAAAAATGCTATTATCTGTTTATGCATTATATTCTTCAAATAGATTATGATTATCTGAAAGAAGAATAAATTCACTTTATAAATAATTCTGGACAAAGCATACATTACTGGCACTAATTCTGACAAGTGGCTTGAGTTACATAAGATTCATCACGCAACCTATGAAACATATTAGTAATTACATATCATGAAAAAATACCTTGGGCAAAGTAACACCAGTTAGGTATAAACACAGTACATGTTGCATGTTATTCTTGAATTTTATAGCCTTAGTTGTTTACTTCTTAGAATACAACTGAGTCAAAGTTGATTCTGTAAGTTTATCAGGCAAGAAAACATTACGCAATATTTGCCTTGTCACTGGTTTATCTCCACTGAAAAATGAATACTGCATCTCAACAGTTAAGTGGCACAGAACTTGGTCAGGGATCTGGACCTTGATGAACTGACCATTTTATCCATAAGGTTACATGGTTCCTAGCATTTCACCAGTTTTCTGGCTCATCAAACAATTTCTTCTCTGAACCTGAAATGAAGGAGAAAACATGTTGCTTCTTTCAAAACAAATTTCTTTGTACACAAAATAGTAATGCTCTATCAAATAATAATATAAGCCATTATATCTGACAGCTAATATAGTAACTAAGACAAATAAAGTAACTAAACCAACAAAAAATCCCTAAAAAGAGAAAAAATTCATTTTTCTATCAATAACCCAAGGAAAAAACTTTATCCATTTATCCAAGAAGTAATAAAAAGCAACTCATGTCTTTACAAAGCTGTGGTATATCATGTTGTCTCCTACCTAGATAGGGCAATCTTTGACTTTTGACCCCGAGAATCGCGGCTGTTTACGTAATTTACTCTATTATCAGTTATATAAAACTGTCTGCCCCACACTCATATTTGGGGTTGACATATCTTGGAAAAATAAACAAACCAAACGCAGTGTGATCCTAATCCTGAACAATGCCCCACCCCCTTCCAATCCTTATCAAAATACAACAACTAAACAGAATGTGCCCTAGTTTGCTGAATAAGCATAACACAAAAGTGCATAGTATTGGGCTCCTGTTTTTTTTTTTTAACCAAATTAAACCAAGTCCACAAATGTATTGTATGTATCATTTCAAACTTAATGAATTATAATCATTATCATTATTAATCAAAAGCCTGTTGCTGATGATAAACAAAGCATATTTTCACATATACCTACAGTATCATGTTATTTATAAATATATATGTAATTTTTTAATGTTGATGTGCCCCCACTTGAGTTTATTTTTCTGATGACAGCATGTTGCTCACCACTTTTGCAGTCAGTCTTCATTCTCTTGGCCAAAGGTTCACCTAAAATTGGAATAAACATGCAATATATAAATATCATCATAAATGCATTTTGACATTCCATGACCATTACAAGCATGATTTTATGACCTAGTATTTCCACATCTTCACATATTTGAGAAATGTCAACATTCCAATTTAAGGATGAAATGCTAGTAGAATGACAGTTTCTTTCAATCAGGTCTTAATTACCTAAATCGTCCATGTTGACAGTACCATTGTTTTCTTCTTCCATCTCCTCTGGAATAGGAGTGATGCTACGGGTGGATTGGAAGGGGGATGCACTGAACAAAACATATATACACATAAAAAACACAACCTTCATTCTCAAACAATTTAATGTACACAACATTGAGTTTATGTATAGTGTGAAGTATTTTAAGAGTCAAATATTTAACAATGTTATTCTTTGAATAATTGCACTATGAACCATGAAAATCATTTG
Source organism: Lingula anatina (assembly GCF_051362555.1). Lineage (NCBI taxonomy): Eukaryota > Metazoa > Brachiopoda > Lingulata > Lingulida > Lingulidae > Lingula > Lingula anatina. The sequence goes on from NC_141768.1 coordinate 34,664,266, forward strand.
TCTGAGGACACTTCACTTTCAGATTCAGTTTATTATAATTCCAGAAAAAGCTTCTGCATCCATACCCTTGTAAACAGTAACTTTCAAGACAGTGCCCTTAAATTAAATAAAACTATGACCAAAAGCATATTTTCAATTGTGTTTTGAAAGTGTTCTTCATTCCAAGTTCACACTTACTTCACATTCAGTGGACTGGAAGACTGCCTCTTCTTCACAGGTAAGTCCAAGTCAGATGCTGGTATGTTATGCTTTCTGGATGAAGACTTCTGCATTCTCTCGATGAAATCTTTGTAAGCAACAACACTAAAGGTGTCTCCAGTGGTTATGTTCTGTAGCACTACATAAAAAAAATCCAAAGTCTAAAATTGTATTACACTATTCTATGAGATCTTGGGGCCACTAAACATTACATTTAAAATGTTGATAAGCAATTTAGACATAGAGCGTGGATTGAAAAGGTTTTCATTATGGTTTACTCCCCTTTTGCAAGTCATTCAAACAAAATATAAATGTATGGACCCAGCAAAATTTTGGCAGAACCTGCTATTCTACAAATTCAACTGACTGTTTATAACAAATCAAAACTGTGCATATATATGTAATTAATTAATTATAATGAAAAAAAACTACCTCTGTCAGCTTCATCCTTTTTGTACAGAGAAACAAAGGCAGAGTTATCATCCAGCCAACCAATGTAAACATTCCCTACATAAAGATAAAACAAAGACTATCATTAAAGGAATACCATAAACGTTCTTCTTTGGATAAACTCATCAACTTCAATACAGAAAGTTAAACATCAAGCAAGTAATAATAATCTTATATCCTCAGATTTTAATTTTTTTAAATACATGTTGAATAATCTAGTCTGTTTTACCCATGATATAAAGATCTTACTTAAAATGTGGTCTTATTTGTGCTATTTTTGTTTGGAAGTGAATGACTGTTTATTTAAACAAAACCATATTACTATCATAACAATATACAAAATTGAATGTCTCTTACCAAAGGGAGCAAAGAGCTGAGAAATGTCAGACGTCTTCCATTCTTTTGGGAATGACAAATGGAACACATGATCTCGGCTTGGCTGTACTGAAAGAGTAAAATATAAATTACTGGATGAAAAACAACAACAAAGAAATGGTCCTTTGCAAGATTTTAAATCGCACTTGGCACATAAATTTCATAGGAAGAAATGGAAGAAATTAAAGCAAGAATTCACACTTACAATCAGGTCCTGCCAGATTCATGTAAGGAATGTCTTGTACTCGGAACATGAATAACCTGAAATGAAATTGAAATATCAGTGAACAAACTGTGCCAAAATCAATCTTGTTATCATCATCATAAAGTTGCATTCTAGATTTCACCACTTTCTGCCAAGTGTCTCTGCTCGTAATCAGATTTGGAACATTTTCTATCACCTTGCTGAATTCACAATCAATACAGTTTAGTGGTATTGTCTGAGGTGGTCTCAACCTTGGCACAGTAGCAGTAGAAAACTGAACTGCAAGTGTTGTTTAAAATATGTAAAACTTAATTATTTATGGGTACCCTAACACTACACAAGGCTTCTGTTTCTGTAGGTAAAATGCGTTTATCCAATTAAGGTTACATTAAATTAATTTCATTTACACCATTACTACAGTCTTGTGCGGTGTTAAAAAAACACCACACATACAAAGATTTGTCTTACTTGTTTAGAAAGGGCTCTATTAGGGGTGATGATGGAGGTATATGCTCTTTTTTTGGTGACTGAAAAGTGCCTTTCAAAGAGAAAAAAATAGAGACTTTGAAAAATCATTGCTATGCAACATAATTTCTTTAAACATTTCATCGTTGATGGCAATTTGTCCGCAATGAAGGTCCAATCTAAAGCAACTAGTGGATCAGAGAGGCGATACCGCCTCAGAATATTGTACCACCAGCTGGAGCAAGCGCATTTGTATAGACCCCCCACATACACAAAATAAGGGACACAGCCACCAGTCTTCTGCTTGACAAGCTATAAAAATGCAATCAACAAGAATTTTCAAAATACGCAAAAAATATATATAACTTAAAATGGTACAATCAAAGTTAAGTTCATCGTAAGGTAGGTCAAAGGTCAATTTCAAGGTCACAGTAAATTGCCAGTATATGACTTCCTATTCAACTTCAATAGTAACTATGGACCTATCTCTGCCAGGTTTGGAGTTAAAAGAGAAAGAAATTAGCAGAGTTCAGTTCATGGTGAAAAGTAGGTCAAAGGTCAATTTCAAGGTCACACTTAGATTGCCAGTATATGACTTCTTATTCAAGTTCAATAGTAACTATGGACCTATCTCTGCTACTTTTGGAGATAAAAGGGAAGCAAAATTTGCAAAGTTTAGTTCATGGTGAAAAGTAGGTCAAAGGTCGATTTCAAGGTCACAGTAAGATTGCCAGTACATGACTTCCTATTCAACTTCAATAGTAACTATGGACTTATCTCTGCCAGTTTTGGAGATATAAGGGACTAAATGTTATAATTTTGGAGTTACCATAATGTGCCATAAATTTCCTACGGAAAAAATTAATTAAAATAAAGAAAAGGTCATTTTGGTCAAAATTCTTGAAATGGGAGGTGCTCTGAAGTTCCAGATGTTCAAATTTGATGTAATAATGTCATTTTCGACCACAAGTTGCCTGCTTTGCCAAGCCTTATGTTTTATTTTTCCGGAGTTCAAAATTTATTATCCATTACCGTACTGCACATTTTGCTTTAACCACCAAAATGTACTTTTTGATACAGCATAACTTTGGAGATAAAAGGGAAGCAAAATTTGCAAAGTTCAGTTCATGATGAAAAGTAGGTCAAAGGTCAATTTCAAGGTCACAGTAAGATTGCCAGTATATGACTTCCTATTCATCTTCAATAGTAACTATGGACCTATCTCTGCCAGTTTTGGAGATAAAAGGGAGGCAAAATTTGCAAAGTTCAGTTCATGGTGAAAAGTAGGTCAAAGGTCAATTTCAAGGTCACAGTAAGATTGCCAGTACATGACTTCCTATTCAACTTCAATAGTAACTATGGACTTACATGCTCTACAAAATGCAAAAAAGAATGGGTCTCTAGCATTAACGGTTCCCGAATTAGAGACAGTTTTCAGTTTCGGTATCTTATGGCCGCTACACCCGTGAAAATGCACCGATTGACCCCAAATTCACACAGATGAAAGATGACCTGAAGGGTAACATTTTCCAATAATATTATTGGTTAAGTCTGTGTGGTGTCTGAATAACAGCGCAAATAAATTTTTTTTCGTAAAAAAATTCATTTTTTTGAAAATTTTTGCCCGTTTGACCTTGAAATAAAGGTCAAAGGTCAAATCCAAGGGCATATTTGAAATCTACACATATGACTTTTGGAAAGCCGTCTGTAGAAATTTTTCCCATAATTCCTTCCGTAGGGTAGATAATTAGCATTTAATTTTGCCATTTTTGGACAAGGGTGCATTGCAATGAGTGCCACACCTAGACCCCAATACCGACAAAGCCCAAATTTTACGTGGAACGAGTTGAGATTATAGGTGACCTAAATCCAAGAGATGGGTATGGGGGCCCTTACCGTCTAGGAGGAGAAGCGGTAACGGTAACATGGCCACGGAGCCGGCGGAGCCGCAGGAGCCGGCGGAACGGACTGGACGGGACGGGACTAAAACCATGTGTACCGCCAGCGCTAACGCTGGTGGTACAATTAATCTCAGTCTGTAAAAGAGACTATTTATTAAGTTAAAAAAAGTAAAATACTGAAAAACAATTTTTATGACATTTATGACATAGCACGTAAACACACCTTTAATGCCACTTCATTTCATAAACATGAAACGTGTGAGAAACACTAATGTGTCAGACAAATATTATCACATTCACCAAGGAAGTCAAAAGTATGTAAGTTCATTATAATTCTTTGCCCTGAATTCGATGCACATGAAAATCGTCCAAATTTTGGCAAACGTAGGCTAGCATCTGTGCTATACTTCTGTATTTTTGTCTTGTAAGCTCAACCGAAATTGTTCACAGTAAATTATCAACAAATGTATCCCTATCTGACAACAATGCATGCATGGAGACTGGTGCTAATGAAAACGTGTATGTGCATACCTAGATATTTGGACATTCCAATAAAACACAGGCCTGTGATAAATGCATCATAACCAGCTTCATGGAGCTGTTCATTGTCAGTGGTATAAGCAGGAAAACCTTCTGCACTCTCTGGAATGATACAGAAACCATGCACAGGACTTTAAAGAATGCCCGATTCTGATATTTAAAACATGATTAACAAAAAAAAAAAAAATAATAAAAAAAAAATAAAAAAAATATATATATATATATATATAAATAAAATAAAATAAATAAATAAATAAATAAATAAAATAATAATAATAATAATTTCCATGTTACTGTTAAAATATTTTCCCATCTTATGTAAATTTTTTGAAGAAACCATCTTTCAGTATATATTTCCTGAGTTACGGAGTACTGTAACAGTGAAATCTTTATGTGACTATACAGCATGGACCTACCAACAACAGGTTTTTCAAATGGTTTGTTTTCCAATAATTTGCGCAGGTCTCCAAGAGTAGTGTTGATGATCCAATCCTATCATCATTAACAGAACAACAGTTATTACTATGTGATGCAATTACAATTAATTCAAGATCTTTACCACCATAAAATTAAATTGAAGTATTTTACAATTAAGCAGAAACTGTTCGGATCAGATTTTAATAATCAGTACACCGACAACCGATGAAATAATTTGCAATTTGCACAACATATATGACCAAAATTATGTTAAGAACCTCATTAAGATCAATAGTGCATATATACTGTATCACTTACTTTGAATGGATGGGTGCTAGACATGAGTTTAGTATCCAGTAACCTACAGGAGAATGCAAAAATGTCAAGTACACAGAGACGCCAAAGCTGAACAGAAACATTAGATAGCATTTGTATCTCTGTCAAGTTTATATTTTAACCAACACAATTAACAAAACATTTATGCACAGTAAATAGCCACTAGATAATTAAGCTGCTCCATTGTCTGACATACATCTATATAAATACAAACATTCTCATCACAAACTGAAACAACCACCCACATCTATCTTCACTGGATAATAGCACTAAATATTTACCTTGGAAACACACATCTTGTTAGAGATTTAAAATCTTCATAACTCTGAAAGAAAAAATCAAGTACATCTTCAAATAGATGGGACACAATATAAACACAGAATGACTAACACAGATGACAGCTGAATCAACTTATGTTATGCTTCTTAGCATAAAATAATACAGCAATAATTAATATTTGTTCAGTTACCAGTAAAATGAAAATCTATAAATGTCAGATGAGCAAACTTTATAATAAAGGTCACAAATATGGCTAACATAAAAAAGGGTAAAAATAAATATTCTACCAAAAGGGAGCCATAATATGAATTGAAAATCACCTATCATCAAATTCCTTTAGTATCTTATTTTCATGATCAAAGACCCTTTTCACATCAAATATATACTAAACTAATGGCTCACTTCAACAGATTACCACTTTATAGAGTACCTATTATGTAGGGGAATCACCTAAATTCTGACAATTAATGATCTCAATTTTACAGCAAACTTGTGTGGAATTTGTGAAATGGAGTAAAACCATCTGTAGCAAAATATACGTTAGGACGTCTCAAAATAAACCAGTCCAGTATACTACTCATTATGATAAAGACCAATTTTTTCCCATTCCATTAAAGGGATAACAACTGTTCGTATGAGATTCATATTTCATGATAAATACATTGTAAACAACTCATAGAAATATAATATATTCCATTTTACCACCACAATTGTTTTCTGTGTTTGCCCTCAGACCATAGATGGCTAAATCTCTGTAATAATCTCTTAAAGGATTATTACAAAAAGCCAAACTTTTTAGAAAAAAAAAAACAAAAGCATATGGACTACCTTTGAATGTCAGAATGGATTCATAAACCATTGATAAACAACTGTTACAATTGTTATCTCTTCAATTATACACTGGAGCACCTTGAAGTTATGCACACTCACCTCTGGTAAGGGGCAACTGAATTGATGCAGTACATGTAAAACGTCCAGCATCATATTATGACCCACAACAAGCTTGCCCTGAAACAACAAGTGCACAGATGATGACTGATTAAACAACAGATTGACTGTACATGTATGTGGAATATGTTCTTAAGGTTAGTTTTTTTTTAGCTATTAATTGCCAGTCAAGAAGTGTGACATAAACCTTGGTCACTGCATTTGCAGATTACATATGTTCTGATTCATATAATTTTGTCCAGCAAGAGTATGCCAACCAAAATATAAATTTGAAAACAAATATGAACTGGCCTTTGAACAACTACAAGTAAGAGCATTACTATTTAAAAAAATATATATATGAGAAAAATATTATTACTATATATCTTTTAAAAATTTCTTTTTTTCAGCAATAAATGCATGGCCCTTAAAGCAATTTAATAAGAATCTATTTCTAAGCATAGCTTCATCAACAGTTATTAATAAATATTGCTAAAAGTGATACTTACAGACTGAGAGATCATGCGGATTACTTTTGAAAACCCAACAGCATTCTCCAACTCCTCCTAAAATTTTCAAACATGAATAAAACACTTCTTGAAAATGGAATGTGTTGAACATCTCCACACAAATTAATGGATAAAAATGTTTTTTATATGTCTTCAGTGTTTCTTTGATAACAGTTTGTATAAAAATAATTCAGTAACTTGGCAGCTGACCAAGATGCCTGTTGCTAGTTAATGACTGTTTATTTTAATGTAATCTGTTATTCGGACAATAAAAAGGGTGCAAATGAAGGAGGAGTTACATGTACATATACCTTGCACACAAACCCTATAATTACAAGTGGCTAGCTGAAAAAAGCTTTGCAAAACAGCAACCTGATCTTTGACAATACATTACATTTACTTGGATCAATAACATCTTAATCAGTACTTTTACATAATACTGAAACCGGACTGAACGATTACTGCAAATAACATGCAATATAGAAATGCTCTGATCTCCACTAACACAGTTCAGTTTTAATTACCATTTCTGCTGCCTTCCTGCTTTCTTCTTTTTGTTTCTGGTCTTCTGCATTCTTAACTTTGGAGATGACTATATACCTTTGCCTGTTATTATTTGTTTTAGTTTCTAGGTGCAGACCTGCATGAAACCTGCAAAAAAAAAAAAATAATAATAATAAAAATAAATAAATAAATAAAAAGTTGAGATATATTGTGCAATAATAAACCCGAGTTTTATTTATATCATATTTTCTACATTTAAACTTCCACCAAAGATATCAAATTTAGTTATTTTCAGTGTGCATTTTGTCGTAACTGTTTTCTATGGAAAGTAATTATAAACTGGGCTATAAGCTACTAATATGGCAAGGACTTGCTTGCCAGAATTCTCACATCCAATATTCAACAGTTTGATATAAGAGTATTTATTTTGTATATTTCTTACTTTCTGTTAACCTTCATAAAAGTAAATAAAATCTGCTACATCCTTCTTGTATAGAAATGTGAGACATTTACTTGACTGCACAAAAATAACAAATAGTAAAAATAATTTACTTTAGCTTTAATGTCTGATACACCAATTTTCTTTGAAATGCACTGGTTGGCTTGAGTTCTAATGTTTGTGAGGTGTTTCCTTCTGCTGTCAACTCTTCAACTTGCTTACTAAAAAATTAATAATATACTTTTCAAAATTATTAATCTGAAATAAAAAAATCCAAAATTCACACTTTTTAAATATTAAATTCTCTGTTACATCACTAGTTAAGCCAATGATCGAACATTTCCTTTCCTTTTAACCCAAAAGTTACAACTTTCACCAATAAAAACTTCAAAGCCAGATTTTGAAAAAAAAAACTGTAGTAACAAACAGAAGAACAGCCTGCAACCTTACCAAATGTCCTCCACATATTGTTTATGCTCACTGGGGATCTCTATGGGACCTTTGGCTACAGCAGTGTCGGCCCCGGTGGGACTAGTGAAGGCAGGGGAAGACATCATATCGAGTTGGTTGTACTTTGATTCCAGCGCATCACGGGACTTCTGCTCTTCTGCTGGGGTCAAGTATGGAATGCCTGAGAGCAAAATTTAATAAATAAACATATTAATTAATAAATTAATAATAATAAATTAAAATAACAAATCCACAATGTTTTTTGTCCCCTATCAAAAGGACAGAATGATCTGAGACATTTCACAGCATACAGGATCCCCATGACCCCCCCCCCTCTTAATCTGCCACTGCATAGTACCAATGCTACCTGACTGAAGTTTGTACACGTGACAGTAACAGTAAATTGAAAAAAATCTTACCTTCTCTAAACAATTTGTTAAAATCAAATCCCTGAGACACCAAAAAATCAATACTGGAACTCTGGAAAGCAAAAACATAGTGTATATATATTCCAGTGAAATAGAATTTGTAGAAACATCCTACATTACATGTCTGAATGTTAATTCTGTGTTCCAGTTTAGTTCAATAGAGTTAATAACAGGCCTAATTGTTAATTCTCTTCTAAAATATGGCAAGGTGACAAAAGGGAAAAAATATTACAGAGGGTATGAATACTTTTTACTGCAAAGTGCCCTAAAATGATTGCAGAACATCATTTGACAAATTTGTCAACAAAGATTTGCAAAATACCTCTCAGGTTCTTTCACAATTGGTCTGCAAAACTATGCTTGCAAGGGAAAACTCCCAAGAAGCTTTTGGGTTATCTCGACATTATTGTTGTCCTAAACCTGTATATGTAGATAAATTACAAAAACTGAACTTAAAAACAGAAACTAAGGAATGAACCAGAACCTGATAGAACCAGTCTCCATACCTGACATGAGAAGCACACATCTGGAGCCTGTCTGCTGAATGGCTTTGGAAATAAGTAAAAATTGAATGCTCTGATGATGTGTCTGTAAAAAAATTGTTGAAATAACAATTAAATCTAGACCTATGCCCGTAAAATTTGCATAGATACGTTTGGTTGGCTAGCCACACCATTTTAACCCTTTTTGCACAGAAAAATATGTTAACTGATAACCAAATGCTATGTGAAATAATCTAATAGAAAGAAATTGACAGCATGTATAACCTCAAAAGAACTAATTGTGTTACCTCTTTGTTGTAGCTTCATATTCAAATGCACAGAGGCCAAACTGCATAAGTAGGAAATCCATAGAACCCTAAACAATTTAAAAACAAGTAAAATCCCTATACATACATAATCATTACCAACAATCTCCAGTGCCATACATAATCATTTGACAATATTTTAAATATTTTACAATATTTTAATTGATTTGATACTATATTCATTAGGGAAAAATTTTTTAAGCTTCTTCCCTGTTGTTTTGGTATGTTATTACACCTAGTCCTAGACTTACCTGTCGTAGCTTTTGGTATCTTTCATTTGGGGTGTCAAATGCATGAAGATTCACTCCTTTTTGTAGTCCTGTTCATTAAATTATAAGATTTAAAAGATTACATCTATTTGTTGCACTGCATTCATATCAACTCTCTTGGAAAATAATAAATTCAAATATATATATATATTCACTAGTCATTTTCTAAAACTATATTTTACCATTAAAATGTTATTGCACCATTACTCCATCAAAAGTAACACTGCACTAATTAAAATTTGCATTAAATAAGCTTATCTAAAAAAAGTTTCAGAGATCATAGCTATTTGTGAAGCCATACACTGCACTAGCATGCAGTTGATCTTATCTTTGACAAGCGCCAAGAATAACATGGATTGTTTGCACAGTTACTGAATAAGTTATATCTCCCCCCATTTTTAAATAAAACAAATTGGTATAAGATATGGCATCTAAATTATGAAATACCTGTTGCCAATTGCATTCACTCATCAAGAACTGGCAATGGTCAGTTACAATATATAACAGGTTAGCTATAAAATGTATATACAGTATCTCACAGTACAATTTGCAAAGACCTACATTGTATGTGTCACTTTCAGATTATAGAGCAAGCCATGTTACCTGTGAATTCTCCATCTATTGCCAGGAAGGATGCTTTGCTAATGGCACTGGAGATTGTTGGTAATGACTCTCTGAAATCTAGCAAATGTTGCTTTTAAGTTCAATCTTTCTGAATGTGCACAAATCTACAAAATTGTGTTTGAGTTTACGTTACAATGTCTGAAAATTTCCAAAAAATTAACAAGTAAAAATACCAGTGCAAGGACTGTCAATAAAAAGAACTTTGATGTCTTTGCATCTTAATCGTTATCGCCGAGGTGAAAAGAACAAAGGCAAACCCTTACTGCTTCGAGTAACTTCCATGATCAAAAGTCACAATATCTGCAGCATGTATGATCTACGATCTACATGTGTCGTACTGCTTCGGCGTGTTGAATGAAATAGAGTATAGACTAAGTTCAGAGAGACAGCGGTACTTTCAGCGACACCGAAAATTTGCCCTATCAGGCTACCTAGGATGTTGTACACTAGATGGCACTGTGCATCTTCTATTTATATTATTTTGCACACCTGAGAATGTATTCGTTGTATGATAAAAGGTATATTAATTCAATGTTTAATTCTAAGGTCGAAGGTCAATACTGAAAGGTGGCTTATAACGTTACACACAACTCCTTACTGGTGTTTTTTCACCCTGAGTTTCAATATCTACTTGAGATCCGCCTCAGCCAAGTCGACTGCTTTGAACATATACAAACGACAACATATACATATGCTTATAGATGTGAAATTTAGTTATACCATCAGTACTTTAAAAGATCAGAATAATTGCACATTTTTCAAAACTCCCTACATAGATAAAATGTATTATTATTAATTTAATCAATTATTAATATTTAAAAACTTAGATCTAAATGAATAATAATAATAATAATAATAATAATAATAATAATAATAATAATAATAATAATAATAATAAACAGAAATGTATAAGAAATTTAATTTAGAGTTATTTGTTTAGTGGATGGTACTATCTTCTTAAAAAATAAAGGGGTTTGTGTGGGATCGAGGAGCTACAGTCAGGAGGCTCATTACCTGAATTTTGAAATAATAAATAAATTTTAAAAAAACAACATAAATTTACATAGAATCAAAAAATGTATATACATTATAAATGCTAGGTAAAATAAAATTAAATAAAATTTTGAAAATCTGTTTTTTTTTTTTTTTTTCTTACTAATTGGCCTAAACAACATGCACTGAGCACTTATTTCTAATTTCCTTATTATTTTTGATTACTTTCATATGATCTGGATTTGTTCAGATTGCACTTTCCTCACTTTGCAGTTATAGACGGATGCTTTGAATTTTTGGCATTGCACATGTAACTGTTACCATGTCTGCTTGTATTTTCTAAGGTAAAAACAAAATCCTGTACCAGTAGCCTATATATTAAAAAGAAAGAAAGAAAGAAAGGGAAAAAACTTATAAATTAATTTCTCTTAATTATTTTCTAAAATTCTCCTGTTCATACAACTGAAGTGATTATTTATAAAAATCTGAAAAGTTGTTATTGTTGTTGTAGTTTTCCACGGGGAAGGGGCAGAAGGTGCGTGTATTTTTTATAGTAGGAGGATGGTTGGGGGTGGAGTACCTCAGCTGTTAGCACCTTCAAGGCATTCGATGGGTGTATTTGCTTCTACAGTATCCACTGAGTTGAGTGTTTTAAGATCCTTTTTTGTTTAATACACTGAATAAATCGAACTAATCAAGCATTGATAAGAAACGTGACATTACCCGCATCCGGCTGAACGGTGCTAATTTGCATATGCATAGGTGAGTTTTCACATAATGCATAATTTACTTTTCAATATGGCGTCAACCTTGCAGTAAGCGTTACTGGTGCAGTGATCGGTCACGAATCATTGCATAGGGGAAAACTGAAGCCAGGGGTGAGTTGGTAATTTAGAAGGCCTCATTTTCTACAGGCGTATATTTGATGGTGCCAGTAAATGCACGATTGCGGCCATTTCGAGAATAACGGTCTACGTACATGAGGCGGTGAAACCTACAATGTTTACAGTTACGAGTTAGGTGAGGTTAGCATTAATGTCAGTGTTCAGTGTTAGTGAAATAGAAATGCCTCTATTGACATTGCTATCTTGAGGTATTGTACTTAACGTATACTAAACCATAGCTCAAACAACAGGCTCTGTGTTTTTACTATATATGTTGTGTAGGTTAGAAGTTATAGTGACACTGTAAATAGTGCTTTCGCGGATACAATGTACAGTAATAGTGACCCCGTTAAATAATGGGTTAGATCCATGGTTTACCTAGCGTATCAAAGCGGTTAACCGTCATAACGCAAAGTTTGTGTGTATTACGCCTGTTCTACTTCACTTCACAAATTCACCCAAGCTAGTGTAGTGCAATCTGATTGTCACAAAAGAAATTACTGGTAATAATAATATTGAGTTGATGTGGCTTTGTGTATGGTTTAGATAAAGCAGGATCAATAGTATGGACAATAATCAGATAAAGAGGCTTGTGGCATATCCAAGTCAGTCAAGTGTTATAGACATAAACCCCTCTATTTGCCCTTCAGGCAATGAACTGGACTTGCTTGCAGTGATTACAATAACAAATATTACTTGCCATTTTGCCAATTAAACATGTTAGTTTAGTTCTGAAAACTGACCAGGAGTTTGTCTGTAGCAGTTTCCGCCTCACTTCTGTTACTTATCTATTAGATAAAATGCTAATTTATTTGGTTTAACCCATATAATTGTTTTATTGTTGACTTTATTGGTTTGACTCCTTTCATTGTTTGACTATTGATTCAATTAGTTTTCTTCCCATCATTTATTATATTGCTTTTTAATTGGTTTGCCTCCCATCATTAATTTTATTGTTAATTAAATTTGAATGCTTTTTAACATTCTTTTATTGTTTATATAATTTGAATACCTTCCCTCAATGTTTTTTGATTACCTGAAGATGTAAGACGCCTATTTAGTCAGTTATGGCTATGACAGCAGGAAGACACAGTGCTCATTTTAAAACTAGCTGAATAGTTTTCGTTTATTGCCTTGATCTCTACGCCATAGGGGGCCAATTAATGGTCTGAAATGCTCTGTTACGTCAGAGATTTTGATCGGTGCTTTCATCTCTTTTGAATGCCAACTTCACCTTATTCATTCTTTGAAAAAATGTATACAAATACACTTTCCAGATCATTTAATTTTTTGTTTTTTGTTTTTTGAGGTCTTGACAGAAATTTTTTGTCATTTTCTGTAATGGGCCTCCTTGCTAGAACTCCAACTGCATTTTTTAAAACCTTAATATGTAGTTTAACTATTTTAAGCAGCATATATAAGTCATATTATGGTTTTCAATCTTAAGAAATAGCTGCATTTTTATACAAAGATTTTCCTCTGTATGTTGAATGCAAGTTTATAAAACTGCCATGTAAATGAATGTTGGAATGTTATTTTTGCCTCCCTCCCACGCCCCCCCTATCTCTCATTATTTCATTTGTTTTTCTTATTTATTAAATGGACTGGGTCATCTAAATCAGATGTGATAGCCATATAAAATAAGTTAATGGGAATTTTGTTGTTGCTTTACAGCTTTCCATTCCTTCCAGACACAGTGTGCCTATATATGTCTCCACTCGTGTACATTGAGTTTGCCAACTTGCTGAATAGTTCAATAAAAAAGCACCATAGAGACAAGATCATTAGGCTGAAATGATCTAACAGTTTGAATAATTCATTGAATTACTGAAATAGGCTAGGCAAATAAAAGCCCTGATTGAACACTGTATTTTTAGAAGGAATAAAAGTAAAGCCAGTGTTCACACTTTTTAAAGTCAGTTGTAAGGGGAAATTGGCTTCAAAAACAGTTCTTGTGTAGTATAAAGTATTACAGGTCAGAAGTAAGGATGATGCCTGATAATAAGCAACAAAAGATTGCAGAAGATCTAAGGAAAAAATCCTTAAATGGTTTTTTTCTGCCTCACATCCCAAAGACTGTCACTTAGTTATTTATGGTGATAAGAAAACATAGATTGTGGATGGCGGGGTTTCATAAAAACAGCATATGAGATCTACACATGTCAATTGCCATCGACAAAAAGGCCATCTTTCAGGTAACAGTAAATGTTTTGACTTCCTGCCCAGGGTGGAAGGGCTGGCGTGCTAGCTGCTTCATATATGCAGTAGCTGTCAGCTGTAAACATAAACCATCTGCTCCTGAAGGAAAGCCAAACTGGCTTCTTATTAATATCTTCCAGGGGGTTTTTCTCAAGATATTCACTGTTCCTACAAAAATTAGACGTAGATTGAAATAGAGATCATGATAAAGGGACTCACTGTGAATAAATCAATCTGTGGTGTACTAATGGATAAGAAAATTATTATGATTCCATATACTTTTGCTTTTTTTTTTTCATTATTTTTTTTTTTAGTCTATTCCCCCTTTTAAACTCATTTGTTCATTATTAGATACGTCTTTGTTTTGTGTTCATTTGTGGCATTAAATCAGCAATAGGTTATATAAGGCATCTGCATTGACTTCAATATTCTTACCTGGTTTAAACTATAAATGTGATAGAAACTCTGTGGCAGAAAGATAGAGACTGTGGGCAAGCATATGACCTTAAAAGGAATGCAGGGTTTGGAAGCGGGGTCAGTATTGAGCATTCAGAAGGTTTTTCATAATGATCTCCTAATTTATTGGCATGATGGGCCATTAAAAACAGATAAATATTGATGTAGTTGGTTATGCCAGGAGTCTGCAGGCTCTGTACTTTATGTTGGCAGCAGATGAAGGGACTGGGTGCTGTAATATTCAAGGAGGTTGCCACAGATTAAACAGACTGCTCCTGGGTGAATGTTAATCAGATTTTTGAGGCCACATTTGGAGCCATAAGGTGTAAGGAATGCATGCTGGACATATAGCTTATCCATGTAAATGTAGGCATGTTTAACCTCCAGTAAGCTTTGTTTTTTAAATTAGATACCGATAGAACCCAGGATACATGAGTCAATTTGATGTGTACAAACAGTGTACAAGTGTATGTCTTAAAATTGAGATTATGTTTTGGCAGATAATGTTTAGGAGAGAGGGGTCATCCCCCTTCTAGGTAAGGGTATGTGGTGAGTGTTGAAATGGCTACCACATTTTTCTGCATTCTGAAGAATAATGTATATCACCTGCAGGACTTTTCAGTAAAATTGGAATATTTTCCTAGCTGAATTTCATTTCATTCAGTCCAGTGCATGTATTGATTAAAAAAATACATGATCTGGGAGATAAAACCCGTGATCTGAAGATTCGTTCATCAGTTTTTGAGATCAGTTGACAAATTGAGAAGTATCCAAAGAATACAGAGACTTTTTATGTACAGACACAGATGTACATATAGCCATCATCTGCGTCTGTCGTCGTCGCCGTCGTCGTCGCCGTGCACTTTTACCGATAACACGATAAGTGGAAAACCATTTTACCTTTTGACTTGAAACTTGCAGAACTGATGAATATTCATAATACGCAGGTCAAGTTCGAAAATCAGCATGATCGGGTCACTTTTAGGGAATTTATGCTGTTTTTTCACTTTTTTCAGCATATATGCAGCACCGATAACACGATAAGTGGAAAACCATTTTACCTTTTGACTTGAAACTTACAGAACTGATGAATATTCATAATACGCAGGTCAAGTTCGAAAATCAGCATGATCGGGTCACTTTTAGGGAATTTATGCTGTTTTTTCACTTTTTTCAGCATATATGCAGCACCGATAACACGATAAGTGGAAAACCATTTTACCTTTTGACTTGAAACTTACAGAACTGATGAATATTCATAATACACAGGTCAAGTTCGAAAATCAGCATGATTGGGCCATTTTTAGGGAATTTATGCTGTTTTTTCACTATTTTCAATATAAATACAACACTGATAACACAATATAAGAAAAACGGATTGGCCAATTGTAATTATACTCACAGGAGTGGTCAATCTTACTAAAACGCAGGTTGAGTTCGAAAATCAGCATAATCGGGCCATTATTTTAGAAGTTATACTGTTTTTCACATTTCCTCAGATTCAATTATTAAGCATGTTAACAGTCTCATTATTTAACTAATAAGATGCCTAAAAGTGTTTGTTTGATATTTCCTGCATCTTTACAACATTGTTAGTTGATTATGTAAAAAACATGGTAAACTTGTTATCATGTATTGTGTAACAAAGTGTCAAAAATGGAAATAAACTCATATCATTGCAGTTTGTCAGATTCAATCATCCACTATGTTCAGAATCTCAGAATGGAGGAAATTGGACATTTAACACTGTTCTATTGATACTTTTCCCATCTCAACAATTTTCTTAGTTGGTCATATAAAATGGCAGTAAAATGTTTATTTTGTTTTATGTTAAAAAAGGGTTAAAAATGGAAATAAACCCATTTCAGAACAGTGCTGTCTTGTTTACATTTTGGCATTTTCAAGGCGTGACTTTGAAGTTCCATGGGCCTGAAGACCTTTGCTAGTCACATTTTCTGAATATCTGTGATACTAATATTTTATAATTAAAAATTGATGGTCATTAAGCTGTTAAACATTATGTAATATTGCATCAAAATTTGAAGAAACCCCTATTTTGGGCACTGCTTCCATGATGACCATTTAAGGAAAATCATGTCACTTACTGTTCTCAAACTTACAGGAAAGAAACATGGGACTAAAATACAGCTTCAGTAGGCAATGCAGTCTGTTTGGTATTTTTATTTATTTATTTATTTATTTATTTTTTTGGCAGTTTAACAGTTTTTTGTGAAAATTTAATTTTTCACATATTGGCATTTTCAAGGTGTGACTTTAAAGTTCCATGATCTTGAAGACTTTTGCTTGTCACATTTTCTGAATGTCCATGTTACTAATATTTTATTAATAACATTTGATTGTCATTATGCTGTTAAACATTATGTAATGTTGCATCAAAATTTGAAGAAACCCCTATTTTGGGCACTGCTCCTATGATGACCATTTAAGGGAAATCATGTCACTTACTGTTCTCAAACTTACAGGAAAGAAACATGGGTCTAACATACAGCTTCAATTGGCAACACAGTCTGTTTGGTAAATTTTTCTGGCAATTTAACAGTTTTTTGTGAAAATTTAATTTTTCACTTATTTGCATCTTTATTTTCTGTTCTTTGTCTGTACATTTGACAGCTTTGCTGCCTTGTTTATCTGTGAAACTTAAAATGCATCTCAGTGCTTTATCCTTTCTAGCCATTTTTTCTGCTCATAAGTCACTTTGCAGTGACATTAAGCCACTGTTGACATTATTTTAATAGCAAATACAAATGTCTGCTACTAAGTGTGGGTTATAAATTTATGGCATACAGCTACACCCAAGTTGATGTCTTATGGTTTTGAGTCCGCATGCTTCCTGAAGCAAGAAATAGCTTTTGGAAATGCTATCAGCCAGTTTCCGAATAATTTCAGTTATTTAATGGTTAGAGGTGTTTTGAACTTGGTGATTTTTAAAAAAAAATTCAGTGTTTCTAAAGGCTTAAAGGCTCTTCTGTTGCAATCAGTGTGTACTTTCAATACTGAAGCTGGTAATCTGAGATGTAGATAATTTATTTCTTTTAAAAACAGACAACAACTAATTTACATAGGGTACTGGACGATTACCCATTATAACAACAAATAAAAAATTAGCTCAGCTGGTTAAACGAGAAGTGGGTTATTTGTAATACAATATTCAACTGGTGGTTAGTGTGTGAAAAAATGAGGAATGTAAAGTCCTGCTATGTTCAGTAGTGTCAGAGTTAGTCCCCTGATTGAAAGTATGAGGAAGTCATTTACTAAAAACTGTTGGAATTATCTCTTGTATCTACAGCCTAGTAAATCTATATGAAGTCATATGTTGTTAAAGGATTGATAATTATCTGACAGGGAAGTTAAACCAAACACTTTGTAGAATAATTGATGTCAGTCCATATTATACTCCTTCCTTATTGTAGGCTCACACATCTAGTATGCAGATTTTTTGTACCAAATCCTGAAAATGATTAAAGGTGGTTGAAGAAAAGAAAAATAATTTTGAAAAAGAAATTACCGGTTTGTCACTGTAGATGTTTAAAGCTTTAATTACAAGGTCATTATTCATAATAGAATAAGTCCAGCAGTGGATACTCGTAGCTGCTACAACAGATTAACCTGATGGAAAATATAATTTATCCTTGTCATTTAGAAATAATGCATGCATTGTATTTTGTTTTTTGCTTAGTGTCATATCAGATTGTTTTATCCTGCTAGAGTTGTAGAGAGGTCAAGTAATAGGTTAGGTAAATAGATAAATTGAGACAATTTATATGATTATTTTAATGTTTGATGCCTCCAAAATGAAGTACCTAGTACTTTACAGTTTACTAGCTGTTGACCCAGTTGATGTTCTTTTGGCTTGTCTAATTCTTTTTTTTTTTTTTTTTTTTTTGCGATTGAAGTAAAAGTGTGCTTTAACATTCAGGATCAACAGACTGCAAGTGTTATTATTTTGCCTAATATATTGCTTTTTGGTGATTTTTCCCATGATTTTATTGTTTGCAGCTTTGTATTTAGGTGCTGAGAGTGAGTCGGGACGTTGGGGCAGCACTCCTTTTACGAACCAGTGAGCAGTGATGGCCACCAGCAATGCCTCCACCGCTCCTGCAGGAATTTCTACTTTCAGTGTCTGGTCACCTCATGGTTAGTGTGCATGCTTCTGCTACTGCATGACCCCCCAGCCTAGCAATCCTCCTCACCACCTCTGCCAGCAGAAGAGACAATATAGATAACTGTTATCATATTTGTATATACATATACACATACTGTGTGTTTATTTTAACTCCTTCAGTATCTGTCTGTGTCAGCACCCAGTTTGATCCCAGCTTCATGTTCCTGGGTTGGCTTTTCTACAAATTTTGGTTGCTTTAAAGTAAGAGTAGAACCCCAGACACCCACACCCAACTTCCTACCATAAAACCAGCACTAGCAGTGAGAAGCAGCTTAGTTTTACAATGAACAAGAAATTATATATATATATTATGCTTGACTCTCCAACTCTTGAAAAATATTGTATGATTGAAAAATATTTCATATTTGCTAATAATAAATATGAACTGTTTACACAAAATTACTGCATGCCTGTGTCCAAAATGAGCATGTAAATGTAGTTGTTTGAATTTTACTAACCTTTACTAACTTCATGAAACATTAGTGTATATGAGCATGTTATACACAAAGATAGAAATGAAAAAAAATGTATTTTCCAGTGATTTTTATATTATGGTTTCAACCTTTTCAGGAACCATTCAAAAAGCTTACAAACCAGTGGCATTTTCAGCAACAGTGCCAACATTTCCTCCACAGACAAGTACCAAACCAAGTCCACAAAAAAGTATTTCACCCTCTACTACAGATTCTGCTCTGACTGGTATGTTACCCACCCTTGCTCTTGTGTAATTTACCATTAACAGAACAGTTGTAGTTAAAAATGAAATGAATATGATTAATATGTGATGACTGGGATATTCCTTCCTTGGATTTCCAATTTATAAGTAGACAATTGGGGAGAGTGAATTTGCTTTATAAATTCTTTTATTTCAGTAAAGCCAAGATAATATTTTTACTCATTGGCAGAGAAACAGATCACCAGAATTTTCTGTTGATAAATTCACACAATTTACCGGTCTCTGCAACAAATCCACTTTTATTTCCAATCAGCAGGGGTGTGGTATCCGGGGAAACCAGTTCCCACTTTGGAGTCAGAACAGGAGGAGCTGTCTGAGAAACAAAAGGAAGACCAATCCCTCAGAGACGTCCCAGTGTGCTGGTCCCCCAGTGGAGCAAAGCACGCTAAAGCCTTCAGACCAGTCAAGCTGGACACCAGCACTAGGACACTTAGCAATGTGGGTCTGATGTATTTGTGGCTCTGAATTTTCACTTTATATGTGGACTGTAGACTTGTATTGGACTGTAGACAGTAGACGTGGCTTGTATTTAAATGGCTCTACCAGTGTATGTGGTTTAGATCCAGTGTCTCTTCTTACAAAAATTGATAAATGTGATATTTTTATCCAATTTGCTATTGATTTCCCAAAATGATTTGGACAAAATATTTTAGTGTTTAAATCTTCAGATAAATCCTCATATACCATAACTATTAGTCCATGGTGGTCACTAGATACCTCTTAATATGTTAAGTGATACAGTAAGGTTAAGTTCAACTGTGAGCTATATCCCTTTGAACGGCATTCTAATATTATTGTCTGTTTATTTTCAGGGTTCTGTCTCCTCCCCAGATGGTATCACTTCCAGCTCGGCCACAATCAAGCCATCTGGCATAATGAATGATACTGTTACTATGCATAAACAGCCAGGATCAACCGCATTACATCTACCCAGGACATATAATCCAACAGTTACATTGCTTCAGAAAAGTAGAGGTAATCGTGAGTTCAATAGGTAGTGCTCTGGTATCACTTTAATTAAATGCAATTTATTTTAGTTGTAATGTGTTTGACTCATATAAAGTAACTTTGATAAAGAGGCTTGTTGATTAATGTTTATTTAATTACTATGGTGTTTTATGATTGAATAATAGTGAGGCAAATGAGATTTATAGTATTGCTAACTTGCAAAACTTGAATCATCGAAAAATAAGTTGTTCTGATTTCTATTTTGTTGTCACTTTGCTGAGAACTTTGGACTATTTTTAATTCATTTTTTTTCTTCGTTATTTGATTTGTACAGTCTTAGAGAAGTTTTAGAAAGTTTTGGCCAAACATGCTCTTATAGGTCCTGTTCAAATCAGAAAAGCATTTGATAAAGACTAGTTACCATCACTAGGTGAACAGATTGGTCTTTGATTATTTATGGCTCTGGGGAGAAATAGGGGTCTGGTCACCATGTGTTGTTGGCGAGTCTGTTTCTGATCAAAGTTGGATCTGAAGTGAATATGACCTTTTACTTGTGATCTTGTGACACTTGATGTATTCTATAAAACTGAATCTTGTACTTAAAACCAGGAGACCAAATACTGTAATAATGTATGTAAACTCTTTTGATTGTTGGTTAATATATATATTAATGGTGCATGTACTTTGCCTGTTGTTTTGTGTACATTCTCTTCTTGGTACAATGACTTTATAGCATGAATATATGAATGTGGTTTTTTGAAAGCTCATTAAGTTTTGATCTGATATAGAATTACCTGAAAGATATTGGATATTAAACTATATAATAAAATGTGACTCAATCACAGCATTTCTGAGCCCCAATCTCATTGCACTGGCTTTGATTTATATCTTCAACATATATCTCACGCAGTGCATAATAAAACACAGCTTTTAACTAATTGCCATTTCATTTATTCTTAAAATTTGGGATTTTCCTTTTACAAATTAGTGATTTTAACAAGGTTGTTCTGTTATATTCCTACAAACAGATTTTTTGCTGTCTTGTGTACTTTTCTGTCCATTTAAAGTACTTTTGCTGGTGCTTTTAATGAATTTTAAACTTCTGCCAATCAGTAAAACTGTCTATAACTCATGGTCTGAAGTACTGACAGTGGGTAGGCCTACAGGCCTCTTCCTGCCCTCTTCAGTCATCTTAATACAAATTTATTAAGCCAGGCAAAACAAGAATATTTTTTCACCAAAATACTATAAGTGGGGAATCCCGGGATTTCTTTGAATTGAGCCAACATAACATAAACTTTATGTAAGCTTCTTAACACTTATTCATAGTTTGATCTCAGGTTAATTCAAGAGACTCATGAGAACTTTCTTTTGCTCAAAACTCTCAGAGAGTCTTCAGTTTTCATTTTCTTTTTTTCAGTGGCTTATTCAGAGAATCAAATTGCTAGTGAATCATCTTTCTGTGTAAATTTGTATTAAGTGAAAGTTTTACCACTTCAGTAAACATGAATTGCCTTTCCAATTCCCTTTGGAATTGTAAAGTGGAAGAAATTCATAGTTGGTTGTACTTTATTCTGAATCATTTGGTAAAATGACACCAGGCTTAATTGGGCTATTAGTAGAGTGTAATAAGAGATTTTCCCTTCTAACGAAAGACGCATAAGCCATGAACCTGATCTCTGAGATCTGTATTGAAAGACCAAATAGGAGAGAGAAGGCTGTGATATTGGCTTTAGATATCAAGTTGTCATAGTACTTTTGTAGCATTCCAATATTTCTGCACTTTAAGAAAAGCTGACAATATTGTTTTTTTCACTGTAGCTCACCCAATGTTCCACGCTGTGTTGAGTTGCATGCACTATTTTTACAGATGGTAGCATTACATCTAGTCATGAATCCCCCACCACACCTACATCAGTTGAGACCAAGGGTAAGCTTCAAAGTGTGTTATTAGCTTTAAGCTTCCACTGCTTGCTATGCTGAAAAATTCTTGACAGAATGAGGCGGCTTAGTGGGGAAAATGTTGTCTCATGGCTGCACACAAATTTTAAAATATCACCCCCCTAATAACGTGAGTTTGCAAACCAAACTCCAAAGGTGATTATTGAACAGTGTAAGGAAAGTATATCATGATGTTATGGCAAGGGATGAGTTTATAAATGAGGAATTTGCAGGCTTTTTTTGGGTGAACAATTGGCCTGGCATGAGAATTGATGAAAGTAAGATCCCATTAAACCAATCATTATCTGTTTGAATTCATTGTATCCATGTATTTATGTGGCAATAATTTTTTTTAATAATATATAATATACAACAAATTTTTTTTTAAAGTTCTCTTTTGAACACTTTTCTCAGTCCATATTTCAGACATTTTAAAATGCCTTTTTATATCCAGAAACTGATAATATCCCCAAAACAGCTGTGTTTGTCCATGTCTTCTTTATCACTGTCACCATTGCCATCTCCCTCCAACACATATGTTCACCCTGTAAATGCCACCTGTATTTTTTATTTTCTCCGCTCCTACTCAAAGTTTTGTTTTGTAGGTATTCAGGTGAAGTTTCAGGGGAAAAAGTCAGCCGAAGCAGTTTTTTTTTGTTTTTGTCTGTTATGTTCAACCACCCCACTACTGACAAACCATATATTTGTGTTTGAACTGGCTGGGATTTTTTTTTTTTTTTGAAAGTTAAACATTGAAAGGCCATCTTCTTGTAAATTTCTGCAATTTACCCTTGATCATCATAGTAGAAATTACATAAACTTGTAGCTCAGAACAAACTTCAAAACAAACTTTGATGCACTGAAAATAAAGAGATTGCCACATATAAAGTTTACATACATTTACTTTTTAGATAGACCATCACTGGTGTTAAGGTAAAAAAAAAGAAGCTAAACTTTCAAAACAGATGTTTTTCATCTGTGTAAACATCTACATTACCTGTGAGTCTGTATCTTATTTTTATGTACAGACACAGATGTGTCTGTACATATAGCCATCATCTGCGTCTGTCGTCGCCGTCGCCGTCGTCGCTGTCGCCGTCGTCGCCGTCGCCGTGCACTTTTACCGATAACACGATAAGTGGAAAACCATTTTACCTTTTGACTTGAAACTTGCAGAACTGATGAATATTCATAATACGCAGGTCAAGTTCGAAAATCAGCATGATCGGGTCACTTTTAGGGAATTTATGCAGTTTTTTCACTTTTTTCAGCATATATGCAGCACCGATAACACGATAAGTGGAAAACTATTTTACCTTTTGACTTGAAACTTACAGAACTGATGAATATTCATAATACGCAGGTCAAGTTCGAAAATCAGCATGATCGGGTCACTTTTAGGGAATTTATGCTGTTTTTTTCACTTTTTTCAGCATATATGCAGCATCGATAACACGATAAGTGGAAAACCATTTTACCTTTTGACTTGAAACCTACAGAACTGATGAATATTCATAATATGCAGGTCAAGTTCGAAAATCAGCATGATTGGGTTATTTTGAGGGAATTTATGCTGTTTTTTCACTATTTTCAATATAAATGCAACACTGATAACACAATATAAGAAAAACGGATTGGCCAATTGTAATTATACTCACAGGAGTGGTCAATCTTACTAAAACGCAGGTTGAGTTCGAAAATCAGCATAATCGGGCCATTATTTTAGAAGTTATACTGTTTTTTTCACATTTCCTCAGATTCAATTCTTAAGCATGTTAACAGTCTCATTATTTAACTAATAAGATGCCTAAAAGTGTTTGTTTGATATTTCCTGCATCTTTACAACATTGTTAGTTGATTATGTAAAAAACATGGTAAACTTGTTATCATGTATTGTGTAATAAAGTGTCAAAAATGGAAATAAACTCATATCATTGCAGTTTGTCAGATTCAATCATCCACTATGTTCAGAATCTCAGAATGGAGGAAATTGGACATTTAACACTGTTCTATTGATACTTTTCCCATCTTATCAATTTTTTTAGTTGGTCATATAAAAATGGCAGTAAAATGTTTATTTTGTTTTATGTTAAAAAAGTGTTAAAAATGGAAATAAACCCATTTCAGAACAGTGCTATCTTGTTTAGCATATATGCAGCACCGATAACACGATAAATGGAAAACCATTTTACCTTTTGGCTTGAAACTTACAGAACTGATGAATATTCATAATACGCAGGTCAAGTTCGAAAATCAGCATGATCGGGTCACTTTTAGGGAATTTATGCTGTTTTTTCACTTTTTTCAGCATATATGCAGCACCGATAACACGATAAGTGGAAAACCATTTTACCTTTTGGCTTGAAACTTACAGAACTGATGAAGATTCATAATACACAGGTCAAGTTCGAAAATCA
This sequence comes from Lingula anatina, assembly GCF_051362555.1. NCBI lineage: Eukaryota > Metazoa > Brachiopoda > Lingulata > Lingulida > Lingulidae > Lingula > Lingula anatina. Next base: position 34,689,147 of record NC_141768.1, read on the forward strand.
GCATGATTGGGTCATTTTTAGGGAATTTATGCTGTTTTTTCACTTTTTTCAGCATATATGCAGCACCGATAACATGATAAGTGGAAAACCATTTTACCTTTTGGCTTGAAACTTACAGAACTGATGAATATTCATAATACGCAGGTCAAGTTTGAAAATCGGCATGATTGGGTTATTTTTAGGGAATTTATGCTAATTTTTCACTTTTTTCAGCATATATGCAGCACCGATAACACGATAAGTGGAAAACCAATTAACCTTTTGGCTTGAAACTTGCAGAACTGATGAATATTCATAATAGGCAGGTCAAGTTCGAAAATCAGCATGATTGGATCATTGTTAGGGAATTTATGCTGTTTTTTCACTTTTTTCAGCATATATGCAGCACTGATAACACAATAAGTGGAAAACTGTTTTTTCTTTTGGCTTGAAACTTACAGAACTAATGAATATTCATAATACACAGGTCAAGTTTGAAAATCAACAAGATTGGGCAATTTTTATGGAAGTTATCCTGTTTTTTTTTTTTTTTTTCAATTTTTTCAGCACTTTTGTAACACCGATAACTTGATAAGTGTAAAAATGTTTTTCCTTTTGGATTGAAATTTACAGAACTGGTGAATATTTATAATACGCAGGTCAAGTTTGAAAATTGGCATGATTGGACTATTTTAACAAAAGTAATGCTGTTTTTTTCCTTTATTCAGCATACATGCAACACTGATAACGCATTTTAAGGAAAACCAATCAGCCTTTTATCTTGCAACTCACAGGAGTGATCAATCTGACCAGTATACAGATCAAGTTTGAAAATAAGCTTGATCAGTTAAGTTTTGATGAAGTTATTAGCCTTTTTGTATATAAGTGGTTTTTCTTCAGATTTAATTCTTAAGCATGTTAACAGTCTCATTACAGAACTAATTGGATATGTAAAAGTGTTGTTTTAACATTTTCTGCTTCTTAACAATATTGTTAGTTGATTATATAAAAATGACGGTAAACCTATTATAGTGCATTGTGTAATAAAGTATCAAAAATGGAAAGGAACTCATCATTGCAGTTTGTCAGATTCAATCATTCACTATGTTCAGAATCTCCAAATGGAGCAAATTGGACATTATAAATTGTTCTATTTATATTTTTCCTATGTCAACAATTTTCCTAGTTGATCATATAAAAATGACAGTAAATTGATTATTGTTTTATGTAAAAAAAGGTGTTGAAAATGGAAAGAAAATCATTTCAGTACAGTTATCTCTTGTTAACATTTTGGCATTTTGAAAGTGTGACTCTGAACTTCCATGTCCTTGGAGACCTTTCCGTATCACATTTTCTGAATATCCATGATACTTTTATTTTTTTTTTATAAAAAAATTGATGGTTTATTGCTGGTAAGTATTATGTTATATTGCATGAAAGTTGAAGAAAACCCTACTTTGTACACTGCTGCCAGGATAGCGATTAAGGGAAAACCATGTTACTTATGATAATCAACCTTACTGAAAAGACTGAAGTGCAGCTTGTGTTGGAAAACCATTGTAATTGTTTTCTGTTTTGAAAGCAATGCAGTAGAGTGCTATTTGGTGCAATAAATGTATATGGATAGTAGGCAGTTAATTCAGGGTTGTAAAGTAATTTGCTTAATTGATTTTCAAGTTATTTCAGGGTTATAAAATAATTTGCTTAATTGATTTTCAAGTGGCCATTAAATGAGATTACATAAACACACATTGAGATTTCATTGTAAAGTCCCATAGGTTTAGCTCTCTTAACTGTGTCACATAATTAGGAATCGATTATTATTATGCAGGTAAATGTTATTTAATATTGAAAATAAGTTTACAAAAGAAAAATTTTGTGTAACGCTTACATTAATGTTAAGATGAATAACAGTGCCTTATTATTCTCAAACTCAATAGGGTTATTCATATCATGTTAGTAATTGTACAGCTAGATTAAAAGTTTGAATAGCAGCTTTATTGGTATTTTTTGTTGTTTTATTTTACATTTTCTTTTAATTTTTTTTTCAAACACTAGCATCTTCAAGATGACACTTTCAACTGTCATCCACCAGAAGCGCTGTGTATTTTGTTTTTCCACATTAGCAGTTGTGTTGGTTTTTATGTCTTTAAACATTGTGTAATATTATTTTATGCACTGTCATCATTTTTCACATATAGGGATTTTCATTATGTGAATTTGAAGTCTCACATATGGTCCTGAAACTGAATCTTATTGACCATGTTATTCTGTTGTATATATTTTTGAAATTTTTATCTTTTACCTACTGGCATTTTCAGTGTGGGACTTATAACTCCCAAGGGTATGTAACAGTTCACTTTTATTGATACTACCTGTTGTGCAATATTTGCAACTTGACTTTACAGTTAAAGGGATAATAACTGTTCTTTTTTGGCAAATAATTTTTTTTCTAAAAAGTTTTTTTTGTTAAAATCTCTTAAGAAATTATTACAAAGTATAGCCACCTATGGAGGTCACATGGTCTGATGACAAGTTCAGATATCAGAATAATAGCTATGACTGCCCTTTTTGTGGTAAAACAAAATATATTATATTTCTGTGACTTGTTTACACTGTTTAAACTGAAGTTGGATGATTCATATCATGGTTATGCAGCTAGACTGAATTGAGCTTTAGTGGAATATTTTTGTAATTTTTTCTTTAATTTTTAATTTTTCAAACTGGCATTTTCAAGATGTGACTTATCACTCCCATCCACCAGGAGCCCTGTACTGTAACTTTGTAACACTTTCTGTATTTTTTTAACTTATAAGTATGATTATTTATATATATATATATATATATATATATATATATATATTTTTTTTTTTTTTTTTTTTTTTTTTTTAAATTGAGTTTAAGCAATGAGTTTAAGAAATTTTCACTTTATCTCATTCTGGCATTTCCAAAGTTTAACTCTTATCAGCCTCAAGCCTTAGGGACTATTTCCACACCCTATCACGCTAACTGTGGATCGATATATCTCCAAGGGAATTCTCGCTAAATTGCAATCAATGTAAGTGGCTTAGCTGTCTGTCACGCCTACTGAAACTGGCATGCCAGAATCCTAAGCCGCTTAAACTGAAAGCAATTTAGTGAGAAACCCCTTGGAGTTGGATTGATCCTGTTAGATTGATCTAGGTATGGGAACTCAGTCTAATGCTTGTTACACATTTTACTTTCATCCTAATTCAATGTTATGCAGAATTAGAATTTGATGTTGGCTATGCAGTTAAAGTAAGCATAATACATTAATGCATCAAAATTGACAGTATCCTATTTCCTGCGCTTTTTTTCTGTTTTTTGTCTGTACATTTGACAGCTTTGCTGCCTTGTTTGTTTTACTCTTTTTTTTTTGTGGAGAATTGTTTACACATGTGGATCCCTTTGCCATTGTCTCCTGTTTGTCAATGTTTGCATATTGCAAATGATTTTGCATGTTTAGGTGTTTTAATTCTTCCAGTTTTCTTTGTAGAATGTTCCGTTTAGTCACAATCTTGCATGATGACAACATTTTCCCTAATTTTTATGTAGTTTGCTGTATGATTTAACAATGTCTTAACAGATTATCAGAAATGTTCACATACTAGTAGTCACCTATACATAGTCACCTATAACATAAGTCAATATATAACATTGTACCACATTCCAGAGGGCCAGTTTCCCAAGGGGGCAGTGTATGTGGATGGAGAAAAACAGGCAGAAGATAATGCGAAACTTCCAGAGAGAAGCAAAGATCTATCAGATGGGGAATCAACCACTGTGATCAAGACCAATGCAGAGGAGGTGAGAGCAGTGAAGCCCATTTCACAAACCAGCCCTGGAACTGTGAGTAGTTTGTCTTTTGACATTTGATGCATCAAAATTTGTTGTTTTTTTATTATTTTTTGTGTAATCATACATTGCCAATGCTTAATTATTATTTGTAATTAAAGCCACTAATTACAAACCAGTGTCTGTGTGGAATTATTACTATACATTTATATATCTTTAATGAGTGTTGTCAACTGTTTTGCATAAACCTTTGGCTCCTTAATTATTTTTTTACATAACTGTCATTAAATATTGATTTCTTATGTTATTTCTTATAGACTGGGGATGAAGAAAAAACACCTGATTGGCAAAAAGATGTTTTCAAGCCACTCAGTGTTGTTGTAAAACCTAAAGGTGAGAAATATTATTGCATATTCAGATTTATTTATTGAATCACTGATTTCACATTCTTTCTTCATCATAATGCACTTGTTGTGCATATTTCAAGGATACAGTATTCAAACTATAGCAATGATGTCTAATTTATAAACAGCAATAATGTTGTTTATTTCCTAGTCTTATTTTTATTTCAGCTTTAAAATTCTCTTTGCAAGTTACACTTTTAATTCAGAAAATGTTTTAGTCTACCATTCTTCTTGTAGACAATCCAAATCGAATAACTTGAAAGTTTGTCAAAAGGAGTTTTGAAAATGCATGTGTCATGCCAAAATAGGTACATCTGGTGATTAACAAAGATGAAAAGCAGGCAATTTTGTGTCTTTTATATATTTTTTATTTTAAAGATATAAAAATGAATCCAGAAATGAACATAATGGGGTGGTATAAAATGATGGTTGGCTGAAGAATGATTTAAGTGTTTTGCTTGCCGAATACTCTTTTGCATAAATAGCAGGTTACACATTAAAAAAAATATCATCAAATTTATACCTTCCAAGTTGTCATATCTCTCAAATTTGTTTTGAACTTCAAATTTTAGTGTGACTTATAACCAGAATATGCAATTCAAGACATACTTATTTTGGCAACTTACATAATTTGGCAAGACACATGTTCATGCATGTTCGTATTTTTATTCAAGACAGTTGAAGTAACGCAGTCAACAGCATGATAAGGTCAAGCTTCTTGTGAACTCTACTCTGACAGCTGGTGACTCCATTAAATGATATTCATTACACAGCTGAGACCAGGAAATGTTGGCCTGTATTTTTCAGAAAAGCAGTATCACTCCACATCTTCGCTAGAGCTGCAGGACAGTTCCTCACCAGGGAAGACATTTACACAGAGCAAAAAGCATAATAGTTTGGAAAGGAACAAGAAAAGGTATTGGATATAGTTTTTACTGAGAGTTATTATACTATGAAAGGATCGTGTTAGGCGTGTTTAAGATATGTTTGGACTACAAGTTTGGTCTCGAAATTTTGATCATAGAAGTTTAATATGAAATATGAATTTACAATTTTTTATTGCTCGAGATGCCTTTTTGCAGATGTACTACTTAATATATTTAGATATTAATTATAAGAAGTCGTTAAAAACTATTGAAAAATTAAGGCTAACAAATTAGGGTTAAATCAAAGCAGTGAATTTCATTTTCATCCTACATAACATCTGGGAAAATTTAGTCATTAAAGTTATACTATGACTATATCATTCCTTTGAAATGTAAATTTGGCCTTGGACATCAGTAGATGATTCATAACTTATCAGATCTATATTTTATAACTGTATTTTAGCAACATATTTTAAGTAATCTAAATATGCCAAATGTGATTTAAAGAAGTGAAAAAAGGTAATATTGGTTGTAAATTTTCTTGGCGGTGCATATTTTATATACTGCATAATGTTGCATGTGGAAATAACTAAATTGCCAAAGACATCTGTCACACAGTAGTTTGGAACTGTGGCGTCCTTGAAACATATGGCACAATCTATTAAACAGGGTGGGAAGCCATCATAGCTACAGCTGGGACGTCTAGCATATGACAGCTTTGGTAGTAGAAAGAATGAAGTATAGATTATTAATGAGTCTTATGAATATGATATTTAAGGTTATGAAAGAGATCCATAACAAGAGATGTGTGCACCATTCAGAAGTCAAATGTCTTTTTCAGCTAATTGCACCTAGTTTCAGAATTAATATAAAATTGATTAGATAGCCCATTATAGAAAATGCTTTTGTTTGGTTATGGAAATTATTCAGATGGGTTAATGGATCCACAAATTAGCATGCCTAGTCCTCAGTGCCATTTGAAAGTATCACTACCTTTTTACATTGATGTGAAATGTAACGCTTAAGTTTACTACTGTGAGACCACATGGTTCTTTTAAGAACTTAAAAGTCAGATTCCTAATATTTACTAATTTTGTGTTAGAGTTTTGATGCAGTTGCACAAGAAAAGGGTGCATAAATTTTACATTTTTTGAATTATATATAATTAATTAATGATTGTTTATGGAAACATTGTGGTAAACTTTTTCATGTTATGTGTATACAGGACATTGAGACATGGGTCAAAATTTGATATTCCTTATTTTTGTTTTTTAAAAGGATTTAAATTATACTTCATATTTGAGTTTTTTCTTTTTGGCATTTGGAATACATGGAACACATGCTTTTATGGATGATTTGTTTTAGAAAGTGAACTACTAACAGTGCTTTAGGTTTTTTTTCTGCAATACTGTTTTTGCATTTTGAAATTGTTAGTTATACATAATATCCAGTTATGATAAATTGATACAGATATCAGAAATTATATAGAAACTGTGAATATACAGTGAACATTCATCTTTTCAGTTCATGGTCTCCACCCAGTGCCCGTAATCGCATAGAAGTGTACAAAAATCAGCCAAGGAAAATTGAGGAGTATGAACCAGGGTTCTCCTCTATCGCATTCAGACAGGCAAAAGTGGTAAGTAAAAGAGGCAGCAATTCTGAGTTAGTTCTCAGTCAGTTGATGGGCTAGATATGAGTGCATTAAGATTAGCTGTCTGTAGCTTTCTTCAGAATGTATCTGTTTGAAACTCGATCCCTTTCCATAGCCAGAACTTGAATAGTGCTGATTGCAATTTTGTTGCATTGCCATATGAATTTTGGAGGTAGCGCAGCATGAAATAATAATTGGAAAATTTATTTGAATATTATGTATTATTTGAAGCAATTGAAATCATGGAAAATTTGTGTCTGAAAAAGAGGGCCCATGATGCAAATTGGTTGTTTAAGAAAAGTTTTTTTTTATTTTTAGAGTCCATATTTTTTCAACCCTCCACCAGACCTGCCTGGACAGTTCAGTTCCTAGTGAGTTTTTAAGCTTTATAATTCAACAATACATATTTACACAATAAGCATATATAGCAAGTTCATGTTTTATCATTTATGTTTACTCCAGATAATGAGACAGTGGAATATTTTTGTCTAAAAAGTTAACAAATAAATTTTGTTTACAAATTGATTGTAGATTTATATTGGTTATTTGAAATCACCAAAATTTTTGCTTGACAGATACTTAAATGTGGTTTTGGGTATTTCCTTGTCTAGCACTTTGCCAGCCAGGATAAAGATTCCTTCAGACTCTGATGGCCCAGTGTCTGCTCACAGTAGCTCCAGCTCTCCCACCTCAGAGTCCAAAGAGCTCTACAAACAGATACAGCAAGGAGGTGAAATACCACACTTTGGACTGAGGAAAACATTACCAGAAAAGACATCAGGTACTGTGTTTTAAGACATATCTTTGCATCTGTATTTACAACTCTTCTCATTTCCTGAAAAAAGAAAAATGTTTCACAAAAAATGTTATTTTTCACATATATTTTGTTTGTTTGTTTGCATTAATTAAATAATACCAGGATGTTCCTAATATTGGACCTGGAAAGCTTTTTTACTTAGCACACATGTTCATCTTCAATGCAGAATAAATCAAATGTCATTTGTTTAAAAAGTCAGAGGGGATTTTTTTTTTTTTCTGTCTTGATATGGTGCATGGGCACAAATTTTCAAATTCTTCAACAAAGACATGTCAGCATAAAGGGGGTTTATTTTTAGAATTATTTAATAATGCAACATTGTTTTAAAAAATGCACATGGGTGGAATGGGGTCTACAAAAAACAGCCTGCCATAAATTACTAGCATGGAGTAGCGTGGGACATGATTCTGTTGCTGATAAATATTTGTGTAAAGAAGGCGAAACAGTGAAAGTATTTCAGCTACATGTAGTTATGTATAATTATGGGGATATATTTTGTATGGTGTCATGTGAATTCTTTTCAAAATCTTTTGGGTTACCTAGTATTTTGAAAATGGATTTAAGTACATGTGCTTGATATGCGGTGCTGAGAGTGTCAAATAGATGAATATATTTAATATCCTTTTTCTTAATGACAGTAACGGTATTGAAATGCACATGTCTTGTTTCTAGGAACCAAAACTTTGAAATGTAGTAAATGTCATGTTTGGCTAATATTACATCACCCGTATCAGTGACACATCCAGTTTGTTTGGCATCATTTAAATTTTAAAACACTTTTCATAGTTTTGATCCCAGTAAATAAGCCTGATACATCCTTTACTGTGAGGAATCTGTAAATCTTTATTCTTTTCGCCATGACTGATACAAATGTGGTGGCTATTTTATATATAATTAGTTTGGAATGGAAGATTTTTTGTGATTTTAAAAATTTGCACACTGTTGTGCATGCTTTATTTCATTGCTTGATTTTATATAAAAAATTATAACACTATCAAATATGTATATTTTAGGTAAATGGCAGTTGTCTAGTGTGTTAAAAATCTTAATTTTGATATGGAATTACAGTATTTAGCCTCTATTTCTATATTTGCATTTATCTTTATTTGAGGTGATCCCAGCTGAGCTGGTTATTAAGGTTATACATTGTTTGCTTGGTCATTTTCGACATGGTGTTTCTATACAGTATGTTGGTTGCAGGGTTGATTGTTTATTATAGTTTCAGAGCAGAAGAAGAAATCAGTTTAATTTGATTACAATTACATTTCAGATTTTCATTTTTTCATTGCAGCAATTTTCAAGAGTCTTGCTGACTGGGACCCTTGCTTTTCAGTCCATACATGCATATATGCTTCATAACAGTAACAAGGATAATAACACAATCAAATCAGTTGACACATAAACACTGCACATTGTAAATACGTTCAACAATATCAGAACTAAGGGCAGAAAGCAAAAAGGGAATGTGTAAGTTTGTAAAATTATTTTGCATAAAAATATCAGGCAGAAAGTAATATCAAGTTATAAAGCAAGACAAATAAATAATAACATCAACGTGCACATGGCTTCAGAAGACTCTCCTCAAAGAAAAAGAATGAAAAAGTTCTGGTACAGAAAACCTGAGATCCCTGAACTGTGGGAAAAGGTGGTAGCTAGCTACTTTGACCACAATCCTGAATGTGATATGGATATTTACCCTGACCATGTTCGTGCCAATGACCAGTTCCTCGTTCATGGTGGTGATGGTCAGTACCCTGGTCATGAAGGTGTCAGTGACCAGCACTCTGTCCATATTGGTTTCAGTGACCAGGATCCTAACCATGTGGGTGACCAATACATTAATCATGTAGGTGAGCAGTACCCTGTCCATGTTGGTCATCATGACCAGCATCCTATTCATGCAGGTGACCAATACCTTTTCCATGCAGGTGACCAATATATTTTTCATACAGGTGACCAGTACCCGGTCAATGTTGGTGATAGTGACCAGCATTCTGCCTCTGCAGGTGACCAATTCTTTGTCCATGCAGGTGACCAACACCTTATCCATGCTGGTGATAATGACCTGCACCCAGTACATACTAGTAATAGTGACCAGTGCCCTGTCCATATAGATGTCAGTGGCCAGTATCCTGTCCATATGGGTAGTAGTGGCCAGTTCCCTGTTCATGTATATGGCAGTGACCATCAAGTTGGTCAAGATCTTGGTCAAGCCATTGGACAATCAGGGGGATGCTCTAGGTTATACAGAGCAAACCATAATCATGCTGCACATTTAGATATTAGAGATCAAGGCTTGAATAGCAGTAACAACAATCCAGATTTCCTCATAACTGGAAATTGTCAAGATGTTTATGTGAATAATTATGATAGGAATTCAGCCCAAACAAAAGGAGATTCTGGTAATCGAATAACAAACACAAACCAGATTGCATTGGATCATTTGAGTGAAATTGATCTGAGGCATCTTCCAGAAATTGATCGCTGTGTATCAACCAAAAATTATGTCCTTGGTCATCCAGTTGGGGACATGGCGGGCGACTCTGTGTCGCCACCTCCTACACCAGCTCAGTCATTTGACAACCTTTTCAATGAAGGTGACAACAGCCTTTCAGATGAAAAAATACTGGACATCTTTTGGGATAGTGAAGCTAAGTTAAGAGAGAGGCTGCCTTTTGCTTACTCGTATGTAGAAAAACCCACAAAAAGTGTAAAAGAGAAAATCCAGCAGTTACATCACGAGGATATTGAATCTGTAGGAGACATTTTTGGTATGTCTCAGTCAGATATAAATGATCATGGAGCAAAAGGAGAAATAGAATTGTCTGATTTAACAAGGGAATTGCGTCACACAAAAAGTGATAATAATATTAGTACTTTGGATGATTTTGATCAGAGAGATAGTTCAAAAAATCGTTCTCAGTCCAGTAACTGCCAAAGTAACAATACTACAGAAAGGGTTGAACAAAAGAGCAAATCTAGAGTAAAGAAAGTAAGAGTCAGGAGACATGATTCTTTAGTTTGTTCAAGGTCTGAACCAGATATCTCAAAGCTTGGCAAAAAAACGCCTTTTCCCAACATATTTCCGCATTCTATTTTGAAAAACAGCAAACATCCCAAACCTAGCCAGCACCCTACTAGCACAAATGACAGCATCTTGTGTAAAGAAAATATGGCCTATAAATCAGATTCAGATGCGGCTTCCATCTGCCCACCTATAGAATCTTCTACCAACATTCCATATTTTGCCAAGAATGTGAAACTGGGCTCTCTCTCCAGTGGGCATGGCAGTAATGAATTACTTCATAGTAACATCCTAAATGCAGAAACCCAATTAGTGAATGATTCAGAACCAGAGGATAGTTCTTCACCAAGAACCCGCGATATAATTGGCACTGATGGTTTTCTATCACAAGTAAGTGGGGCTGATGTTGTAGAAAGGCCAAAGGTGTATGATCTTGGAACATCAATAAGAAGTCAGGATTCTGAATGTGAGGCTCATAAAAAATTGAGCACAGAACATGTAAAACGAAAATACATTGCCAGAGCTTGTTTCAATGGTAACACTGCTGCAAACAGTCAGTCAGACTGCAGTGAAAGGTCCTCGCGACTGGATCCCCACACCTACCAGTCATATGCAGCTGGTATTTTGAATTCGTGCCGTCCGTCTGAGGACTTCCTGCAGCTACAGAAGCACTATTCTATCCTGGAGCGCATTGCAGAGATAGAGGGTCTCACAGTTCATAGCAACAATCTTTTAGGTAAAGGCTATCTGAATAGAGTGAGTCTACTGAAAAGGTTTGATTTAGATAGGGGAACCTTTGATTTAGATGACATCCTGCTGTTTAAATATAAAAGGGAGGTTCTCACAGAGTTAGAAGATATGCATATGGAATTACAGGAAGCCCAGGCAAAAAAGCAGTTCTTTTTTTATGACAAGAAATTACCCAAACTTCAGTGGAGTCCGACAAGAGAGAAGTGTTTGAGAGAGAAGCAGAAATCATTAAGTGATCTCAGGTATATTTATCAGAACTCAGCAGGTAAGGATAATCTCAATACTCCCCTGCGTAGAGGGGCAATTTACAAAAGAACCATGCCAGATTTTAACAGGAATTCTTCATTTCTTGACCTGTATGCCAAATATAAAACACTTGGCAATGAAGCCAAGCAGAAAAATTTCACTGGATGTATTAAGGGTAGAAAAAGTTATGCTGCCCACTCCAAGGGCTCTCCTCGCTTAGGTCCATATATGGAGATACTAGAGAGGACTAGGAAAGCAAAGCATGGGCCAGTGCTGTATGGAACACACATAAATGATCAATTTAATCGGTACGAAATTTATGTGTCTAATTTAAAGAAGGTGTCCAGGTCATGCCCAGATTTAAAAGCAAAATTAAAGGGTAGCTGGTGCTCTGCAGCAGAAAGAGGTACAGGTACCTCAAAACAGTTCAATGCAAGTAGTGCATTGAGATCAAATGTTCCGTCTGTATTACAGCAAACCCCAGCAGCTCAGGTAAAAGCTGGAGAAAGCATTTTAAAAAACGGGATTGACAGCTGTGTTCCAGTAAGGGTCAGGTTAGAGGAATCAGCATACAGGCAGCAAGCAAATGTATTTCCCAATGAAAATAGCTGCAGGAATAAAAAAAAATTCTTCCCAAGTGAATCTAGTTTTAAAAAGTGTAACTTATCTGATAGAAATCAGTCAGAATTTGATCAAAATATCCATGCACATTCGGAGTTTGAACACTTAGCAACAAGTAAAATCCCTGATGCTTCTCAAAATTTTGATGGGCAAATTGTACCAGTTCAAAAAGAAAGAGATACCCATTCACCATTAGAAAAGCCACAAATCTCTTGTCAGAAGGTTAAAGGTTGTTATGATGATAAAAGTCGAAGTCCATTTTTGACAAGCAAAAATACTGGTCGTTTACCAAAAACCTTTGAAGTGTTTAGAGATAATGATGACAGATCTGAGAATATGAGGAATAGAAATAGTGATGTATATTGTATGTCTCTAGGCTGCAAGCATCTCAGATGTCCAGCTGCCAGTGCTAATAACCTCACACTCTCACCTGGAAGCCTTAATCCTTCAACAAATGATAAATATACTATGGGAGCTGGGGAGGGCAGCTTTGAAAATTACACAAACAGAGATGTAGGAGGCCATTTTGATAATAACCCTACTGGCAATGAACGATCAATATGTGACAATCAGTTAAAGGTCGAACTTAGGAGAAATCATCTCCCTGAAAATGAAAGTGACTTTAACCCCAGTGAACGCAAACAATTAGCATTGCATACATTATATAAAGATGAAATAAGAAAAGGGGAACTGACTATTCTTGGGGCACATCTCAGTAGAAACCCAGTACCAGGAATAAGGCCCACTGACATTTACCCACAGAGAAGCAGGCCATGCCATGTTGAAGAGAGGAACAGTTTTGATGGATATGGTAAAGGAGAGGAGATAACCAACTTGGCAAGCTTAAAGTTCAAAGATTCACTGCCTTTGATAGACACACATAGAAATGCAGTTTCTTTGACAAGAGATATGGGGCAAAAATATGAAATCAGTTTGGTGGGTTCTAGCTATATAGGTAAAGGCAATGAAGGTAGGGCAGAGAGTGTAAACAATTTACACAGCGGGGCTCATGTTTCCAGTCCGAGCAGGTTGAGTTCAAGACAACCAGGTATCCTAGATACCTCTACTCATATTAAACAGCTTGAATGCTCAGGTAGGAAAAATGCCGTGTTTGAAAAAGCTGTGCAGGAAGAAATTGTAAATAGAGGCTTACTTAAAAATAGGCAGCCTTCCCCAAGCCTTTTGGCTGAAGAGCCAAAGCCAGATAGGAATGTCTTGGGCAGTTCACATTTAGAGGGTAAGGACCAACAAGATTCAGTCAGTAGAGACAAGAGAAATGTTCCTTCCTCACAGACTTCAGGTGTGGCAATTGGTAGCTCAATGCCCAACTTACTGGAGTACAGAAAGGCACTGTGGAGTCAATCTTTACTGCAGGCCTCATCTTCTCTGTCTGGAAATTTATGTAAGTCGAGTGAAAATTGTTTTGCAAAAAGTCCAGCAAGGTCCAGCAGCCATCCACCAAAAAGCTTTAGTTTTTCACAGCTCATGTTAGCCGATGATAACTTTGCTGTGAAGCAGGGCAGTGGTGAGAAGCAAGGAAATTTTCATGCTCCTTTACGATCCCAGCAATATAGTTGTGAAAGTTTAGAAAATATTGTTGTCAAAAATGGTGAGGTTCCTGCCATAACTACTACACCATTGGGTTTGTTTGGTCAAGGAAAAGAAGGGTACTCTAGCTCACCATCAAATCACGATTACAATTATGCTGAAAGCACCTCTCCATTTGGTAAGAATGTGATTCCAACAACATCAAGTCTCCCAGATAATGATTGCAAGAAAGTTGCACATGCAGGCAAAAGTGCAAAAAGTGGTTTATGTGAGGTCCAGAAAACCCCATGTCATACAGAGTCACTAGATGTAGATTTTCTAAAGAACGCACAAAAGTCACAAGATCAAGATTTTTCAGATGGGCCATTAAAACATGCCTCTAATGAAAAATACCCTGGCTCATGTGTGAGTGAGATTGTTGGTACTGGTGCTGCCACCTGTCTTGACTCTGTCCACAAGATGGAAGATGCCAACAGTGCCACTGACAAAAAACTACAATCTGTTGTCAGGGGAACTGTTAGCGGAGGGTTAAAATATCACCCAATGAATGGGGCTGTCTCCTCCCTTTCAGTTGACCAACTAAATGACTCTAGAGGATTTGGGGTTCAGAACGAGTCAGTAGTTTTAAAGAAGGCTTCTTCAGTTGATCTGGGCACAGCAAAAAACAGATGCGGAACTGTTGATTTCATGCCTAAAACTGTGAACAAATTGTACGAGATTGAGACAAACAAACGGGGTGGAAAGAGTGGGAAAAGGGTCAATCCAATAGTCGCATCAGTGAGGGCTCACAGAACTCAGTGCCGACTGGTCCCTGATTCCTCAGTGTGCCACAACTCTGCCCAGAAACCACCTCCCTATCAAGACCTCATTGGTAGAAATAAAGGGGGAAGGGGCAATAGTCAAAACAAAATGCCAGATGACTCATTAGGTGTTAGTGATGCACTTCATGCAAACATTACCCAACATGAACAAAGCAATCCAAATACATTTACAATGCTCAACAAATACATACATGATATAAAGCAAGATGTGTCCCCATGGAAAGGAGAAAAAGGTTAATTATTATCTGTAATATTATTATATTTAAGTGGGTCTTGAGATGCCAGTTTATATACATATATACATACACATTTATCTATTTATTGAATTGGTGGTTGTGGTTAAGTTTCTACAGTTATTCTTGTCAAGGTAGTCTTAATATTATTAATTGTATAGTTTTATTAGGTTTTTCTGTGCTTTGAACATATTATATGAATATATACCTGCGTAGCATATGAGAATGACATCTTTAACTTATAGCTGATCCTTATCTTGGTTTTCTGGTAAGATTTGATTATTTCAAAGGGTGGCTGGGTTAATTTACTTTTCAGAGCTATAGATTTTAATTTGCATTATTGTCACCATAGTACAAGTTAGAATATGACAAGAAAGTTATCATAATTACACAAATTTCATTCACCCATCTTTTTGAAAATATAGGAAAAGGTTTTTTTTTTTTGTAAATCAAAAAAGTTTGTGTACCCTTTTATGAAAACTTTGGCCTGGCAATGATATTTATATTATAAATACTTTTGATATGGTAATTCAGCTGTAGGCCAAAGCTGTTTGTAGACTGTTTTAAGAAATTCATCAAAATGTCATATTTTGAAGGGTATGTAATGTTGTCATAATATATTTATTTCTTATGAAGAAGAATGGGGTTTATGCTTAGAACTTGCATTATATGCATGTATTTGAATTTAGCTATGTTCATAATAGTGTCTTTCTGTCCAATATATGTGTTACATAATGTGACATTAAAATTCTAAACTTTTCCAAAAGAAAAGGGACAATCATTACAATTAAAGAACTTTTATTTTATCTGTCCCTAACTTTCCTTTTGCTTATAATTATTTACTAACTGGGGAACTTGAATTTATTTATGTCTGGTGTGTCACAACAAACCATCTCTACTTGACCTGGTATCCAGGAATAGTTGCTTGGATATATTTTTCTGATCATGCATTGCTCCTCCTTCTGTCATATATAAGGTGCTGGTGAAATTGTTCAGTTTCCTAGATATTTTGTCATGTAAATCATATACCAATGTGCTTGAAGTATTAAAGTTATTATACATAGTATAATGAATATAAACAAGGTAATGAATGTCAGTCAGTCACATTAAAGGTGCTGGAGAAATAGGTCAGTTTCCTAGATATTTTGTCAGTTAAATCATAGCCCAGTATGTTTGAAGGATTAATGTTATTAAACATGGTAAATGTTTAAAAAACCGTGTTAAGAACTTCGTTGTTATTAAAACGACTTAACAATGCTGAAGAAACTTGTATGTTGGTGTATGATAATACATATGTGATGATGTACCACTGCCTTCTAGATGCAGAGTCTCCCCACAATAAAAGGCCGTCACCTGAGTCTTCACCCCCAGCACCTGCACAGCGCAGTCCGCACGGCTCCTGGGATAGACGGAGAAGGGATGAGGCTGACGAAAGACGGAGAATTCGTGTAGTATGTAATCTCTCTCTCTCTCTCTCTCTCTTTCTCTCTCTCTCTCTCTCTTTCTCTCTCTCTCTCATTTAAGCTAAAAAGTAGGGAAAAATGACAGAATATGTTACTGATGTGTTGCATTATATTGTTTTAGCAGAAACAAGCTGAAAACTTGTCATAATTTGAGAGGGTAGTTTTTGACACGATTAAACTTGTCATTATAATTGTTTTGTAGCAACAAATAACTGAGGAAGAAAAAAAGAAGAAAGCCATACAAGAACAGCTAGACGCTCAAGCTCGAAGGCATTCAGATTATTTTACGTAAGGATACAATTATCAGGATGTCTCTAGATGTCTTTACTTTAAATGCAGGTTTGGGACTTCCTGTATCTGAAAAAAGCATTGTAGTTTTGTAATTCCACTTTATTTAAGAAAAGGAACCAGTGATCAATGTGAAGAAATAGCCAGTAAGAACAAGGTCATTTTGTGTTAATATCTCTGATAGAAAGACCAAGCCTAATAAGTTTTATATTCATACTGGGATATATATATATTTCTGAACCTTATAAAATGAAACAAATATAAGATTTTCAGTGCCTGGCTTTCATGATTGAAAAGATTCATAATAATTTTGCATTTTATCGTCTATGTATTATAAAAATAGTCATATTTTCTTGATAGGCCTGCACAGAAATCTCCCATCCCTACTGATCGTTTTGACAAATACCAAGGAAAGAACATGAAAAAGAAGCCAGAAATTCATGGGAAGGCTAGAGCCTTGTATAATTTCAATGCTCAAAGTCCAAGGTTAGTGTGATTTGTGCTGACATTTATATCTACAAATATAGGCCATTTCCAGCTGGATGACTATAGCTAGATGTTGACTTCTTTTGTTTACTGAAGAGTTTGCTCTCCAGCATTCTTTTGTTTACTGGAGAGAAAACTCTTCGATAAACAAGAGAAATCATCTAGCAGCAAAAGGCCTAATAGGCCTATACCCTATTTTCATTTCATGTAAAATATTTATCATATTTCCTATAATTTTCATAATATTTTTCTGTCAAAACTAAATGAGTGCTTTATAAGATGCAGCAACTTAGTATGTGATCATGAATAGCCATAACTATTTATGCTTACAGGGAACTCTCCTTTAGAAAAGGAGACATCATTTTGCTGATCAAGAAGGTGGACAAGAATTGGTTTGAAGGAGAACATCATGGAAAAACTGGCCTCTTCCCTGTTAATTATGTTGAGGTAAATCAGTTTTATTAAACCTTCGCAGAAAGATCGTGAATGCTCAGCTGAAATAGGAAACCCATTCTACTACTACCACTGCTACTTGTATGGAGAAATGGAATGTTTTAGAATATTTTTACATCTCATTTCCTCTGAATTAAATTGTAAGGGTATTATTATTCCAAGCGATCACATCTTTACTTTTATTAAACCTTCACAGAATGCTCAGCTGAAATAGGAAACTCATTCTAGTACTACTAATATAGAGTAATGTATTATTCCAGAGTATTTTTGCATCGCATTATTTCCTATAAGTGTGAATTCTGATGTAAGGGTTTTGTTTTCCCAGGTGATCACCTCTGTAGAGGCTGCCCATCTCCAGGACCTAGTTTCAGAGGGACAAGCTGTGGCCAAGTTCAATTTTACTGCCCAAACCAAAGTGGAGATGTCTGTGAAGAAGGTAAGGGGCTTATACCATTAACTATTAGTTGATGTCCGTTTGATAATTTTTAAGTACCCATTTGGAAGATGTTTTGAGTCAGAGAAATTTACTAATTTACTTCTTTGTAATAATTTTACAACAGTATTAACATTAAATGGTTAGTACTGTTACTACAGCATTTTTTTCAAAAGCAGTTTTTAAATTTTCACTTTGTTTATTTCTAGGGTGAGGTTGTGGTGCTAATCCGTCGTGTAGATGAGAACTGGTATGAAGCTAAGATAGGCAGCCGACATGGCATTGTCCCTGTTAGCTACCTGGAGGTAGTGAGGGAGCCAACGAAAAGAGCATTCTCTCCAATTTCAGGTATCAATGATTTTAATCTACATTCTGTTGGTGCGTGATCCCTGGATTTTACCTATTTAAATTCTAGGTTACATTTTATTTTAATTTAAGTTTTGTGTTAGAGTTTGAAACAACTGCATAATTATAAGTCTCTAAATTCAGCAACTTATGTGATGGTAAATTACTTAGATTCAACATTGTGCTATAGCAGTTTTATATTTTCTGTTCAGATACTTTGAAAACTGCACTGATATTTACCAACTGTTTTCTTCCAGTGTCTTCCAGTCATCCGATGTCGCCAGTCAATTATAATGGTCCTTTGAGCCCCACCCCCGGTGCCCCCGCCCGCCCCCAGCAGCCAGTGTCCTGGTCGCCCACACAACGCAGTGCCAGTCCTTCATCACAAACCAGGACACAGTACAGTCCACAGTCGTCGCCCAGGACCATACATGCTAGATCAATAGTAACCAAGCAGAGCAGTCCACCCCATGACCAGCATCCAGGAAGCGCCTACTCCACACAGACCTGGTCACCTACATATCGTAGCTCAAGTCCTAGGGATTACACTGATGCAGGAGGGCGACCAGCACAGAATAGAGTGGCTCCCCCTTCAGGTCACAGTGGCAGCCAGCCTCAAAGTTTTTCTACACAGACGTGGACAGGGGGGAGCCCCTCCCTTGTGAGAGCTACAGATGTCCACAGAGGGGCACCAGATGTTGGGTATACACAGGAAATTAGGGCACCAAGTCCTACCACATTCAGTTCAATAACTATGTCCACCTCTGTGAAGGATAAAGATAAGAAAAAGAAGCATATAATTGTGCAACCAGCACCAATCAGTGAGCATCAAACAAGTGTCAACCTTCAGCAGACTGTAATACCTCAACAGATTCCAGTATTCAAATGTGAAGGAGAGGATGAATTCTTACCGTAAGTCACTAAAAGTAAAAACAGCTCATTGACATCAGTTATTATTATTTTAGATAGTGGACAAGCCTGGTTAAAACATTCTTTACATTCCTTCTTTGTCCAATATCAATATACAAATGGAAATTACAGGCATATATCCTAACTTAATTTGCTTTTTAACTTACTGGTGGTTCAGGATAACAATATAAATTATAAGAAAAATAGTATTATTTGGGGATTGATGGTTGCCATACCTGATAAATCTAAAATTATTAATGGCTATAGCTACACTTTTGGATCTCTTTGTCACTGCTTAATGGGCTACAGGACTGGAAATTGTTTATTTTCTCATTTTATTGGCAAATCTGCATGGTTATATATTCCTTTAATTCCCCCTTTGAAATAAAGAATCAAATAATAATTTCCTTATTTTTCTTTTTATTTTACTCTTATAATCACTGTGGGGGGCAAGGAAACAGCCAGCCTGAAGATCATACTAAAATGAGGACTCTTTGCTCAGATTTTTTCAGTGTCCCAAATTATCATTGTTATTATTCATTGTCTCAGTATTTTGTCAGCCATATTGTTCTGGTCTTTAAGAACATTGCCAATTTTCAGGTATCAGGCAGTGTATCCATACCATCCTCAGAATGAAGATGAACTAGAGTTGAAGGAAAAAGACATTGTTTATGTGATGGAGAAATGTGATGATGGTTGGTTTGTCGGTACGTGTGTACGCACTGGGCAGTTTGGTACTTTTCCGGGAAACTATGTGGAACCTGTATGTAAGTATTTCATTTCTTTCAGTCGTCCCATATGATGCTTTTTCAGTTAAACGAGCACTGCTACGGTTGCTGACATTTTGTCATTGTCTTATTTTTTAAAAAAGTGTAAACAGAGTAGTTTGGAAGACTTGTATATTATTAAATGAATTATTATACCTATGAAGGCATAAGAATCAGCATTGGAGGATTCTTCTTAACAAATGATAACACTTTCATTTCAAGATCTGTGGCCTATTGTTTGATTTCACCCATGACTACAGTAAATTTATGGGTATTGATAGTGCATACACTTCAAACAGCACCTATCTCCTCAGACCTAGAATAGGTTGAACTCGTTCATAATTTCCCACTGCTTCTCTGTTGCTTCAGATGCTACTGTCTATAGAGCCCCTGGCTCTCTTGAGATTCAGCTTGCCCCAAATTAGTCCCTCGGTATGAAAGGGCAGGTGAGGTGCTTTTCCAGTCCTGGCACTGTACCCAGCGTGAGAATGCATGGCGTGTCCCGTGGTGTTTGCATGAAGCCCCCGTTTTCTCGAACGATATGGTGTCCTCACTGTGCCCAGTGTTGGATGTTTGATATCATGTTTCTTTTTTTGTGTTTATGTTCATGAGTTTGGTACGTTCTTTTTATGTGACAGTAAGGCAATACTGCATGTTCTACTGGTATGCACATTTAGGAGGATTGTTGTGTGCACTTTTTGCATGGATTGTAAAACAACTAGCATGATGATTCTTGTACAAGACAGACGCTGTTTTCACCAGTATAATAGTCTGTTGTTTGAGGGTTTACATCTTTGTAAGAGCCATGTCAAAATATGTAGTAACAGACCAAGAAAAAGAGACCTTCAGAAATAAATACCTACCAAATAATTTTTTTCAAGTTTATTTTTTTGCACAAACATGACAAGTATCCTTTTTCAGTATTAGGTTAACAGTGAGTTATAGTCAGAGCTATCCATTCTGGAGGGGGGGTTAATAGATTTTTAACAAACTTTTTTCTTTCATCCATTCCTTTAACAGGATATCTGCATTTTATCAGGTGTGAGTGTTTGTGGTATGATTATATAACTTTTTTTAGTATTTAGTTTGTTTTACCATTGCAATACTTCATATCCCTTGCATTTGCATTCAACCCTTGCCATTTTTCTCCCTTGGTCATGTAATAGAAGTTCCTGTAGTCTCATATTTAAGAATGTAATGACTTCTTCAACCAAATTAGGCTGCATTGTTGTTTTTCGTGCATTTTGATGGTGTGCCTTAGTTTAAGTTAAATGAACATCATTTTACAGACTGCTTCCAGTGGGTACATAAAATGTTTGCTTCATTTTTAAATGGGCTATTATAAGTTCATGTGTTTGAAGATTTTAATTTTTATCTTTGCTACTTTCACATTTTCATATATACCAGTAGATTTATTCATGTACAGGATAAAGTTACGTTTTTTGCATATCTCTATATGTTCATGGAAATTCTTAGTATTTTATTTCTATTTCAGGAGTATAACAAGAGACATAGTGCACTTTAGTGGTACATCAAGCAAGTACATTTTTGTAAAAGAAGACGTAGCAACATCGATATAGATTTATATGATAATTGTCTTATCAGGATGAGACATTGGCAAAGTTAAACCTAGGATGATGGTTATTATAACATATTTAGGAAAAAATGACAGTTGCAGATTGTGAAGAACTTCATAAATTGAATATTGAGAGAAAAATGAAGGCAAAATATATAATAGTGGTTAATTTATCGATGGTACTGTTTATTAGCACTTGTTCAGATTCAGTTATAGTTACTGTATGCCATATATGTAGCAGTTTAAGTAATCAGCAGTTAATGTGTAAGGGGAATGTTTTATTAATTTACAGTATCATTAATACATATTTTATTACTGGATATTTTTTTTACCGAATTCAAACATGACTTGGGGGGTGGGGGATTTGAGTGTCAGTCAATTTAATGTCATTATTCTTAGTATGATAATGCAATGGAAGAAAAGAAAGTGAATACTAAATGCGAATAACTGACATGATTTTAAAACTTTTATTTAAGTTATTGGCGTGTTCAGTATTTAATCCTGCTAAGTATCACTTTTTTTACAAGATGAAAACTAAACAAATTGTATCATCCAAACATCTGAACACTGCCTTAATACTACAAAACAAGTAAGTACACCAGTCTTTTTTTTTCTTTCATGAATGTCAGTTATTTTTCAGAATTAATACTGATATTCTTCGAATGTCAAAAGGAACAAAATCATTGTAGTTAGTTTTTAAGTATAGCTCAAGGGGTAATATAATTTATGCATATTCATGTGGTAAAGCTATGACATGGTTCTTTGCCTTGCTGCAAACTTTTACTGTAATAATGTATCATTTTTATTCACACATTCATATACACATCACTTTACTGCATGCTCACATACTCACGTTCTAACATACTGGAGTTATTTATGGGCCAATTTGCCACATCAGTATTTCATCTTTTTAAACTGTATCTGACCAAGCTGTGTCACTAAAATTATGTATGATTTCCCACCAGCTGTATGGAACTAGATCTACAAACAGGTAAGGACTGCTCTAGCATAATGTTTAAGCCAAATGACAATTCTTTTAACCAAATTAATTGTAAATTGGTTAAAAATATGCAGATAAGAAAAATTAGTTGGAGCAATTTATGTATAACTGTTGACACAAATAATCTGCTATTATGTGTCTAGAATGCATGTTACACATTACAAGTATTAATTTATTTGAGACAAAATCACAAGGCCATGTCCACACATGCACGATGTTGTTTTTCATATTCACTCTTAGATTTGTGTATTTAACACATTTTCTATCTAAAACAAAAAATAAGCTCTATAAAAACTATGAATCCACACTATTAAATGTCACGAAAATTATAGTGATTAAGGGGATACATTTTATACTAAGTGACTTAGTTTGGCAGAAAAATGGAATATTTTATTTTTCTTTTGTTATTTGCTTGTTGTCTTGTGTGAGGCACTGATGATGTAAACCAATAAAACTGTCTTTCATATATATATATGTTGTTAGTGTTGAATAATCAATCTGAATAGTTGTCCAGTGTGATGTGCACATTTCTGGCATATTATCTTCTGCACAGTGCCAATTTCTTCAGGTTCTACCCATTACATTGCCAGAAATTGATGGAGAAATCGAAGTGTGAGGGTTGTCAACTGTAATGCAAAAATTACTTAATATGACAAAGCAAGATTGTAGATAAGTAGATAATGTGGTATATCACCTTTTACAAGTTATGTTATCTTACTATTTAATTTATGGTAGTTCAGTGGTTACATGCATAATTGTATTTATATGTGCCTCTGCTGGCAATAGCCGCCACCATGCAGTCTATTCATTGGTTCTTTCAAATGCTTTACCTCAACTGGTAGAATGTGACCAAATTGACGCACTCTCCACCATTCTTATTTATTCTTGATAATCTTCTGTAAAAAGGTACGTTACAATTTAGCTCCTATAATAAGGCAAGGTACACACAATACTAATTATTTTAAGCTAGAAGGTAACTTTCCACAATCTAAATTAGACAATTTTACATCTGTAATTATGAACCAGTCCTGCTGTCTACTTAATTTCATATATTTATGTATTTTATTTTTAAAACATTTATTGAGCTGTTTCAATTTACAAATACTTTCTTCAGCTTGCCATGACATTAGTGAAGTTGAAACTTTCATCACTAAGAGGATTGTTGTGTGGCTTCATTTACTTTGTTTTTTGTTTTTTTTTAGCAAAATAAATTATAACATTACATGTCAAATGGATTTTTGTATCATGTTATGAACTCTAAGAAAAAAATCAGTCTACAAATGTTAAAGAAGTTGAAGATCAGGTTATCTGATACAAAAAGTAACTTGATAAACCATTCGATCCCAAGTCACCTCCAATAATTTGAATTCACTGAAGTGGGGCTAAATTTCGTAACTGTCATGGAAGTGACATGAAGATGTAGACAATGAAATATCATGACAATATGTGTAACAGGACAACCGACAGATACAGAAGTACATGTTTATGCCATCAATATGAACAAGGCAGCAAAGCTGTCAAATGTACAGACAAAAACCAGAAAATAAAAATGCAGGAAATAGGATACTGTCAATTTTGATGAACTAATGTATTATGCTTACTGTAACTGCATAGCCAACATCAAATTCTTATTCTGCATAACATTGGATTAGGATGAAAGTAAAATGTGTATCAAGCATTAGACTAAGTTCCCATACCTAGATCAATCTAACAGGATCAATGCAACTCCAAGGGGTTTCTCACTAAATTGCTTTCAGTTTGAGAGTCTTAGGATTCTGGCATGCCAGTTTCAGTAGGCGTGACAGACAACTAAGCCACTAACATTGATTGCAATTTAGCGAGAATTCCCATGGAGATAGATCGATCCACAGTTAGCGTGATAGGGTCTGGAAATAGTCCCTAAGGTGTCAGGCTGATAAGAGTTAAACTTTGGAAATGCCAGAATGAGGTACAGTGAAAATTACACACAAAAAAAAAATGCTTAAACTCATTAATATATATATATATATATATATATATATAATCACTATATATTATTAATTTCTTTTTTTTTTGGCTGTATGTCAATCCTAAGAATCATTCTTGTAACTTAACAAAATACAGAAAATGTTACAAAGTAAGAGTACAGGGCTCCTGGCAGATGGGAGTGATAAGTCACAACTTGAAAATGCCAGTATAGCACTCTATAAACCTGCATTGCCTCCAAAACAGAAAACAATCACACTGGTTTTCAAACACAAGCTGCGCACTTCTGTCTTATGAAACTTTTCACTAAGTTTCAGTATCGTAAGTGACATGGTTTTCCCTTAATTGCTATCCTGGCAGCAGTGTCCAAAATAGGGTTTTCTTCAACTTTCATGCAATAAAACATAATACTTAACAGCATAATGACCATCAAATTTTTTTTTAAAAAAATAAAAGTATCATGAATATTCAGAAAATGTGATTTGGGAAGGTCTTCAAGGCCATGGAAGTTCTGAGTCACACTTTCAAAATGCCAAAATGTAAACAAGAGATAACTGTACTGAAATGATTTTCTTTCCATTTTCAACACCTTTTTTAAAACAAAATGATCAATAAACTGTCATTTTTAAATGTTCAACTAGGAAAATTGCTGACATAGGAAAAATAGCAATAGAACAATTTTCAATGTCCAATTTGCTCCATTTGCAGATGCTGAACATAGTGAATGATTAAATCTGACAAACTGCAATGATGAGTTCCTTTCCATTTATGATACTTTATTACACAATGCACAATATTATAACAGGTTTACCGTCATTTTTATATAATCAACAAACAATATTGTTAAGAAGCAGAAAATGTCAAAACAACACTTTTACATATCTTATTAGTTCCATAATGAGACTGTTAACATGCCTAAGAATTAAATCTGAAGAAATAACAATTATATACAAAAATACAGAAAATGCACAGCACTTCTGGTGGATGGGAGTATAAAATCACATCTTGAAGATGCTTGTGTTTGAAAAATAATTTAAAAAAAAATTTAAATAAAACGTAAAAAATTCCAATAAAGCTGCTATTCAAACTTTTAATCTAGCTGTATTAACTTGATATTAATAACCCCACCAAGTTTGAGAAAAATAAAGCACTGTTATTCATCTATAGCATGTTGGCATAACACATTCTTTTTGTTGTAAATTTATTTGCAATGTTAAACACCATTTATCTGCACAATTATCACCAAATCCTAATTTTGTGACACAGTTAAGAGAGCTAAACCTATGGGACTTTACAGGGAAATCTCAAGGAGTGTTTTATGTAATCTCATTTAATAGCCAATTGAAAATTAATGAGTAGGCAAGTGACTTTATAGACCTTAATTTAATTAGTGATCACCCAAGGGACAATTTTATAGACTGTCATCCATACAGTACCATCATATAGCACAAAGGTGTTGCGTACATGCTGAAAAAAGTGAAAAAACAGCATTACTTCCCTAAAAATGACCCGATGATGCTGATTTTCAAACTTGACCTGCGTATTATGAATATTCATTAGTTCTGCAAGTTTCAAACCAAAAGGTAAAATGGTTTTCCACTTATCATGTTATCAGTGTTGCATATATGCTGAAAAAAGTGAAAAACAGCATAACTTCCCTAAAAATGACCCAATCATACTGATTTTCAAACTTGACCTGCGTATTATGAATATTCATCGGTTCTGTAAGTTTGAAACCAAAAGGTAAAATGATTTTCCACTTATCGTGTTATCGGTGCTGCGTATATGCTGAAAAAAGTGAAAAAACAGCATAACTACCCTAAAAATGACCCGATAATGCTGATTTTCAAACTTGGCCTGCGTAATATGAATATTCATTACTTCTGCAAGTTTCAAGCCAAAAGGTAAAATGATTTTTCACTTATCATGTTATCAGTGTTGCATATATGGTGAAAAAAGTGAAAAACAGCATAACTTCCCTAAAAATGACCCGATCATGCTGATTTTCGAACTTGACCTGCGTATTATGAATATTCATCAGTTTTGTAAGTTTCAAGGGAAAAGGTAAAATGGTTTTCCACTTATCGTGTTATCGGTGCTGCATATATGCTGAAACAAGACAGCACTGTTCTGCAATGGGTTTACTTCCATTTTTAGAACACTTTTTTAACATAAAACAAAATAAACAGTTTTCTACCATTTGTATATGATCAACTAAGAAAATTGATGAGATGGGAAAAATATCAATAGAACAGTGTTAAATGTCCAATTTCCTCCATTCTGAGATAATGAATATAGTAAATGATTGAATCTGACAAACTGCAATGATATTTGTTTATTTCCATTTTTGACGCTTTATAACATAATACACAATAACAAGTTTACCATCATTTTTACATAATCAACTAACAATGTTATTGAGATGCAGGAAATGTCAAACAAACACTTTTACGTATCTTATTAGTTCAATAATGAGACTGTTAATATGCCTAACAATTGAATCTGAGGAAATGTGAAAAAACAGCATAACTTCTAAAAGAATGGCACGATTATGCTGATTTTGGAACTCAACCTGCGTTTTGGTTAGTTTGACTACTCCTGTGAGTATAATGACAATTGGCCTATTTGTTTTTCTTATATTGTGTTATTAGCGTTACATATATGTTGAAAGAAGTGAAAAAACAGCATAACATCCCTAAAAATGGCCCGATCATGCTGATTTTCAAACTTGACCTGCGTATTTCGAATATTCATCAGTTTTGTAAGTTTCAAGCCAAAAGGTAAAATGGTTTTCCATTTATGGTGTTATCGGTGCTGCATATATGCTGAAAAAAGAGAAAAAATAGCCTAAATTCACTAAAAATTACCCAATCACGCTGATTTTCGAACTTGACCTGCGTATTATGAATATTCATCAGTTCTATAAGTTTCAAGCCAAAAGGTAAAATGGTTTTCCACTTATTGTGTTATCGGTGCTGCATATATGCTAAAAAAAGTGAAAAAACAGCATAAATTCCCTATAAGTGACCCGATCATGCTGATTTTCGAACTTGACCTGTGTATTACGAATATTCATCAGTTCTGTAAGTTTCAAGCCAAAAGAAAAAACAGTTTTCCACTTATCGTGTTATCGGTAAAAGTGCACGGCGACGGCGACGGCGACGGCGCCGACAGACGCAGATGATGGCTATATGTACAGACACATCTGTGTCTGTACATAAAAATGTATAATGATTAATCATGGATTAATTAATTACAATAAGGAATAATGACACTGACACACGATGGTCATCAAATAGCATCATGGCAATGAACTTGACCTTAAAATTGCACACCTGTGGTTCAAATTCAGCCTGGTTTACACTCCAGTTAAAGACTATGTCTAATGTATAGCACCAAGTTAATATTTTTCTCTAGAGTCCTTCACATAACCAAATGACTTCACCTGAGATATGTGGTCTGTCAGCGATGATGTTTTAGTAAATACTAGTATAATTAATATCGTACAACTTCATTGGAAAAGTACTCTTTAACTACCTGGCACACTTTTCTAATAAAAATTGAGACATTCTGTTATTTTTGTTAAAGACTTCCAAGTTTTGAACATGATTAGAAGAGTGCTATCATGACATAATGGCAAAATTGCAATACTGATCAAACATTAATTTCTCACTATGTGAGACAACTTTTTGGTTATTTTCATTAACAATAGGTGCAAAATTTGCACCTAATACACCTTTAAACAAACAAAAAAAAAAATGCTTTTTATCCAAAGCAGTTAACATTCCTGCATACAGCCATTTAGGCCAAGCACACCAGATTAGTCACATTTAGATAATATTGCGTATTACTACTATAATGAACTCACCTATATATTGCAAAAACTACAAACCAGATAATATCTGAGTACCTGCTAAAAGGAGGTTTACTATGATACATTTGATCATTATATTTCACTTAATATATCATTTAATCCATTTTTTTAAAGGAGTTATCTAATTAAAATAATGCTAAATCCACAAAATAATACATGTTTAAGAAATATACTTTCTAGCACAGTGTGCTGCACTAAAACAAAACTTAGCTGTAGGATGCACTTATGAAAATGATAAAAATTTATTTAGTTTGGTCAAACCATCTATGATATATATATATATACCTGTATTTCTCAATACCCTGTATTGTCTTACCAAGATATTTCACACCTATTAGGCAAATCATAATTGGCATTCATTTCCACATATGCAGAGTAAAATTAAGTTCTGGTTATGTATTAGTCTAAATATCAATATAATCTTTATACAAGATAACTGTTACATGTAGGTCTAATTTACAATCACACCAGATAAAAAAACGAGGTCCAGACAATGCTAAAGGTGCACTGTGTAGGATTTTCCAAAACAAAATCTCCTGGGGTAAATGGTGTTTTTCTCTGGCTAACCAACCTTGATCCTTGTTTTCAGACACTGGTCACAACTCGGTAACAAACTCGGATAATTGAATTAATCCATGCTTAAGCGATGGTTTTTCAAATTCCGCCATAACTGTAAGCTCAATTTTTGTACTTATTTCTGGAATCTGCACAATATAAAACTGTGTCAGGATGAATGGCAGGCGTTTTGTTTGTCAGGTGGTAAATTTTATGTTTCTTTTCTTTTGCAATATAAGTTCATGGCATTTACCTGTTAAAAATTATCAAAAAGTAATACTTGTCTTCAGATAAGTTCAACAAGAAGTTGATTATATACTTAATGTTTGTTTAAAATTCTAAGCTTATTCACTCTAAACTGATACACATCAGGAATGAATAATTCTTCCAAAATGAAAAGGAGACAAAAAATAGATATGCCCATTAATAGGACACAATTAAAAAACAAAGAGGTATTATCAAATGGGTTTAAATGCAAAAAAGAAAGACGAATGTTGGGATCGTTAAAAAAATGCAATATCTGACTAAGTGTTTAAAATTTTTTCCCCTTTTTGGAACATATCTTGTCAAAATATTTAAAATGTGCAAATTGAGACAACTCAAATATAGGTGTGTTACAACTCTATGGGCTCATAGGCATTTGGTCTGTACTGAGTTGCTTGGTGAGCATCTTGGCCCGGGCTGGTATGCCCGACTGCGAAGACTTCCTCTCCAGCTCAGGAAGATGTTCCAGAATACCTTGTTCTTCTATCTTGGCTCTTATTGGTTCTAAAATATGGCAACATAAAAGTATAATCTCAGATTAACTGGTAAAATTTATACAGGTTGTGTTTTTTTTTTTAATTGATATGATGCTGGACACTGAAAAATCACTTTAAATCTTCCTCACAAATTCATCAACTTATCTCATACTTGAAACCCTATAGACACAAACATTTAAAGCCAATTTTACTGTTACACATTCCTTTCAACTTTTGAATTCTAAAAAGTTTTATCTTTTTTGAGAAGTATTTCTTCTTAGGATTAAATCCATTATTTCTAAAAACAAGGTCACCAACTAGCAAAGGACAACACATTTGGCAATAATAACAGCCAGCTATTCGCTAACTGGTTAACCAATGGTTAGACAAAACAGTTCACAGTGAAGAATTTGAGTGAAATAAATGCTTAGAAATGCATATATACTCACTGTTTTTTTTATGCCTTGGGGAAAATTCAATTAAGGCTGTTACAAATTAAATAAAATCTAAAAGAATACTCTGTTGTCATTTCTGAGCAAAACAACTAAAACAAAGATCTTGGATCAAAAAATGAGGGGTTTAATAATGCAGCTTCAATCCTACCAGATGTTCCCAATTTCCCCAACAAGGTACAAGCATTGTGAATGATCTCCATTTTAGTATCACCAGTAGTCAATATCTGGCGTAGGTTGGTGATAAGGTCAGAGGCCAGGAGCTGTTCCTCGGCAGGCCCTACAATAACAGAATCAAAAAAGCACGGTCTCAATACACATCATGTAAGCATCATGGGATTTTTTTAAAATAAATCATGTGTTTGTGTCTATATACCCATGAACTAAAAAAATAAAAAAAAGAAAGAAGTGAAGACAGTATTATTCAAATACTGTTGGATAGAGATAAGAATAATATTATTGTAACTGAAGTGCTAACAGAAAGACTTCCCTGTACTAACCTATGATAAGTGCTGAAATTAGTGTAAGCGCAACCAATGCCTCCATCTGCATGACTGTGTGCTCTGACACAATCATCTGCACCAAGTATGGAAGTCCACCACATTCCACCACAGTAGAAGCTACCTCCTTCCTACGGGAATTTTTTATCATCCAGGCTAACATACGACTGGCTTCTCCTAAAACGAGAGACAATAAATAAAGCAAATAAATATTATAAATTTTCATGGTGTTGTTCTCTATTTGGATATGTAACAGGGAGATCTATTTCTAATTCCATGACAAAACATTTTTTTCACTTCATAATTCTTCATATATAGATTTAGTCATCTGCATCAAAATACTTTTGATTCTTTAAAAAAAAGTTCATCAATGGAAGAAAAAAACTCCACCAAAATCATATACTCCCAAAGTGCACATACCCTTTATCATGATTATATACTAAATAAAAGATACTGAATAACAGATGCCAGTTTTCCCAAAGTAATCACTAAATCAAGAAAGAAAGACTTACCTTTGACCCCCTCGTGAGCATTCATACCACACCACGAGACCACTTGCTCCACAAATTCTTTATTAGTACCCAGTTTGGTAGCTGCTAAAACTAATATGCAGAGATCCAGGGTAAAAATGCATTTACCATTTCAGTGAAAAAAAAAATTATCATATTGTTACACTCTTAATAATAAATTCCTCTTACTCATTAATTGCAAAAAAAAAATACATATATATATATTCGTATCATTCAAAATGACATATTTTAGGCAGATTGCTTTCTAGGGATAACACAGAGACAACAGCAAGTGTGTAATTTCTTGCTTATTCATGTGAAACTATCATGTGACATACCTTCTCCATCGATTAACATCCGGAGCACTCCTAGCAATTTAAAGATCACTGGGGTCATTACTGAAGAGGTAAGGGGAAGAACTTTTTCTATAAGACCAAGGGAAATCAGCTTTGGCTTGTTTTCAGCTGAAATAACAATTCATTTATTTAAAGCCATTGTCAAATGAGAGAATATTTGTAGTGCATCATTTGAAATTATAAATGCCTCAATATGAGAACAATTAAAAAGTGACATACATCTTACAAACTTTTGCCCAACCATAAATATTCTTTCATTTAAAATATTGTCACATAAAGCAAAATAATGCAAAAAATTTAATTGCAAATCCATTGCTAACACACTGACTACAGTATTTATATTAATCGACCGCATGGCGAGTGTAAGTAGAAAGGCTGTGAAATTACCTGGTATTGCTAGATTTCTTAGAGTACTTAGCACCGCATGGTGTAGCGTAGTATTCATTCCAATTTCATCTAAGTCTGTGAGGAGATTAAGCAGGTCTGGGACAATTTTATCTCTATGCACCAGTCTGTAACACTGGTCATCTTAAAAAGATGAAAAAAAGACTGTCCAATATATGTCTAAATAAAAAAATTAAAGATAATATGTCTAAATAAAAAAATTTAAGATAACAGAAAAACTAATGTCAGAAAAAAGTTCACTGGATTACATCATTCAGTATTGAGAACTTTTAGAACATATGTTCAAGTGTTTGTTTGTAGCAAGCATATATATTTTGAAATATATATTTACATTAAGAAATTTTTCTGATGTGAATTTTACTACATTTTAGAAATCTTTTCTGGAACATATTTGCATTTATGTTGATGACAATCTAATAACTTTAAACTTTAGTTCCCCATTCAACCACACGCTTACATGCATGCACGTGCGCCACCTACCACTTCTCGCAAAGTTCCCTATGGCCAAAGCAGCTGTAGTTTGGAGGACAATATTACCCGTCTTCAACCAAGAGAGCGTTTCCTTATAAATCTCTCCCTCCCCATCATTGTACAATATCTCTACACTCTCGTCTGTAAATGGAAGTATAATAATTTTTTTTTAATTTAACACACTGGTATTTTTAACAATTCAATTTCATTGACACGTTTGTCAGCTGAAACAAAATGTTTCAATCCATACACAAGCACAGCTATTATTACTTCACAACTCACCTCCAGTAAGGATCAATATAAGCAAGTCTGCTGCCAGTTTGAGTAACTGCTGACTCTTGTCATCCCTCAGTTTACATTTTTCCTTTAGGATAGTTGTGCAATGTTTGGCCGCTTTTGTGGCAGCCAGTTCTTTTTTAACAGCATCTAGAAAAATAATTTCACAAATACATATATAAATACTGTAGTACATGTTACATAAATGACAAAAAAAAGTTTTTTTTTTACTGAAGCAGCACTTTCTGTATAAATCAGTATTGTAATCATAGTGATTTGTTTACCTGACTCAGCCATTGTGGCTAGTGCATCCAGCACAGTTTCCTTCTGTTCCTGACTACTATCAATATCCAACAGCTCTGTCAGCGAGGAAACCAGGGGTATCTTCTCAAGAAGCTCTTTACCTTTGTCTATTAAATAACACATGGATTGTGGATGGAATGAACAGTTACTAGTAAACTTTAAGCAAAAAAAGAATGCAAAGAAATATAGACTGGAAATTGATCAAGCTAATACAATATTTCTAATTTTTCAAAGCACAGTGAGGTGAACATAAAAAATTAAATGTTTACTTTCAGATCCAAGTGCTTTTAAAATACAATCTGGTTGGGAAAAATAAAGAAATGATCCAGGGATAGGCGATCAAGACACAATACCCGTGTCTGCCAAGCAGTCCACACACAAAAGGGCCATTTGTATAACATCTTTCTCATCCTGGAAACTCTTGATGTACTGGTTAAGAAGCTCAAGGGCTCCACTCTCTAGTGCCAATAGCTGCAAGCTTTCTGAAATGTTGAGAAAACCACATTAGACATGAATCATACATTGTTGTAAAGGATAATAAATATATCTGAACAACATTCTAGAATATAGTTACGTATTAGTTTTTACCATAACATGAGACTCTTTATCATATGACAATTATATCTTTCTTTATGTGCACAGATAGCAGATCACATGGCCATTAATTTTTTTCCAATTTTTGTTCTTACTTCTTGTTTTTTTATCTGTGTGCAAACAACAGCCTACTTTAGCATGACCAAGACAAATTTGATGTCCCTGTTACATGCAAGTTCAATGACCGTAATGTCTACTACAAATGGTCAGTGACATCCATACAAGCAACAACAACAACAAAAACCTTTCTTTGTTTCAAACACTGTGCAAATAAGTCGTAGTTACAGTTTTAACCACCTATGGAGCTATGAAATAAATGGGCAAAAATGTGCTAGTAAAATTTTAAGTGACATGTATCAATGATTATTTAAATTTTGATTTCTTTAAAGAGGGGATTATTTGCTAAAAACACAGCAAAAAAATTACCACAATGACTCTCTGGATTCCAAATATCTGATTACTTTTTTTTTCAAATGGTCTGAAAGGTATCCATTTTCAAGTAATAAATCATTACAAAAACCTTGGCAATGGCACAGACAGGTGTCTGGCATAAAAAGAAACAGTCATGTCTATAAATAAGGAGGTCAATCCCCACTCCATATCATGGCCCCACTCTGCTAAACTATGTAGTTCAGCTTATCTCTGGTGAGAGAGATAGTAAATATTATACGTATATATTCACAGCAAATATTGTAAGGTGAGATATTTTCTAGCCTAGGTCATACAATTAAGTGTATCAATATGGCTGTATGATTTGGTACAAATGTTAAATTTTCCCATATAAAAAAGGCTTAATTCTTGGTAAAATTATAATGACCATGTAATAAAATCACACAAAATCCATCAGAAGTTCAGGTACAAAGCACCATCATCACTGGTCAAGACACTTAGTCACAGTATTATAATAATAATTTATTATAAAATAATAAATAGACAATAATTTATTATAATAAAATAATAAATAGACAATAATTTTTCTTATGCTAGCAGTTGTTATTTAAGTCATTTTTCAATTTTCATGTCACCAACTGATTTTAATCTTACCATTTGCATTGGTCAGATTAACTAGGCAGCCACAAAGAATCATCCTCAATTCACTTTCTTGCTCTCCTGTTGTGCTCAGGTGATATTTCATAAACTCCAGAAGCTTTGCCAGACCCCCTGCTTCCTTCATTGCATCTCTCCCAGTGTCTAGAATAAAAACATTAAATCACATATAATATTTTAAGTAGGCCATGCCTTTCTAAATTATAAGGAGATAAAAACATGCTGACCCCAAAATGCCTAAACAAAATTGTGTCATTCAGAATAACCTAACAAATGCAATGATGCTATTTTTCCCTAAATCTAAAACCATTTTAAAATCTTTGGGAAAGGAACTTATCCTAAATCAATCATCTTTCATTGCAAACTGTGAAAGTTTTATTCACAGAAATTAGTGTACATTATGATACACATGACATTGTGTGTGTGTGTGTGTGTGTGTGTGTGTGTGTGTGTGTGTGTGTGTGTGTGTGCACGCATGCGTGTGCATGTCTGTACATGCAGTTGCCTATGTCCATGAATGCATACCATTGTCAAAACAAATGTTGCCCAGTGCCCTGCAAGACTGAATACAGGCACCAACATTCTCCTTCTCTAGCAGCTGCAACAAAGGTGAAATCAAGCCTGCCTCTACACAGGGGGTCCGCATACTCTCTGAAATACATATAACACATAACATGCACCTACTAGAACGTGCAAATATTGACTACAAGTGAACGTGCAAGCCATTTTAAGATTAAATCATCCAGAGGTACTTCAGCAATTTCACAGCACTGAGCTACATGTATCTGTTTGAGCCTGCCAGTGAGAAATCAATAAATTAATCAATTTCCAAGGCCGACAGACAGTTGTATAATCATCTGGGTGATTGCCCATGTTATGGCAAATGGATTGCTCAATGCATTTTGAAGCACTGCATGAAATCAGACAATTTTCTTTTCAGTTTTAAAGCAGCATATGAATTCCACAATGGGTAATATGCCTGTTGCCTGACTTTCTCCCATCAGTCTAACATTCAGATCTGACATGTTTACACTATAATATATATATATGCAGAGGACCAAAAATGAAACATCATTGCACAAAAGGTGCAGCACAGTGTCTCAAATTAAAGTTTATCAGATATAATATTTATTTATTTATTTGTTTGTTTAGAGAGTACAAATTTATCTTGTGCCTCTGCATGCTCACATAATCACTTTCATTGAATGTGTGTGTATGTGTGTGTGTGCACACGCACGTGCGCGTGCATAACAAATAAAATTATTTGTCTGATTTGTCTATTGTCTGATTGAGCATATCACCTTCTTTAGCCACCTCCGCCACCACCTGGGCTGCCTTGATCTTACTGTTCTTAGTATCTTGTGTTAAAACATGATGCAATTCAGAAAGGAGGCCTGACTGGAGAAGCTCCTTAAACACTTTTTCTGCATCATCTTCTTCTGTAAAGAATACATTAAACTGATTTTTTTAGTGGATAAATAGCTAAGACATAGTGAATCAAAATTTTAACAACTATTGACCAACTTGCTTGTGAACAATACTTTGCCAAAGGAAGAGAAATGGAAAATTGCCATTGATCCATATGAAAAAACAAAACAAACAAACAAAAAACATATTAATCAAATTGTATGAAAGCAATCTGAACTTATTATAAAGTAAATTTTACACAACTGATAATTCATACCCTTTCCTCTCAAAATATTTTCCCTATAAAAATAAAGAAATTGATAACCGTTATAGGATCTAAACATGACAGTGAACTTTCAAAATGTTAAAAAGTTGTTCTTGGTTGAATTCCTTTCATTAAAATTATAAGTTAACCCTTACAACCACAACATTATAATTTTCACAGGATTGAATATGCTTGAAAAAATTGTTACATACATGTCTCATTACTTAGAATAAAATCAAGCAAGATTTTTCTGGGATTTGGAGGAGATCAGGGTGAGAAATAATGGCCGACCAG
The DNA here is from genome assembly GCF_051362555.1 of Lingula anatina. Taxonomy (NCBI): domain Eukaryota; kingdom Metazoa; phylum Brachiopoda; class Lingulata; order Lingulida; family Lingulidae; genus Lingula; species Lingula anatina. The sequence goes on from NC_141768.1 coordinate 34,725,660, forward strand.
CAACTTTGCTGTAGCAACAAATTAATAAAAGCAGACAATTTTACACATTTTTTGTTTGTTCTTCTCTAAAGTTTTGTGGAATTAGTCTCTAACAAAACATAACAATTTACCATATTTTGTGTGTACTGCTTTTTACAATGACATTCCCCACACAAAGTAAATCACCTTACCACTTTACACTTTTCACACTTATTACTTTGCATGATGCCACATGGTGCCAAAGTCTCATTTCAGAGTATCTTGGATGACTTCCATTCCTTCTTTGTTTTTTCTTTCTTTCTTTCTTTTTTTCTTTCTATTTATCTATCTATCTATTAGTGTGTTTCATTTATCTATTAAACTTTAATTTTTTACAGACAAACATCAGGTTTACTCACCCTCATTGGATAACAGATCTAAAAGTTTATCCAGGTTGGTTTCACTGGTGCTTTCTTCATGCAGCTTCAATTTGTCAAGGGTACTCAAAAGCTCCTCTAAAATTGTGTCAGAAATTGAATATACTTGCATCATAATGGGAGAACTGTAAATTTTCATGAAGGACAACTTAAAACTTCAAAACAAAAGTGCTTTTTTTAAAGCACTTCGTCAAAAATACATTATTTTGAACACATGACAAAATTTAAATCTGCAAGCATAATTACCATCGGAATTTATCCATGAGAAATTTGATCCAATATTTCAAATTATTGTTTCAATAGTTCTGTCATGTCACATATAACACTTAAGAAACACACACACACACACACACACACACACACACACACACACACACACACACACACACACAACAAGAAACATACATACACACATATATCTTATGGCTATATCCATAAGATTTCTAAATACTTATCCAATAAACCTTTGTATTGTGTGTGAGGTACATGTTATGTATTTCAATGATAATCTTTACTAAGTCAAATTCCACTACGAACCACTGGATTTATGACAAGTGGTGATATCAGTTCACTGTTAGGGCAAGGGAGAAAGAAGGGGACATTTTCTATATATTTCATAATGTACCAGCTCCTTAAACAGGCTGGTAACACAATATCTTAAAGGCAGCAAGGTAGCTTGATATCCAAACTCAGTGGACATCCCACCTCCTTTCAAACAGCATTCACAATACCTGCTCCTTTGTTTGCTTACCACGATTTATTCAACATGTACCACACCAACAGAATTCTGTACTTCAGTCTGCAGTACCCCCAACCCTTACCCTATCAGTCATTGATTTTGATGTTTTTATAGAAGAACACTGCTATTCAGGCCTATGGGTTTGGGAGAATACTGCGCAACAATACCCAGAATTTGGTATCACCAAAAATCAATCTCATCATGATAACTCGCTTATAATCAAGAAAGATGAGAGCGCTTAAAGAGAGACAATCACATCAGTAATGTAAAAGATTTCTAGTTTTCATTTACTGTACTACCAAAATTACTAGCCTTTTGTTTTTATTCTACTAAGGTATGTTTTAGTGTAAGCTAAACTCTGACCAGCAACTGGACAGCATGTAGAGCTATCCATTTCACTTAACAGATGGGTTGCAGTGACCTATTCAAGGATGTCCACTTTTGCTTGTCTGTTATTGAATGGGATCAAGTGACATGACGATTCACACCAAAAGAGACTGCAGACCCTATTAGTTTACTTTGAAGTGAACCATTCAAGGTTGTCCACTTTTGAGTACAATATTATAAATACAAGACAGCTTCACAAATTCAGTGAGTAGGGATTGTTACATGTAGGAATATATATACACGGTACTAGTACAGTAACAAGCAGTAGAGAGCAGTGGGTTGAGAGTCAGCTAGAGTTGCATACAGTGTACAGAGTAGGCTGTATTGACATCAGTGTCTCATCAGAGACAGAGTACAGTAGATGTACTAGTAGATGCAACTTGTATGGTTGGTGTTCTAAAAAAATAAAGCAAGAAAACTGATTTTGTGTTGTGTGATTCTTAAATTTAGAAAACTTCAGACCGATGACAGTAATTATTGAATATAAAAATCCCTTAAGAAGTTCAATGTAAAACCCCAGGAGCAGAACTTGACAACTTAGTGGAGTGATGCAATGAAAACAATTTGGTTCTGAATGCTGGAAAATGAAAGAGTTGGTGGTTGACTACAGGAAGAACAAAAAAAAAAAAAAATATATATATATATATATATATATATATATATATATATATATATATATATATATATATATATATATATATTAATTGAAGGTGCAAAGGTTAAAATGGCTGAGGAGTACCTTTTTTGTGGGGGGGGGGCTTATATGAACAGCAAATTAAATAGCACTCAAATTATGAAAAAATAAATCACTAAAGAAGAGACAAGAATTTCTTTCTTGAAAAAAAAAACAAAACAGATGAGGGTTTTATAGTAACACACATTTTAAGTAGTCATCTCTTACAAAGCTTTAATACATAGATGTTGTTTTAATGTGGGTGAATAATTACATTAATTGTACAGGATACAAAATAACATGATCTCGTGGTGTTACTGAGAAGCCTAGGGTACTGGTACTGGTAAAGCGAAAGTGGATAGCACTTATCATGTAATCCTGGTAAATTACCTCCTATCCTGCACTCCACTCCCCTCTTCAACAAGTCGCTCAAACGCATTGCAATAATTTGTAAACAAGATCAGGAAGATCTCCAAATATCAGTATCATAATATGACAAAAACAACCATAACATATGATCAAGATCGCACAGTTCATGTACATGTACATAACAATCGACTGCAAACGTGAACCCGTCAATATCTTCTAGAATATGATGACACATGTCCTGCCAGTCCCTGTGTCGTAAGTTATATGCTGCATAGTTCTATTGCATACACATGTTAAGTATTACACACTTACCCATTATCCTATACCTGGGCACTGATAGCAGAATAGCGGTATTTGGAAATAAACGGAAGCACGGTGTAGTTGAATTGCAAACCCGCAGCTAAGTTGAATGAATAATCTTATTGGCTACAAAACTTCATTAAAATGTCAGGATCAAAACAACCCAAAACATTGCTTAAATAGAGTTTAAGAATATATTCAATATATTTTAGTGTTTATTTCTTCTAAAAACTTATATCAATCACACAAAAGCTGGGTAAACACTGTTCGTGAGCCAGTTATTGAGGGTGGCGTTCAGAATGAGTTAAGTCGCAAAAGCTACTGCGCACCAACTTCACCTGGACTCTCGCCAGCCCTGTCTTTAACAGCCTCCTCCTGGCGTTGAGTGGAATACAGTGAAGCTAGTGATCAAAGGAGTATTTGCTGTTCAAAACAAGAGGAGGCGTGTTCATCTGTCAATCTGATTGCGTTCAGTGAGAGTCAGCTGGGAGAGTAGGCCTACCCTTGGAGTTAGTGCGCAGAAGACCATCGGTTGGACGTACAATCTGAATGCTTTTGGTGGGGGGCGTCTCTTTTGGTGTGCGGCAGATGTAGTCATGCTGTAGTTGTTGTTTTTCAAATCGATGAACCGCACAACACACAATCAACTAATATAAAAATGTAATGTTCCTAGGACTCAGAAGCGCATAGGCCTATCTATCCATATTAGAATGAAAATCGGGATTTATAAATAACGGTTAAATAAACTTCCGACTGTTTGAATATGATGTTTATCATTCAGAATTGCATGCGTGTCATATGCTGCTATCACATAGGCCTACTTGTAGCTAAGCTTGATCCTCTAAAGGTTGCAATTAATTTTTTTAATTTGATCTCTGGCTAAAATCTCATATTTTCAAAAGACGTGTGAATATTAATGTAGGGCCTAACAAGTATAGGCCTACTCCCCAAGCAAAAAGTGTCACCCCCGAATGCAAGTGTTACAGGAAATCATGTCATAAACCAACATGTTATTTTTATTCAACTTCTAAAAGAATTTTTTCAAAAAATTTTACTGATTGATCACCCAGTGAATAAGCTAACCAGAGCAAAACAATCGAATCTACATTTTAGTATTTTGTACAATATCCTCTAAATTGGACGAAGCACCTGAGGCATGTGTGCAGACGTAAAAAAGTTCTGTTAGAGGATTGATGGCGTCCCACATACGCAGAACGGTGAAAATATAGTAGGCCTAGGCCTATGAGATCATTTTTGTTTGCAGGGTTATACCTTCAGTTATCCATTTCCGATAATATCACACACATTCTCAATAAGGCTCTGATCTAGGATTGAGATGACCATAGGACCAGATGACCATTGGGGGGGGGGGGGGTTTCTGGATCTGGTTCGCATATAGGCCTAACCAGCGTACTGTTGCATTGGCTGAAGGCCTACGTGGAGAAGCATGATCATGCAGGAACACAAATGGGTGGTTATGGTCCCCAAAGATATTCTCGGCAGAATTCCACAAGTTTCTTTTCAGTACTTGGATGTATTGCTCTGCGTTAAGGTTCCCGTTGACCATTGCCAGTTCACCTACACCATCTTAGTAGCCAATACGCTGCGTACCATGACTGAGCGGTACGTGGGTGGGTCTTGTCTACCAGAGGCGGATAATTGGGAAGTTTTTTCTTACCAGCTTGTCGTGTCCGACATAGATATCTTATGATGTAACGTGTTGTGGTCCACGTAGGAACTGCAAGTCTTCAAAATGGTTGAATAAGTTTAAATCAGTGAAAAGGGATCCAAAAAATATTTTTTCATTTTAATACTTATCATTCATCAGCTTTTGCATTTTCCATCTATTTTATCTCAGCTGCTTATGATAAGTGTTTAAATCATCAATTAATTCTCGTAAAATATAAATAGTTTAAGTCATGAATAACCTTTAGATATACACCCAATGCATATTTTCAAAGATGCCAGTGTGTTATTGTGATGTTATACAAGTTGTTATTATTTTAACAAAAGTTAAAAGAAAATGATAAAAAAAAAACACCAGACTAAGATATGGGTCCCGTGGCAATCTTCCTTCTACAATTTAAGTGTGAATTACTAGTAACTATGAAAACAGGAACTCACAAACAATATTACAATCACCATTTACCGAATCTGTCTTAATTATTACTTTCAACCTTAAAACATTTAAGTCAACCATGAAACAATCTATAAGAGAATTGAATTGTGTTAATGGTATGGCAACTCCTGAGAACATCTTCAGTTATAATATAATGGCAGTGTTCCAAAACCACGATACATATTAAATACAGGCTTGCTTAAATCTTGAAAGGAGAGGAAGTATTATCAAGTGTTGCACCTGCTCAGCAAAGCTGCAAATTTTATTTTGCAGCATCACAATTTCACTAGCACAAATCAGTAATAATTGTTAGTATATTTGTAACATATTTAATATTCGTCATTTGCCTCTAATCTTCGCTAAACATTATTAAAATATTACCACACATATTTATGATAAATGTATGCATATTTGTAATAACTAAATTTTGTCATTTGCTACGGGAATGGGGGGGGGGGGGGGTCTTAAAAATAAAAATTTTGGGCCGCAATTCCCACAGCAAATATGAAGGAGTACCAGTAGATGAGGCCGGTGCCATGAAACTGAGGGTCCGTGTGACAGAAAGTCCGTCCTCCATATAGTTAGGGTTAGTTTGACCTAAGTAGGTCAAAATCTAGGGCGAGGCTCACTTGTACAAATGAATGGGAAGCGGACTCTCTGTCATGGGGGACTTTCTGGTACATGTCACCGGTGATGGCACAGAAATGGGAAAATTCTTGGTTTCGTCTAGTTTTGCTTGCATAATACATTTATATAAAATCTGATTCTCAAAATAAATGCAATCGGCAAGTATTATGCTACAGGGATGGGAGTGAGGTGTTCTTAAGAATAAAAAAATTGGGCCTTAATTCCCTCAGCAAATATAAAATAGTGCCAGTAGATAAGGACAATAATGGCACAAGGATGGAAAAAATCTTGGTTTTGTTTAGTTTTGCTTGCTATATGCATTTATATAATAAATTGGGCCTCAATTCCCACAGCAAAAAAAAAAAATAGTGCCAGTAGGTAAGGATTACAATGGCACAGGAATGGGAAAAAACTAGTTTTTTTTTCTCGTTTTACTTGTGTTATAGTCAAACACATATACATTTATACACAATGTACCCCTTCGTTAACATTAAGAGGTGTTGGGTTCTTAAATCTACAGTGGGATTTATTTAAGTAAGATAGTTACTTCTCTAATTTGACTCAGGAAAGTATAGGTAACGGCTCGAGTTATTCCTGGGGCTCCGTAACTCAAAAGCAACGCGTATTGCGAACAGCGATATCACATAGAGGCTACAGTGTATTACATGGGGCGAGTATGGGCGAGTTACGGAATCGAGACGCTTGCGCTCGGTCGCAATGCGCAATGCTTTCGAGTTACGGGGCCCGGGAGAGCAAAGTAACGCAGCACCACAGCTTTGTTCCTAAAACCAAAATTCAACTCATTACCTGAACATTGGCTAGTTTTATGGAAGAAATTGGAGTGACAGAAATAGTGACGAGATAGTAAAAGTTTTAGTGAGAGGCGAAGTTGAAGAGGATCATTTCTACTAATGATTTAACGAGCATACATGCCAGTCCATTTAAATTTATTTGCAAGTCTCGCGATTTTTTTTTTTTTTTTTTTTTTTTTTTTTTTTTTGCTATCTGTACACGACCACTTTTTTTTACAAAAAAAAAAGAAAGAAAATTATAGAATATTTTTTATTCAACTATTATGTACAATTTTGAATATTTACAGTTGATTTAAAAAAGGACTAATAATCAGTAATGAACTACGTAAACGCAATGAATTAATACATAGCAGTATTATCAAAAGTTCTAAGATTTTCCATCATCTTCATCTAGCGTCGGAACGCACACAGTCCGATAATGCAGGTCTTGTGGTCGGAAACTGGTACCAGATGCTCTCGGGCCGTGGGGAAAAACCCCGTCTAAACCCTTCGTGGGGAATGCCGGGAAAGTGCCCACGCCCGGATAATTCGGTCCTTATAACATGACGAAATCGGTTTCTATTGGCACGGCGCTGCGTACAGTTCAAGAATCGTCCCGTTTTAGACAGCATTGTGTGACGGAATAACCTTTGTCTTGACTAACTATTCTCTATATATACTATACACGAGGTGAAGCATAAAAACTTATTAAAGTAATTCTTACAGAAAAAGGCACTGAAGCCAATAAAAAACTAACAAGAGACATAACAATTAAACAGAATCATTTCGACTTTATCTTGGAGAATTAAAACCATAAATAAAGTTAATCATTTTACAACTGCAAGCATCTTTCAAAACTTGATTATAGTTCTCTTTATGATAAAATGCAAACAGATTCAAGTAATATGATTATAACTCGGGAATATCAATGATTTCAACTAAACTTTGATATATAATTCGACTTAAAATACCAGGTTTCTAAAATGTAACTACCTGCATGATACAAGTACAGAATAAAGCAAGCTTGCTTCAAAATATTTCGGATCTCACATTACACTGTATGACCGCCCATGTAAACTTCAATCTGAATTTTTTTGATCCGGAGAAAAGGTGCATATGTGATGAAGTGGATGTATTTGTCAACTTTAACACTTGAGAAAATCTGAATATTAGTAATGTGAACTCTATCTTGAGAGATGACAGCATCTCTTAAGAAGAGCAGACTGTACAAAAAATATAATGAAATATTTTCTCACACGTAAAATATTTCATTACAGATTTTGCACAATCTATCAATGTAAAATCTCTTCATGTAAAAGCGTTTACATGAAGTCAGATTTTACAAAGATGTGAGGGTTTGTTAGTAATGTTAGTGTGCAGGTTAAGACCTTTTCAAATGCCATACTGACAAACAACTCCACATCATCAAAAGCACAAATTTGAAAAATGACCATCTCAGATTGAAACAAAACACAGACGACCACAAGTGGTGGGAATGTTTTTGTGAGCAAAAACCTATCTGCATTCAGAATGTGGATAAAGCAACTCTATATTCAAATTTATTAATATAATAATTATAGCAACTGTAGAGGTAGACTTTTCCTACAGAAGCACATCTTATTCAATTGATCTTGTATGGAATGAAGAATTATCTTGAACCTCAGTTTTCTCTTCTGTTATTGAAATAAAATGGTTCACTGCATAAGGCATAAAATACAAATGAAATTTGATGCAATTTCACCTTGACATGTTTGTGACCCATGAACCCCAAATATTCTCAGCATCCAAAAGACTGATACATTATTAGACTGTATTCCCACTACATTCAGTACTGTATATTGCCTTCATTACCATTCCACATTCTCTATATTTGTTTCCAGAACAAGCCGTGTCCTTCAACACCAAAACTCGTGGGATGTCCGAGCATCGATGAAAGTGTCCACAGGGCTCCTTGCTAACGCTGTACAGTGTTTAACATCTTGGACTTTTGGTCTTGGGTCGACGTTATCTGACATCATGCAGGCGTAATTATTGGAAAACTCCCAATTCGTAGCCTACAAATGAAATCCAACTTTTACTCAAAAGTATGAAAAGCTATATCGAAAGCTTGCAGTAACTGCAACAAAGAAAGTATACCACTGGTATTTACACACCGTTAACATTAATGAAAAGCTTGGTTCTTAAAATGATCAGAGCGTTATTTCCAAATGTACAGTGAAATATGCTTCCTTTATTGAAATATATATATTAACTTTTTAGAGTAAGTAGACAGCAGTCTTCAAAAAATAAATTATTTCAAACATTTGACAAAAAAGTAAGAAAAGATGTTGCTATATTGAATATTGTAATGTTAGCCTACATGTTAAATTGTTGACTGTCTGTGCTACTTCTAATTCTACTGTTTGTTTACATAGGATATAGTTTTTGATCACTGTCAATAATAAGAAATGCCATAATACACCAATAATAATACTTAAAAAATTCAGAACCACTTTTCTTAAGTTGTTGATCCCCAATAACTTACAAAGTTATCTGTATAAAGATCCCTCAATCCTGAAGAAGTGTTTCATCTGGAGGTTTGGTAGTTGCAATCTTCATTTTTAGAATCCACCACTTTTGGTAGCCTGCAAATTAAAATTATTATTTCAAAATGTAATAAAAGTCAACCATTTGTATATGAAATGTGTTTTTAAAGTTTCAGCAGTTTGATGGGAAATAAATATCAAAAGCACTTTTGTCACAAACTTGGAAAAAACATTCACGCGAAATATTTTGACATGCCACTGGCGACCTTCAGACTTAATGTCACAATGGGGTATTGCACAAATTAGTTTTAACGAAGGAAAAGGAACACTAACAGCATTTAAACGACTCTACTCAAAGACAAGTTTAAGTAAAGCCTGAACAATCTAGATCCAGCGGGAGGAGTGTACTAGTATTCCATCAAGTGTTTAATTTGTAAAGGATTTATATGGGACAGACAAAGAGAAAGTTGAACGTTAGAGTTAAAGAACACGGGAAGGAATAAGAAAGGGTACCCGAAGAGGGAAAAATACACTACAGCCCAAGGTAGCCTTCTGCTACAACGAACCATCACAAAAAAACATTGATTGGGAGAGTGCCAAGATTCTACAAAAAGAAAGTGACTGGAGAACAAGAGGCGTAAAGGGAGGCATATAAACCAGGAAAATGCCTAACAATCTGAACAATATAGAGAGATGGAAATAAATACTTCTACGGTGGCCTTTTATTATGACAACGTCCTGCAGAATATTGAGACTGTTGAGGATCTGAAAGTTGACGAATGGCATGTCAAAATATTTTGTATGAATGATAAGGTTTTTCCACATCTGTGACAAATTAAAAGAGCTTTTTACCTGTGAAAAATGAGCACTGAATTTGCTAGAGTAAATTGTAAATGGAAAACAAATGCCTGCACCGAGTGACAGGTCCCAAACATTCTTAAAACAATTGTCTAAGACCTTGCACAAAATGCTCAGTTTGTTGGAGTTGCACTGATAAAAGATTTGTATTATCTATACAATGAATGACAATCTAGTTCATTTACCCTTATCCTGTCCCATAACTTACCTTGAATGCTCTCTAATCACAACTATTGAAGGGCTCTTGAAACACTTTATGATATAGCTGACATGGCTTTCTCCATTTTAGCCTTGTTAACCTTGTTAAAATGGACCGTCATCAGGACAGGCGCTCGCCAATGCTATCTGCCTCAACTACAAAATAAAAAATTATAAGACAAAAGTTTCCCTCTTTACTTCTCCCACCCAAATCCAATCTACTAACCATAAATATCTTAATCCTAGGAGTGGGTCATGGGTAAAAGACATTGCCTTCTGAATGTGAGCTGTCAAATTAATGTGGCTAACGGTTTTTAGTTTTTCAAGGTATGAAAAATCACTTAAGTGTTTTGTTTTCCCCAAAAAGCATGAGTGATATGTACCTTTTAAGGCTTGATAGGTTTCCATCTCTGTGAAACGCCATATGCTTCTGATGCTCCCCCATGCAGCCCCCTAACATACAGACCATGGCAGGACAACCATGCACCAAGGATTGAATGTGACCCTCTTCTTGCACCTCTTTCAAAAAAGCGGGACTTTATCAGGAATTGCCCTAATTGAGTTCTGTAAATAGAAAGGAAAATTTGATTAGTTTTCAAAAATTGTATATCAAAAGCAGTCTGCAGCCAGAAAAATTGTTGGAATCGGTAGATTTCCAGAATGTGTCAATTTGGTGACATGGCTGTTAGATTTTTTCTATAAGTATGAAAAAGAGCTTTTGATTTATTTTAAATGCAACTGTTACATCATGATTCGAGAAAAATGTCAAGGTCTTGTTAATACAAATATTAATGCAATCCAGTCTAGTCCTATTGAACTTTGTATTCGAACCAGTGAATCAAGATTCAGACATCTATATCTAGTTTTTAGGAAAGAAGGTGGACTGAATGGCCAGTAGGGTGAAAAGTTTATGGCACAGACTGCTGCTGAAAAAATTTTAGTGTATTGTTCTCGCCAGTAACACGGGTTACCTTGCAGGTCTTTCCGCCTCAGTGAAACACCATAAGCTTCAGACGCTTCTCCAATGCAGCCTCCTCAACAGACCGTGGCAGGACTCACTGGCACCAAGGATTGAGGGATGTATCGGAAGTGTGCACGTGGCCCTCTTCTCCTTGCAGTTGCCATGAAACGTTGGACAGGACTCGCTGGACGCTTCCTAGTGCAGCCACCTCGTAGACAGACCATGGCAGGACTCGATGGACGCTTCCCCAGTGCAGCCACCTCGTAGACGGACCATGGCAGGACTCGCTGGACGCTTCCCCAGTGCAGCCACCTCGTAGACGGACCATGGCAGGACTCGCTGGACGCTTCCCCAGTGCAGCCACCTCGAAGCCGGACCATGACAGGACTCGCTGGACGCTTCCCCAGTGCAGCCACCTCGTAGACAGACCATGGCAGGACTCGCTGGACGCTTCCCCAGTGCAGCCACTTCGTAGACAGACCGTGGCAAGACTCGCTGGACGCTTCCCCTGTGTCGCCACCTCGTAGACAGACCGTGGCAGGACTCGCTGGACGCTTCCCCGGTGCAGCCACCTCGTAGACAGACCATGACAGGACTCGCTGGACGCTTCCCCGGTGAAGCCACCTCGTAGACAGACCATGGCAGGACTCGCTGGACGCTTCCCCTTTGCCGCCACCTCGTAGACAGACCGTGGCAGGACTCGCTGGACGCTTCCCCAGTGCAGCCACTTCGTAGACAGACCGTGGCAAGACTCGCTGGACGCTTCCTCAGTGCAGCCACCTCGTAGACAGACCGTGGCAGGACTCGCTGGACGCTTCCCCGGTGCAGCCACCTCGTAGACAGACCATGACAGGACTCGCTGGACGCTTCCCCTGTGCCGCCACCTCGTAGACAGACCATGGCAGGACTCGCTGGACGCTTCCCCTGTGCCGCCACCTCGTAGACAGACCATGGCAGGACTCGCTGGACGCTTCCCCAGTGAAGCCACCTCGTAGAGAGACCATGGCAGGACTCGCTGGACGCTTCCCCAGTGAAGCCACCTCGTAGAGAGACCATGGCACGACTCGCTGGCTCCAAGGGATGGTCGAAGTAGCTTAAGTGTAGACGTGGGGTGTCTCCTTGCAGGTGTGTCCTGTAAACAGAAATAAAAACGAGATTAGATTTCTTTCATTTCTCAAACCCCCCTTCCAAAAAGAAAAAAGATTACATACCTTAAGGAGTGTAGTCGAAGTCCCACAGGTGGCGCCCATCATCTTCTATGTCCTGTAAACAGAAATAAAAACGAGATTAGATTTCTTTCATTTCTCAATCCCCCCTTCCAAAAAGAAAAAAAGATTACATACCTTAAGGAGTGTAGTCGAAGTCCCACAGGTGGCGCCCATCATCTTCAATGTCCTGTAAACAGAAATAAAAACGAGATTAGATTTCTTTCATTTCTCAATCCCCCCTTCCAAAAAGAAAAAAAGATTACATACCTTAAGGAGTGTAGTCGAAGTCCCACAGGTGGCGCCCATCATCTTCTATGTCCTGTAAACAGAAATAAAAACGAGATTAGATTTCTTTCATTTCTCAAACCCCCCTTCCAAAAAGAAAAAAAGATTACATACCTTAAGGAGTGTAGTCGAAGTCCCACAGGTGGCGTCCATCAACTTCTATGTCCTGTAAACAGAAATAAAAACGAGATTAGATTTCTTTCATTTCTCAATCCCCCCTTCCAAAAAGAAAAAAAGATTACATACCTTAAGGAGTGTAGTCGAAGTCCCACAGGTGGCGCCCATCATCTTCTATGTCCTGTAAACAGAAATAAAAACGAGATTAGATTTCTTTCATTTCTCAAACCCCCCTTCCAAAAAGAAAAAAAGATTACATACCTTAAGGAGTGTAGTCGAAGTCCCACAGGTGGCGTCCATCAACTTCTATGTCCTGTAAACAGAAATAAAAACGAGATTAGATTTCTTTCATTTCTCAAACTCCCCTTCCAAAAAGAAAAAAAGATTACATACCTTAAGGAGTGTAGTCGAAGTCCCACAGGTGGCGCCCATCATCTTCTATGTCCTGTAAACAGAAATAAAAACGAGATTAGATTTCTTTCATTTCTCAAACCCCCCTTCCAAAAAGAAAAAAGATTACATACCTTAAGGAGTGTAGTCGAAGTCCCACAGGTGGCGCCCATCATCTTCTATGTCCTGTAAACAGAAATAAAAACGAGATTAGATTTCTTTCATTTCTCAAACTTCCCTTCCAAAAAGAAAAAAAGATTACATACCTTAAGGAGTGTAGTCGAAGTCCCACAGGTGGCGCCCATCATCTTCAATGTCCTGTAAACAGAAATAAAAACGAGATTAGATTTCTTTCATTTCTCAAACTCCCCTTCCAAAAAGAAAAAAAGATTACATACCTTAAGGAGTGTAGTCGAAGTCCCACAGGTGGCGCCCATCATCTTCTATGTCCTGTAAACAGAAATGAAAACGAGATTAGATTTCTTTCATTTCTCAAACTTCCCTTCCAAAAAGAAAAAAAGATTACATACCTTAAGGAGTGTAGTCGAAGTCCCACAGGTGGCGCCCATCATCTTCTATGTCCTGTAAACAGAAATAAAAAAGAGATTAGATTTCTTTCATTTCTCAAACTTCCTTTCCAAAAAGAAAAAAAGATAACATACCTTAAGGAGTGTAGTCGAAGTCCCACAGGTGGCGCCCATCATCTTCTATGTCCTGTAAACAGAAATAAAAACGAGATTAGATTTCTTTCATTTCTCAAACTCTCCTTCCAAAAAGAAAAAAAGATTACATACCTTAAGGAGTGTAGTCGAAGTCCCACAGGTGGCGCCCATCATCTTCTATGTCCTGTAAACAGAAATAAAAACGAGATTAGATTTCTTTCATTTCTCAAACTCCCCTTCCAAAAAGAAAAAAGATTACATACCTTAAGGAGTGTAGTCGAAGTCCCACAGGTGGCGCCCACCAGTTTGCAGTCTGCTTCCTGGACCTGTAATAAAAAGAAACCTGGAAAGCATGGGAATATGCAATGACACTACGACTCCAGCCCACGACAGCAAAAAGGTGAAGTATCCTGCGAAGATGACCGAGCGACGATTCCTCGTGAGGAGAAGCGAAGATTTTAGCTGGCCAGCTAAGAGAAACGCCGAATCCACCGTCTAGACGTCTGCGTGTGCAGGGAACAATATGTCGAAGAGCGATGCGTTGACGTAGGATGAGTAGAAGATTCGGAGAAATGGGAGTCGACTCCCGTGTCCTTTGTGCTTGATACAGGGCGCAGCACATGGCATCCGTCCTGTTGCTCTAGATCTGTCCGCTGTTGAGTGAACGCACTTTTAAAATTTTGCGCTTTTATACCTTTGTTGACGTATAGTCACATGATGGCGTTCTTGTTGTCACCAATGGTCAACTTGTTCAAAGGGGATGGCCTTTGATAGTGATGCGCAAAGTTGGTAATAATATCTTATCAACATATACATTTTCTTTTATATTTTATATTTTGATTATTCTGCCTGTCAGTTTGTTTATAATAAGAGTAATGAGTTCTAAGCAATGTCTGTGAAATGTGCAGGCAAATTTGATGAAAATTTCTGAGCAACATACCTTCTCCCTAAAATTTTTATAGGTACGATGTCCGTTAAGCTGGTAGCTGTGAACTTCTCGCAGGCTACTTTGTATGCGTGTATTTGAACACTGATCCAAAATGTGGATAATGTAATTTGGCGTAGGGTGACTGCATTTTTGAGGCAGCCTGAGGGAGTATGGTTGTTCTGATTGTAGTGAATTGTAGAGAGACAATTGGAAGCACACTGGACTTAGCATGTTCAGTCACCCAAGTACTCTGAAACACATTTTGTAATCAGCTGACTTGATATTCTGAAAAATGAAAAAACAAATTATATTGATTTACAAAACTGGAAGATAGAAGCAGTGGATCATATTACTTATGCCAGGCAGAAGAAACGACTGAATGTATATTTTTATATTCAAAACGTCTACTGATTTAGGTAATAATTAATAGCCTGGAAGATAGCAGCAGTGGATCATATTACTAATGCAAGGCAGAAGAAACGAGTGAATGTATATTTTTAGATTCAAAACGTCTACTGATTTAGGTAATAATTAATAGCCTGGAAGATAGCAGCAGTGGATCATATTACTAATGCAAGGCAGAAGAAACGAGTGAATGTATATGTCTATATTCAAAACGTCTACTGATTTAGGTAATAATTAACAACTGGCGTCTCCCTTCCTGGCGTCGGGTTATCAGTACTCCCACACCAGTAACATGAGTTATGAGTTGAGCAGAAACAGAAAAAGTTTTTTTTATTAAGATAATGCAAGTATATGTGTAGGCCCATTTATCTTTTTTTATATTACTAAACGTAAGAATTGTTTGTCCAAGTGAAACTTTACTTACATCAGCCTAGCAACTAAATCTGACGTTTTAACGTCTCCGAAAATAACTAGAATTTTTTGAATAACGCAATAATGCGGCCACCTTCGAGGTGTCGACCGGTTTTTAAAAATTGAAAAAAGAAACTTTTCAGGGCGTCTTTTGTCGCGGGTCATTATTTTCAGTTGTTTGATGTTTTTTTGTAATATTTTAGCCATTGATAGAATCTATAATTCAGTTACATCCACGATTAGCTAGACGAAATGGTGACAGGGAAAAGTCAAATTTTTTAAACGGCAAAAACTGCATTCTCTTAGAAAGCAATTAGCAAACATTCATTACCAGGCACTGTGAAAAATTCAACCAAAGTTGAAGACAAAATGTGTCAAAAAAAACGTGCATGTCGTAATACCTATTTAAAGCAGTATAATTTTTGTTAGTATTAAAAACGTGTAAATATTATCCACATAGGATATTTTTAAAGCCTTCGATATTTAAAATATTTAAACTTCCCATACTTTGAGGCATGCATGAGTCGGAAAATGTTTGCATAATTACATAAAAAACTAGAATTATCTCTTTATGTGACCACAGTTTACTCATGTGCCTTACATCATTCCCTTAAACTCTTTCCCAATATCGATTTCAGATATTTTTGACACATTTTGTCTTCATCTGAATCACGTGAACGTTATCAAGTGTCATAAGGCGTACATTACGAAAATATTTAGGTCTTGGAACGTGATTTGATGACTTTTTTAAATGCATATATATACAATTATAAATTTATAATTAAGTTATTTAATATCAAATTATAAGTTCTGACCGAGTTTTAAAATTTATTTTAGGAGGGGTAAAAAACCCCAACCCCATCTAATATATATTGGATACATCCGTAGGCTTATGTCCTTAGAACTAGGCGTACAAAATGTGTCTTCTAGCTAAAGTTATTATTATGGTGTATGTGTAATTAAAAAAACTACGCAAGAGTGACAAAAGGTCATGTGTTTCGAATGCACCCCCACTCTCCGATCAGACATTACTTTTGTATAATTCACAGTCCATCTTCGTTGTAGTTTGTGACTTTACGTCATTTCTTAGTGAAGCGGTGTTGTCCTCAATTTACCTTAAATGTCCAAATTACTAAGAAGAAACCACTTGCAAGAATTATAAGGCTTTTTATACTGCTAGGTCTATAGACGTGATACACACGATATCTTGCAACCCCACAAAATCTGTTTCTTAAAATTTTGGTTCCACCACAAAGCTTAGCACTATCATTCTTTTTTGCTTTATTGATATATTTTCAGTACATAAATAATCATTGTCTGTTGCCCAATTTTGCACAAAATTAAGATAATCCCCAAAACCTCATTAATTGTGTTTTCTCCATCCCAAAAAATATCACAAATTTCTCCTCATAATTTAGTAGTGCACTGGCATCTACACAGTACATAAATGTATCATTATAATAACATCTTGTTCTTACTGATAACATAATTAGCTTAATTCTATAACAATTCTAAAATGTTAATAACAATGAAAATTCAAAGTAGATGGCAAGATTCTTATTGTGCTGATAAAGATAAAATATGTAAATTCAATACTGATTAGGTACTGTATACTGGCTCATTGAAAAAGGGAACCGTTTCACAAAAAAATTAAGCTTAGACTGCTAAATCTGGATAGCCAACTATACAAAGTCAACTTTGCGATATTGTTTTCCAACTACAATTTTTTAAGAATGATTGGTCCACAGTTGATGAGTAGAATATACATAAATGGGCTACTGACACCACTGCAAGTAAAAGACTTGCCAAGACAATCAAAATGTAAATCAAAGGAAAGTGAAAAGAAAGTAAAAAGACTGGAAAAAATGAGGCAAAATTTATAACTTGGTTAATGAGCGAACAATACTCTAGTTTTGATTAAATCAGAACTTTTCTTGCACCTATTTTTATTTTTGCCATTTTGTAAGTGAAAAAAGGGGAATAGGGGATTGGTGTAGTGAAAGCCCAACCTTAACCTTTGGATGCTATTCTCATTAAACATATGCATAAAAGACAAAATTTAGACCACAAATAGATTCATGCAATCTACCAACCTTTTTTACAGTGAGTCATTGCAACTTATCAGTTATTTCTGGCCTAGGCTATCTGTAAGATTCTTACAACTGTGAAGTGCAACTTAGCCAGCTAAGTCTTTATAGGCTCAGATTTTAGACTACAAACCAACTTCAAACATTTAGTAAAGCAAGTGCAAGGAATAGTTAGTTTGAAGGCTCTGCCTCCCCATAGGGTGAGAACAAACACAGTCACACTGTATGATACATTACAGAAAACATTGGTTAAAAATATACTCTGGAATTTTACATTTTCACTAGTATAGAATCAATTTGATTTCTAAAACTGACTTATTATAAAAAAACTCCTGTCAATTTAAAACTTTTTCATAAAGCATATCTGAAATACACTGATAAAATGTTATTAAAAATATTAAAATTTGATATTCACAGATAAAATAGGCTCAAGTCAAAATGATTAAGACAATTACTGAAGCATTATTCAAACCCCAATTTTGATTATTTCCATACAATTAGTGATTCACAAGTTCTTTAACAGAGTTGTACCTAATCTGACTACATGATATCTATCAAAATCTCTCTAAAATCAAGTGACAAAAAATGCCCACAGTTTCAAGCACCATAAAATATGGCTTAAGTAAGTAATATCCTCAATTGTTTCATAATAAACGTCATGTCACTTGAATGTACCATTCTCCAGAAAAAAAGATGAACTTGCAAGGTTTGATAAGTCTGCGTTTACAGGTAGATGTCATAGTTTAATATACATAAGGCAGCTTTATATCGTGGTCAACAATATTATATTATATCAGTTTCTCTAGCCTCCATGTCTTATTCGTCATAATATTTTGATTTTCAAATTCAGGGTCCCCTAGTAAAAGATCTTGCATTTCCTCTTGATCACAGAAGAATCTGAGTTGAGAATACAGTTGAGAATACAGAGTTGAAATTAGGCATCTCCTCTCCACTCGGGGTCTTCTTGCAACTGAACCTGGCTGACATCCATGGTTACATCTTGAAAAATAATATATTCCCAAAAAAGTTTAAATGCTGCAGTAATAATAATAATAATAATAATAATTAAAATCAATAAATCTTGGACACATTACTTGTCGTACGTCTGAATAACATGACAGACAAGAAGAAAATAGTTGCTCTTGAAAATGGACTTTAAGTAATGAAAATGCAAGATGACAGCTAGTAGATAGTACATGTGCATGCAATTTATTTGAAATTCTGACTTTTCAGTCCTAATGATTTAGATTATTTATAGCCAATAATCTGAGAAAATAAAATATTCAACAGAGAAATTGATTGCAATAAATCCTGCTCGTACCTGACTGCTTAATATTCACTGCAGCAAACCTCTCTACGACATCGTCGAGCTGATCAGTAGGGTCATCGTAATCACATCCTGTGTACGCTTTTTTCTCGAGGCAGTACTTAAGGAAACTACACCAAAGAGAAGTTGAAAATAAAGAAAGAATTGCCTACTTTCTTTTGTCTTTCTGTATGGACTTTCATTCACAATAAAAGAAAGAATTGCCTAGTAGACACTATTTTGTCTGTCAGTTTGGAGTTTAATTTACATGTTTTTTAACTTTCCTTTTTTTTCTATTTTTTTTCATTTAACTAAAACATGATAGCTTTCTCTTTTTAATCTTTCTATCCTCTTTGTTTTTTTTTTTTTGTCAGTCTGTCTGAACAAACATTAAAAATTTAATTTATGAACTTTATTAAATCCTTAACATTTCTTTTTTTGTTGGTTTGTCTGTCTGTCTGAACAAGAGTTCTTAGAAACAATGAGATTAAATAAAGATTAAATAAAGGAAAAAAATTTTGAACCTAACATGGCTGATTTGTGTTTGGTTTGAAAAAGTCTTATAATTTGATTGAACTTTTTTTGCTTACTGATCAAATAAATTAAAATAATTCACTTCACCTGTTCCAATGTTCATCTTGCGAAAGAAGAAACGGATTCCCTACAACAATCAATAGGGCCTTTGCTCTTGTGATCGACACATTAAACCTCTGAAAAAAAAAAAAAATCCCACATGTAACTGTATGTGCGGGTGAACACTGAAGACAGTATAGTCTGAGACTAACTGTTCATATCTCTTCTGTGAATTCCGCATCACATGGCATAGTCTCTGCAGTGCCATAGTGGAAAGAAATGGTGATGAAAATAGTATGGACTATAGCTGTTTAAATAACCTTACATTTCAAAATATGTGTGTGCACATCCACATGTACAAAGTCTTATGAATTATGTGTTCACGCATATACACATGCCACAGCACAATCATGGTAATGACACTATCTTTTCAATGGGCAAAAATTATCAAACTTTCAAATGTATACATGTACCTTTATAAACACATAAAGTATATGGTATTAGTGGTACTCTTACTGCACAGATTAGAACTATAGAGTAGCTTACTTTTTTATTCTGTTGTGACCATCCAATAAGAATTGGGTAGGAGTATTAAAATTTTAAAAATTAATGGCCTAAAAAATACCGCATCTGTAAAATTCACGATTCCCCCCCCCCCCACTGAAAAAAATCAAGTTATTACCATATGCTGAGGTGGCACTAGCAATTTTCTCTAAAGCCAAATTACTACTTTTTCATCACTTTTTTCTCCAAAATGGTTTAAATTTGACTAAAATAAGTCAAATCAACCCTATTTTGCCAATTGAAGTCAGTTTTAGCATTTGGCTTAATTGGGCAGTGTTAACTCTACCCCAGTTTGTGTGTCCACATGCATAAGTGTACAAATGACTGACCTTTGGGTTCTTTAAAAAGCCCAGCTTGAACTCTGCGTCCAGAGCCAGGTAATCGTGGTTACTCCTCACGGTGGACACCATGATGACCCGTCTCTCCTGACCCTGAAATTCCTCCACACTGCCCACCTTTATGTCCCGAAAGTTTTTCTTGAACAGCAGTTGCCTCAGTTTTTGAACCTGTGGAGAGAATAAAAAGGGATGTCTGTGCATTTACAGGCCCGTAACCAGCAATTTCAAAAGGGGGGTTCTTTTTCTGAAAAAGTGGACCTTTTTCCATAAAAACTTCATGTACCTAGATCAAATTTTACCCACAGTGGACCTTTTCCCAGCAAAAGTGGCAGTTCTTTAAAACCCCCGAACCCCCCCTGGCTACACGCCTGATTTAATACTCATCCGTTACATTCAGCATTTACTTTATCTTTATCTTATAAAAATGTAATGTTCCTAGGACTCAGAAACGCATAGGCCTATCTATCCATATTAGAATGAAAATCGGGATTTATAAATAACGGTTAAATAAACTTCTGTTTGAATATGATATCTAAAATTGCATGCGTGTCATATGCTGCTATCACGTAGGCCTACTTGTAGCTAAGCTTGATCCTCTAAAGGTTCCAATTAATGTTTTAAATTTGATTTCTGGCTAAGATCTCATGTTTTCAAAAGACGTGTGAATATTAATGTAACAAGTATAGGCCCTACTCCCCAAGCAAAAAGTGTCACCCCCAAATGCAAGTGTTACAGGAAATCATAAACCAACATGTTATTTTTATTCAACTTCTAAAAGAATTTTTCAAAAAATTTTACTGATTGTTCACCCAGTGAATAAGCTAACCAGAGCAAAACAATCGCATCTGCCTTTTAGTATTTTGTACAATATCCTCTAACACGAAGTACCTGAGGCATGTGTGCGTGACGTAAAAAAGTTCTGTTAGAGGACTGATGGCGTTCCACATACACAGAAGAACGGTGAAAAGATAGTATGAGATCATTTTTGTTTGCAGGGTTATCCCTTCAGTTATCCATTTCAGATAATATCACACACATTCTCAATAAGGCTCTGATCTAGGATTGAGCTGACCATTTGGGGGGGGGGGGGTCTGGATCTGGTTCGCATATAGGCCTAACCTGCGTACTGTTGCATTGGCTGTAGGCCTACGTGGAGAAGCATGATCATGCAGGAACACAAATGGGTGGTTATGGTCCCCAAAGATATTCTCGGCAGAATTCCACAAGTTTCTTTTCAGTATTTGGATGTATTGCTCTGCGTTAAGGTTCCCGTTGACCATTGCCAGTTCACCTACACCACAGCAGCCAATACGCTGCGTACCATGACTGAGCGGTACGTGGGTGGGTCTTGTCGACCAGAGGTGGATAATTGGGAAGTTTTTTCTTACCAGCTTGTCGTGTCCGACAAAGATATCTAATGATGTAACGTGTTGTGGTCCAATAGTTCTCAAGTAATTAATGTGCCGGCCTCTTTGTATAACGCCGAGGTAAAGAAATTAATTATACAATTATAGGTAGTTAAAGTTTGCGTCATTGATCATACATATAGATAAGAAATAAGTATATAAGCGATACCTTGAGAGGAAGAAGGGAGACATGTAGAGGACAGCTAGAGGAAGCAGCGAAGGAGGAGTTAATAAGCGACGGAGTACGGGGCAGACGAGTTAGGAGTTGGACACTTAACGTAGAATATGTAGCTACCGAGCGTCAACGAATAAATTGTTTAACTGGTCATTATGTGGACTTGGGTTTTCTTGGCGCGACCTTACGTAAATCTGACACGCTTTGGATTGCGTTATCCACTAAGTTAGTCTAAAACGTATAATGTCCTATTTCGAGCCCACGCTTGAATTAAGCGTACAAAATTATATAAGTTTAGGACATTCACTCCATATGTAAGTAAAAGGTTCATTACAAGCTGCCTTCAAACCCTTATGCATCCATCACTTCTAACAATGCTTAATCTGCTTTCATCTGAGAACATGCAGTATCATTGCCCAGTTGATGGCTAGTATCCATGATAGAGCTCCGGTATATTGTTTAAAAGCTCAAGAGTTTCAACGTCCAAGGTCTCTGATTTGTTATTCTGATGGGCCACAAGCAGCCGCCAGAGTGGTTCTACCTTTTAAAAAAAACTATGAGTTTTTTGTTCTTTGGAAGATTGCCAGTCAATAAGCATTTGTTCAGTACGTCTAATAATGTCCTCCTCGTCACAGATTTTCCACCCGCAAAAATAATTAACTGTTGGCCGAATGTCAAAAAACTGACGAAGACGATAAGATGGACAAATATCTGGCTGTAGAAAGAGACGAGGATCCTGAGACATGTTTGAAAAATTTGACCTGTCTTGCTCTACTCTGTTGCTGATTGTTCAGTTCTAGGTCGTCTAACCTGAGAGTATAGTTGGTTATGTCTACAGGTATTGTCATACCTCCCATCTGGAGTAACCCATAAAAAGCAGTTGTGAACATTGCTTTCATAAGGGATATTACATGTATATGCGGGTCTTGTATCACTAGATGGAGAGCCTCCAGTAGCTTCTGTAATATTGGAAGTGTTACTGGGATCCCACATTGCACTGGGGTTTGGAGTTGGAGTTCCGTGCCTTGGAGAGTTTGTTTTACAGTGCATGAATCTGTCGGGTTGAGTATGTTTGCTATTTTGTATTTATAGTTTAGTGCGTATACTTGAGTTTTGAATTATTGTAGCTGGTACCTTTCCCTTAAAAATTGGACGAATAGCGGTGTCACTGATACATGTGCCGGGAATGCTCCAGAAATGCGCCCATGAAAAAAGGAAAACGGCCGCACTTACTGAAAGCTGGTCCCATTACTAAAAGAAATGAAGTAGATTAATGATAAAGACTGAATAGTGTTGAAAATGACATTTAACATAATGTGTGCGCCTGAAATATCTACATTTAAAATATAATTTCCAAAGAAAATGTGCACACATTTCAATTTGTGGGGTTGCAAAGAGACATTTCCAAAATGGCGGTATTAAGGGATTGAATTTTTGGTGCCCATGCACCACAAAACTAAGAGTCATACAAAACGGCGCTATAACCGCGTCTGCATAAAGACGCTAGGTGGTTGGTCCTTCCCAGTCGTCATCCTGGAATAAACCTTTCCTTTAAAAATGTCAGGAAAGATTGACACATCAGGAAATCAGCTCTGGCTTCTTTATTCACGCGGCCCTAGTGGTGTAGTTGTAAGCCTGCGTAAGAAAGATCTCCCACAAGGAACTGTGTATACCGTAGTAACAGAAATTAAACAATTTTATTATGGAATTTAAGTCTCCCAAGGAAATTTTCTTTTTGTGCATGTAGTGAGTTACGTTATGGAGACTTGTAGCATTTTTTCTTGGGGGAGTCTTGCCTCCTGCTTAATTGAGTCAATTTCAGTGCGTGCAAAATTTACGGTTGTGATACGTTTTTTATTTATTTTTTTTTCAATGCCTATATCCTCGCACAGTTGCAGGAAACTGCTTAATATTTTTATCAGTCGTCGTATCTGTAGTTTACAATCAGAAAACTTCAGTCAGAACTCTCAGTGGATCTTAGGCCCGTACTCGCAGCCACCACATGCACATTTCGAGTTGAAGAAGAAACAGCAGGGAAATTTCGTTTTATTCACCATCTTTCACATCCATCTGGTCAATTAGTGAATGATGGCAACGTCGAACGTTTTACCGCAGTGCATCATGCCACAGCGGGGTGCGCTATCAAAATTAATTAAAGAATTAGACCATGGGATATTTCCAGCAAACTTGACACTGAAAATGTCTGTCGCACATGTCCTGGGATTTAAAGTTAGCGGGCAATTCTATTGCGACAAAATCCTATCAATGGCTTCAGCTTGCTCTTGCCAGATTTTTGGGGCTTTTAGTAATTGATCATATACCATATACAGCCTGGTGCCCGATGAATCTGTCAATAATGTCACCTACATACATGCACAGTATGGCACTGGTGTAACTCCAAGGACCAGAATATCATTTCTGAAATTCCGAAAGATTACTTTACTCTTTGAGTTCAAAATAAACATTTGCCGACATACAGGGTTTTATCGGCCTTGGACTACTTGTGTTTTTACCGGTATCCAACACCGACTTGGCGCCAGGCATCGCTCCGGCCAAAAAGTGAAGAAAAAAGCGGAAAGAAGTGGTGCGCTAGGTTTTAAGTGATACAAGTGCTGTGACGAGAAACAAAATAGCTTTTTCTTTGGCTTATATACTGCCCTACCAAAAACAAAATGTCACCCCTAACCCATTTATGTACATTGTTACCAGGGTGCGCATAGATTTGATTTTAGTGCTACGCAACGATTAGAAAACCAGTTATCTCTTACATTTTAAAAATGCGGTTCTTATGTGAGCGGGATAAAATATTGACCATATAGTGGACACAGAAGAGATTTTCGGCCCCGAGGATAACAAGAAGGTTAACAAGAAGGTTGGGATTTTTCATAAAAACTATTTAGAGGGTAAGACAACGTCAAAGGCCACATAGAGTGAAGAGACGAAGCCTTGCTCTTACAGGACGCCCCATGCCACAGAGAAAGCCAACTGCAACATTTTAAAAAAGGAATAACAACTGTTCGTTTAAAAGAAAACGGATTTTCCTGTTGTAAACAATGATTTTCCCATATTTTCCAGTGGTAAATAAATCCATTTCGACATTCAAAAATAGGTCATGTTTTTTTTCTAAAAGTTTGTTTTTTATGTAATTATCTCTTAAGAGATTATTACAAAGGTATAGCCATCTATGCAGGCCCACGTCATCTGATGGCCAGCATATATTTCCATAAGTTTTTTAGAATTATTTGATTGTGAAATCTCATACGAACAAGTGATATCTCTTTCACCGAAAAAGGAATATTAACGATTCCGAGATTACCGTCAGCAGTCGCCTGCACAACGAACATTATTTTAACAGGGTTGCCGTTTGGAGAACAACGGTCGTCGAGTCAGATGGTACCAGAACTTCTGCATATAGTCACCAATCCCAATCTGGTGAATGATACTGTTCTCAGATGAGAGGAGATTCAATATTGAGATAGGTGATGGATGCCTAAGGGAAGCATAGATCCAAGTACTGAAAAGGAACTTCAAAAACTTCGTCCAGAATATCCTTTGGGGTCATTTCACCATGATAATGCTACTCCACATACAGCAAATAAAATAGTGCAATCTCTAGATCAGAACATCATTGAAAATGCATGAGATATACTTGGGAGAAGATTGCCGAGAGTTACTCCATGCACAGACTTATCAAGTGCGTTTTTCAATCCACAGAAAACAGTACAATTTACTCAGATGTGACTTCGATATTTCTAACTTTGGTAACTTTATCCATTAGTTGTATAATAAGTAGAATTCCGAATAGTGACTATTATGTATCTGACATCACTTTCGGTATGCAGCACAACTTCTAACATGTAAAACTGTTTGCCCACTGGTAATTCTGTGAACGTTAATAGTTTCTGATTTTTAAATTTTTCTATGCAACCTTTGTCGAAAGGACTTTTATACGAATGAATATACCGGTACTAGTACGGATGCCCTGAAAAACTATGCCCCATCCCAAGATCAGCTAAAGACAATTCTGGCACGTTGTTTACAGGTAATTAGGTACAATCACTTGGCCAACGATTGCCAGTCTCCCTTGTTTGTGATTTTTAGTTCAGATAAGAGGCTGTCAGAATGTCGCCTTAGTCATGGAATTGGTGTGCATCACGGTGTAATAGGTCTACTAGTTTGATGTTATATGGCATTTACATCAAGTTGATGTTAAATCGTTTAAAACCCGCTCACATTAATGAACAGAAAAATGAAACAATGCACAGGGATCGTCATTTATTACGAATTGTTAAGTGCGATCTACTTCCTGGACCCTTTAAAAGGCCTATCGTAGTCATTTGCAGCACATGCCATCAAACGCCAAACAATACTTTCATATCGACATCTAAGGTTGTTAACATTTGAAAAATACGAATGACACAGCTTTACTGCCTCCCAAGTAATTTTTCCATGAAATTCTTTTTCGCACTGTCGGTCGATGCAACAACTTATTTGAAAACAAGTAGAAAACAAAAATAGCCCAATTTTACACCTGGGGTTTGACGCACAATGATTGTAATTTGTTCTCTTTGGGTTACTATTAAAATCAACGACTAAAAGAAGCCTATCGACATTCACCTGTAGCTTTGTTAAGGCCGACTTGCCTTTAGCGATGTCGAGAGTCCTTTCGTGGTGTCGTGGCCGACATAAAGTTACCACGTCACACAAACGGGATTGATGTCGCCAAATAGTCCTTGTGTCATGTGGCGGCTTCTATGAATAACACAGAGATAAATTTATTAACTTGGTAGTTTAAAACGTAATTTTGAATTTCGGTCTGATAACTTTCTTAATGTCGGTTACGACATCTTCCTGTCGATTTCCTTATTTTATGATAATTGAGCAGAGATTTTGATCTGTGCCCTGGCATTTAATAGAGATAGCTGTGCAAATAACTGGCTTGTCATGGGGACATTAAAAATTTGTGCGACCGCTTTCTGCGCAGTACCAATAATTATATAATTATACTTTCTATTTATTATTCGTAATGCCAGTGTTACTATGACTGGTAATGCGTCCCTGGGACTGTTAAATTGTGTCTGATATGAAATATTTCACCACTGAAATGTTGGTGGCGATGGCAGTTATCATACATTCTGCCAACCCTGGAAGCTTTTGACTACATGTAACTTGCCTATATCGTTGATCATAGGTTGACCTGTTTTGTGCCCAGAGCTATTTCGATGAAAGGTACATGCAAATGTACCTGGTACATGTTTGTGAATGTGACCTTAATCTAAGAATCTTCAAAAATGTCTGATTGGTACAAGCCATATTTAATTGACATGCATTAAACAAACAATTATAATATAATAATAATAATTTATTTTCATATTAATACAAGTATAAAATGAAAATTGGTATGAGCTGTCGATAAAATGTAATACAATGGAATTATTAAAATAAATTTTGTTCATTAATAATGCGTACTGCTGATGGATAAAACTATTTTTAGTGCGCGTGGAGGTCGGCTTGATGACATACGCATAAAGCCCCCTTTACACTGGACGGCGTCCTTTCTGCGTCCAGCAGTACGGCCCCATCTGAGAGGTAAAAAATTTTAATGCTTTACGTGCCGACAACTGGCCGATCATTGAGCATTCATTCTGATACAAAATTAATGCTCGTGCCTCCTTATTAAGACCACAGCGATGCCAAATTTCATGGTCGCAGAAAGGACGCCGTCCAGTGTAAAGGGGGCATTAGTAGGCTATTTGCTGGGTGACCAGGGTCACCGTGATTGACTTAATTTCACTAAGGCGTGCCAGTATTTATCTCTATAGTCTTGGAAAAGTTATTGCCGACTTTGACCTGTTGAGTACGATTAATTAAGAAATTTAAAATCCAATTACTGAGTGATGTACTAAAATGGAGAGAGTTAATAAGTTTTTTTTTTTTTTTTTTGAACAAATGGTATTTAACAAGCATAGCAGCTAAAATTCCAGGCCGATGTGTGTTTCAGTTTTGATAACTGGGGCTGGCATGTTTAATTCACAGTTTGTTCGCTTTCACAGTAAGAGCTGTGTGACAAAGAACAAGGTCAAATGTACTTTTACGTCACACTTCCTTTTCGTTTGACGCACATAATTGTCCATTGCTCTTCATATGTAGCTCAGCGTTATACATTAAGATGATTCACAATCTTATCGGTCAATCATTACGGTCATTTTATATGCAGAGAGAAGCGCTGATTAGGTAATTATCCCATCGGTCAGTCTTTTACGCTACCATACTTTTCGTCGGGATAAGAAATAAAAGGCCGTACATGTACCTGTAGCTACCATTCAAAGGCCGAGGGGCTTCGGACTCGAAACAAATGTAAATTGAAGTATTTTTAAGAGACATTTATATTTTGAAATTAACATTTGACAGACAAGGTTTTAAGTTGCTGTATATGCATTTATTTGAAGGTATATCGTTAAGCGTTGTTTGGGGTTTTATTAATCATAGCAATATGTATTTGAGTTTTCAAATTACATTATTTCATTGTCAATTTGGATTTCATCGATGTGAATTTTAAAAAGGAGTCTTCTTAATATTAAGTTCTCAAAAATTATAAGTTTGCTCTGACATTATTACGTCTTGGGAGGAGCATATTGTTCGGTAAGGTTCTCCTTAAGCACGGGTTGTTGCCAACATAATTTCAAACGCTTTATTTTTCAGTAAAGACAATGGCGACACAGCATAAATGTGCTTACAGCGCGTACCTCCCGACATTTTTCGATAAATTTGGTGGAAGTTACCCTCCTCGCTCAGTTTTCCACGACTGGCCGACATGTTTCCAAATCTATCAAGATGTCTGCCTTGAAATGCCTGAGAAGTTATACGCTCTCAACAGTTCAGAGAAGTTCAGGGAATGGATGACGGAGGAACTAAGCGGGGTAAGTACGATTTGATGAAATTCAAATATCTCTCTCGCGTCACGTACACTTTAGGCTTTCGAGCTAATTTTATCGGTTTTAAAATTTTTAAAGGAAAGTTCAAATATACCACAATATTATTTGATCTATTCGTATTCTTTCCAACATGCTCTCATAAATGTTTATCCAGTTATATATATCCATCAATTCAGGTCGATTTGTTGAAAGTTGGCGAAGCCATCACGTCGCTGATTAACACGGGGTGTATCCCGGTGTTGACGGGCTACCTGGCCTGTCTGAGCTACCTGGCACACGCCTATCGCTGGGGCACAGTACCAACCACGAGCCTGGAACGGGAAAGAAGCACTCTCGAATTCCCGGACTGCCTCTGGGACCCTTTTAAAAAGGTAATACAGTAATCTAAAGAAAAATTTCTTGAATCCGTTCAAGCTAAATAAGACCGGGTTATCCTGGGTGCACCTCAGCAAGCTGCCAGCCAAGCGGTGAGAGGTGACCTTGGTTGGCAGCCAAAGAGGCGCACTATTGATAAAAAGTTAGGTTACTTTGATTGACTCAAGATTATCCCCTTTTTTCTTTTACTTTTATTTAAAAATTTTACCTTTGTCAATGCTTTTTCTGATTACTTTCTTTACAATTTAATTTCCTTTTTTTATTTAAGCTGATAATTTAGGCGTATTTAATTATCAATTCCTTAATGTCTCAATTTGGATATTAAGTATGTTAATTTTTTATTAAAACATTCAAGGAAATTTTATTATTTTTTCCAATTTCATGAAAAACAGGTAAATGATTATTTTGGGCTTCCATATCGTGGCAACCACTTTTCACTCATGGCATGCAACGCAATTTTTGATAAAAATGGATCGCCTGTGGGTATGAAGTTCAAGTGGAATTTTGACCCAGAAATAGCGTACCAGGAAAGTAACTTCATGTTACTGATGGCAAAAGCCGAGTGTGAAGTCCCTCCCATCCTCGGTGCTTTCGGAGAGTACTTGGATTTGCTTCAAACCTTCACCACCGCAGACGACAGGAATGACGTGGAACAGCAGATGATCGAAAAGGTGTACCTTGCAAAGGGGCACCTGTCAGCACTTCTTAGACAGGCCAATAAAATAATGCACGACAGTTTCATTTCAAGGGACGTCTTTGCACCGCACATCCAGGGAATGATTGCATGGGGATTAGGCACGGACGTTGGGTCGTCTGCTGCGGAAAATCTCATTTTCCAGGCACTCAATGTGTTTTGCGACATGGAGGGTGCGAGCGAAATGAGTCGTTTTGGAATGAAGACGCGGAAGAGCATTCCAGACACCTCCAGGGCTTTATTGAAGAAGCTTGAAGAGAGCACTAAAGGAAATCTATTTCCTACAGAGAAACTGGTCCAAGCCAAAGCTGAATTGATTACGGTATTTTATGCCTTTATTTTGGGACATGCGCGAAAGGTACCCGACTACATAGCTAAAAGTCCAATGACTGCATCCAGATTTTTATTAAAAGATTTGGTATCCAACTTCAAGCGTAAAATGAAGGAGCGGTGCGACGAAGTTTTATTTGTTCGAAACAAAGCTTTGGGCAGATCAGCTGACAACGCCATCAACGGCAGTGGAATCGAGAAAACCTTTGCGTGGTCTTGTCGAAAGGCGCTCGTGATGAGGTCTAATTGTCGATTGCCAATTTGGAATTATTCTCATCTGTTAATTTTTGCTTTCTTATGTTTGTTATGCCCAGTTATCTTTCTGTGAGTGTCAAAACCCCTTTTGTTTACTATGACTGTATTTTGTAAAGACATTCCACGTGCACATCAAGTGCATGTGCAGATTTGACTGAAAAACACCCATTTAAAGCGAATTTTGACCCTTTTGATGATTTCTTGATATATCCTCAAGTTTTGCAGTAATGCTAAACACTGAAAAAAAAAACGTTTTCTATAATTGATCTTTTGTTCGTTTCCGATGAAATTCATTGTTCTTCACAAAATTACAAGAAAACAGCTTTTACGATCATGTGATAAAGACTCCAAGACTGAAACACACGAGTCGCCCTCAATGCAAGGATCAAAGGTTTAATGAAGATGCACATTTAGAGTGTATATCTGTAATGTCTTAGTGGAGGCTAAGGAAACCAGTGTAAGGTACATACACTGTAGTCAGATCCATTATGTATTGTATTATGGGTTCAGGGTTCATAAATTTAGTCCTATAGGCCTAGTAATGACGTTTGTTTGCTTGGACCGGATTATGATTGGAAACTTGACAATAATAAAATATTAATTCAAAAAATTTGCGAATAAAGTTATATGGAATACATGTTTACATTATTTTTTTGTCCATTGCATTCTAATTTGCTAAGTTTTCTTATCTTATTTAGCCTGTTCTGGTATGGTCTCAATATGAAGATTATCTCTTCATCCAATTAAATTTAAGCACACCAAATGCATTTAGACCGAATGCCATTTGAATATCTGCCATCAGAAAATAACTCCTCGCGTGAATTCACAAGCACGGTGTTTGCCCTGCTTTTATTTTGTTGTGCGCAGTCGTAGGCCTACGTCATAGAATTTTGACATGACAGTAAAAGGCGTAAGGCGTAGGCGTTTGTAAACTTCCCAATTTCGTATTTTCTATGTCCACATAAATTGCAAAGCCGCTATTCCATCATTCAAAGCTAGTCGATTGTCAGAGAATTATTGGAGATATTGGAGGTAAAACTATCTCAATATTAGCTGTTGACTGAAGAAAAAAATCACATCATTCTTAGTCGATTGTTTTTTTTTAAGTGTGCTTTTGTAATATGGAAGATAACCATCAGTAAAGGTCCCCGTGGTTCGATGGCAAGCCCAGATTTCAGAATAATTGCGATAACCGCCGTTTAAGTGGTAAAATGGAATTTATTATATTTCTGTGTGTTGTTTACAATATATTTACTGTGGTATTTTGAATTTCATTTTCATGAAGATTTGTTAGCTCTTTGACAACACAATATAATGATTATTTGCTTTGGGATTTGTGCGGTGTGGATATGGACATATGTGCAGACTGTGAATTTTATACCGGTGTAGCATGAATCGTTCGGAGCGTGAACCATCCGTTCTGCTCATGCGCACGAAGCGCAGGCAAATCTGAGAGACTTCTGGCGTGTTAAGTCCGTCTCTTTCGATTCATCAATACATTATGCTTGATTTATATTAGATTTATATTAGATTTGATGACTAGAATTGTGCAACAGATGATAAGAAACACGGAGTACGATTTTTGTGATCAACGAGCGGGATATCATGATGCCAGACATTGTCACATAATTATAAGTACATTCTTAGACTTAAATAAACATACTCTGTTGAGAACATACTGCAAATTCAAAAATAATCTTTAAAAATATTAATATCTTATAATTGTTCACCTCTACTGGTTGTCAGGAACCATAGTGTATAGAAAAAGTGTAATTAGTACCCCTTACGAAAATTTCCTATAGGATCCTATAGGATCCTATAGGAAATCTTATAGGATCCTATAGGGCACATTTCCTATAGGATTTCCTATAGGATCCTATAGGAAATTGTTGTAAGTTAAAATCTTGAGAAAAATGCATATCTTATAAACATATATCATTCTAAACAATAGATATTTGATATAGGTCCATTTTATCAGTTGAATTGTCAATTATATATCACTATTAAAGCAAAAATGCTTTTTATTGTTTATAATGCACAAACTTGTAGTCTTCTATAGGATTCTATAGAAATTCTTTAATTTCTTTTTTAAAGAATTTTTGAAAAAAATTGATCATTTTAAAGTAATCTTTTATAGAGAAATATTTTATCATTAGGAATGTTTTTGTACCAAATCATTGAAGCTGATTTTTTTTTAATTCATGTTCAGACCATTACAAAAATCTTATAGGAATTTCTATAGGAACCTATAGGAAATCCTATGCTTATATAATTCATTTAGGGAATTTTTATAAGCCAGGTTGAATGAAAAATAATGAATCTGGTTTAAATATCAGTATATGATTTTGATTTTTAATTTATGTTCAGACCATTACAAAAATTCCTATTGGATCCTATAGGAAATCTTATAGGAATTCCTATAGGAAATCCTATGCCAATTCATATAGGTAATTTTTGTAAGGCCAGGTTGAATGAAAAATAATGAATCTGGTTTAAATATCAGTATATGATTTTGATTTTTAATTTATGTTCAGACCATCAAAAAATTCCTAAAGGATGCTATAGGAAATCTTATAGGAATTTCTATAGGAACCTATAGGAAATCCTATGTTAATCCATATTAATTGTGAATTTTTATTAGGCCAGGTTGAATGAAAAATAATGAAACTGGTCTAAATATCAGTATATAAGGTATTTTTACTTTTTGTGTGATCATATTCACTTCATATTTCATATTTATTGAAAGTCAACCTGATCTAATCAGACTGTACTTGACCTTGGCTGTTGTGAAAGTGCAATCCTGCCTAATATATAAAATATAATGTAAAAGTAAGTGAACATTTAGGGTATAGTACTAGCTGTCCCTCATAAAGGATGGGAAACAAGGACAAATTAATGTTTATAAAGATAAATTTTATGCTCAATCACTTATAAGATTTAACAGTCAACTCAGGCCCGTAGCCAGGGGGGGTTCGGGGGTTCGAAAGAACCGCCCCTTTTGCTGGGAAAAGGTCCACTCTGGGTAAAATTTGATCTAGGTACATGAAGTTTTTATGGGATAAGGTCCACTTTTTCAGAAAAAGAACCCCCCTTTTGAAATTGCTGGCTACGGGCCTGCAACTGATGTTAGCTAGAGAATGCCCTACTCCACCAACCATAACCATAGATTCAACAACTGTGAATTTCTTTTGTTAGCTTGGCACCTATTATTAGGTCACTACTCCTGTAGCTATTGTTACACTAGTAACAGTAACCGCCTATTAGGTGTTATCAGATGTGTGGTATCCTGTCTAAGTCTTTGTTTATATGAGACAAGCAGCAAATGAGTGTACAGCTATCAAGCCAGTTTAAATTCAGGAGCATAGTGGAAGGGTACAGAGTGTAGAAAAATCAGATTGAGGAAGGTATGTATTACAGTAATGCATTGGATCATTTGGGCATCTAATCAAATTGAAAATAAGATAATTGATCTAATTTGTAGTGTACCTTGTAAACATCATATCTATATTACATTAAACAAGTTATAATTTATAAAGTATAGCTTCCCTTTTAGCCAACAAAGAAATACTGTTTATTCTCTTTATTTCTTATAAAACTGTGATCAATTGCTCATCAAAATATTTCTATAAATGCAGTTGAATCTAAAAAAAAATTACATTTCATATAACTTTTGGTTTGTGACTTATTAAAAATTATCTATTAATGTTATCCACAACTGCCTCAAAGGAACCATCATGATATATAACTGAGAAAGACCTATGCTAATAAATAACATACAATTAACATGTTAGAGAGGCTGTCAGGGCAAATTTCATTACCTCACATGTTCTTCAGGATCGTTTATTTGCCAAGTTTTCTTTTCATTTAATTTCTTTTCAACCATAAATGTGAGGTAAACACCATAGTTTGTTTAAAAATATTTTTTGCTTACCTATACATATTGGAAATGAAATGTGCATTGTGAAAATCTGACCATTTTGCTTACACGGAAGCTATAAATTTTAACTTGGAGTTGCTTTTTTTGTGGTTTGGACTGATGATTTAAGTCAAGCAAAGACTGGTCAGAATATAGGGAATTACTGTTTACCCTCGGAAATTAGTTTTCCATGAGTTTTTGAGACTTTTTTTGGCCCTGACAGCTCTGTAATGGCCCATTGCATATTTAACCAGAGTAGAGTTTTCTCCACTGCTGATTTCTGCATTTTAAAATTCGTTTCTGATTGTTCCTGTGGGCTTGGTTCTATGAAATATGTTCAAGTTCTTAAAAATCTTTTTTTACAAATTATCCAGCTTTAATACCTTGTCTTTGAAAAAAACAGTTAACTAATAAAGGCTATGAAATGCTCAAAATAAAATTGGTGCAATGATTATTATTGATCTCATTAGAAAATTTTTCCTTCATCATTTTGCATTTTTGTAGACATGTACAATTAATTGAAATTCACAATGTTTTTCTTTTAGATTGTGTCTGCAAATGGTTCAACACAA
Source organism: Lingula anatina (assembly GCF_051362555.1). Taxonomy (NCBI): domain Eukaryota; kingdom Metazoa; phylum Brachiopoda; class Lingulata; order Lingulida; family Lingulidae; genus Lingula; species Lingula anatina. The sequence continues at coordinate 34,760,534 of NC_141768.1, forward strand.
CTTAGACGGAGTTTAAGAAGACTATCACAGTAAAGTTGAACAATGTGCAAAAGACTTTTGTCTAAAATTCTTCAATTATTAAGTGACTAAAGCAGTATGTTGACAATGTACACAATCTGGCCAAGGGAGGTTTTAGCCACTCATTCTGGCTTCTGGCAGGAGTTCGAACACACACAAGAAAAAGACAGTGATGCCACAGCTTGACAAGACATATTTGATCCTTGTGATAACTTATAGAACTTATAATTCAAAAGCAGTAGCAGCATCGTTAAATTTGCAAAAATCTATGAAACAATTCTCTAGTAAGCTGGTTGCATAGCATACTGTGGAATATGTACATTTATACATTTTTATATATTGAATAAAGAATGTAAACATGATACTCTCTTTTGTTTTGAGGGACCAGTGCCTATAACCAATTTTGCCTAAGTTCCAACAATATATAAAAAGCTGTAAAAATATTCAAAACAGTTAATATAAATTTCTATAGGTTCCTATAAGATTTCCTATAGGATCCTATAGGAAATGGGGCCAATTTCCTATAGGAACCTATAGGAAATTCTATAGGATCCTATAGGAAATCTTATAGGATCCTATAGGAAATTGGGCCAATTTCCTATAGGAACCTATAGGAAATTCTATAGGATCCTATAGGATATTCTATAGGATCCTATAGGAAATTGGGCCAATTTCCTATAGGAACCTATAGGAAATTCTATAGGATCCTATAGGATATTCTATAGGATCCTATAGGAAATTGGGCCAATTTCCTATAGGAACCTATAGGAAATTCTATAGGATCCTATAGGAAATTTCCTATAGGAATCCTATAGGAAATTTTTGTAAGGGACTTTTAAAACTTACATTCATGTTGTTGTATTAACTCAATCAGAGGAAGCCATTGTTTGATAAAATTCAGACAGGGGAAGCCAAGTTGTACAAGTTGTTCAGATAATGCTTCACACCTTGCAGTTCAAATTTTAATGTCCTTTGTTTCGAAGCCAGTAATCTGTTAAAACTAGATTACAGGGTGTTATTAGGAGTGCCCACCAGGAAGAGGGTGGACTTGTGTATGAAGTAACCAATCAGTTTCTAAGCTACGTGATGGACAGTTTAACTGATAAAGTTTAGTATAAAGAAATCTGAAAACTGAAATCTAGAGGAGGATGTTGAGAGAGAAGGAGAGAGAAGTCATACTTGTATCATGTAACTTTTAGTGTAGCAAAATATATTCTGTTGAAGTTACAACATGGAGTCGTTTCATTCTTTTCCGTGTGGAGAATTTAAGACAAGGAACCTGGGAATCTCTGTAGCAGTATTACAGATAGCGTTATCCAAAGTCGTGAGCCCATTGTACCCAAACCCTGGGTGTATTATTATAAAGGGTATTTTATGTAATGTGGGGCCCCGGGATGGTTTAAGGGGGTTCCCCACAAGTGGTGTAGCTCGCCTTGGTCTTGCAATTATCTGCATGGAGGGAAATGTAGGGATTCCAGGTTGTAACAGCATTCAACAGTTTCGCAGCGAAATTTTGAAGAAAAACACAGGAACAGGTAGGAAAGGAAAGCAAGATGAAAACCGGAGGAAAGGTAAATAACACTGTATCGTTCTAAGGTAAGTGGAAAAGTGTTATTAAAATTGTTGAGGTTATAGAAGGAACCGACAACTATGTCATATGCACATTTAAGAAGGTAAAATATGTATATATATTTAAAAAAAAAATCGAAACAGGTTTAAAAAGGTATTTATCTGTAGAAATATGTAGTTATTTTAATATTGTTATGCTTGTAATTTTGTCTGATATATAAGATATATTCAGTTAAGGAATAAGGTGCTTGGATGGGGATGTGTTTTTGTGTTGTGTGATAGTATGGTGGGCAGAAACTTATCTTTTTCTTCCAGTCAGGGTTTCTTGTCGTTGTAGAAGTCATTCTGAGATATTGGGATCTTTTAAGTCATAACCATAAGAACATGATGGATCTGACGAAGGAATTGACACTGCAGTAGGGAGAGGTCTTGTTTGGAGGAAGAGTTGGTTTCTGTCTGACGTTTTTGTGTTTGTGGTGCTGTGTGTAACAGTAAAAAGGCAGAAATTAATATTTTTTTCCAGTCATGGTTTCTTGTTGATGTAGAATGCATTCTGAGATTTTGGGGTCGCTAAAGTCATAACCATAAGAACATGATTGCTCCGACGAAGGAATTGTCTCTGCATTGGAGAGAGGTCGTGTGTGGACGAAGGTTAGTTTCAGTCTGAGAAGAGTGGGTGTAAATAATCTCTTAGGTTTTCCTTCTCACAGGGGTGGAGAAGTGGAATTACCCTGCGGTTTAAAATATTTTTCTGAGTATTATTCTGAGTTGTATGTGTGGAGGCATAATTATCCTCGTGACCATAATGGATAACAAAAAGTCTCAACCTTTTCCGTGGGTTAAGGGATTTTCAGGCAACCGTGCCAGCTTTGGCCAGGGCAGGTTCGGTTGGTCTGGGCGAAGGGTGCTCATTCGTCTCAGACAATCTGTGGGTTCTTTGACTTGGTGGGATCGGTGGCTTGTTAACTTTTTTGGCTTCACTACGGATAAGAAAGGACGTTGCGTATTTGAGGGAAATAATGGACAGGTAATTGTCGGTAAATAATCTCCTGGAGTTGGAGATGTTTGGCTGGAGAAAGCCGGTGTTGTGTTCTCCTTAGAGGTAGGAGACAAATTTTTGGGACCTAAAGTGGTCAGTGGATATATTCCATGGAGATGGATATGGATTATAGGAGCCAGTATGTGCAGTATATTTTTAGTTTAATTACAGATGAGTAATGTGTGAGAGATGTTTATGTCGTGTATTAAGACGGGACTGACCCAGGGGACACAGTTGTAGCTTGGTATATCAGGCCAGCCAACTTCGAGACTCTCATCAGGGTTGCATAGCCAGTCAATACTCAGACAGTTTGAGAACACAGGCAGTGTACAGATAATGAGTACATTGGGAGATGAGTAAATATCACCTGTGTTGTTAGAAATGCATGGCAATGATAAGCTTATATTAAATTTTTAATCTTGTATTTGTTTCAGATATATGGAGGGGGTGAGAAAAGAAGATGTGTATTCTACTTTTCATAGGGTTATCATATTTTTGAAATTAATTTTTCCCCACTCGGGGAGCGTTTTTCAATTTCCATACTTTCAGGTTTACGGCGCGGCTTACACCAGGTATCGTCACTGAGTTCTTCGCAACGCTCGTTTCGTCTTCATTCGGGGTCTACAGAAGTCAACAACGGTGTGGTGTGATAGCTAGGGATTTTCCACCTGCGGAGGCATCGTTGTTCTCCAAACTTCGAGTCGTCTTTCAACTACGTAACGCTCCGGCAACCTGCAATCTCCGACGTGGCTGGGCCGTGATCAGCACTGTTCCTATCGTCATCATGGGCTATGCATTTCCGTGATTTTATGAAGAGGCCCTACTTCACAGTGACTGTACGCAAGATATACATGTAGACTATGAATTAATAACAAAGGACTGACATATATATTAAAAAGAAAGAAATGGTTAAAGCAAATGGTCGAGAGACAACTCGATTTTTATGTTTTTTTTTTGTGCTGTCTGAGCAATTGGATAAACCTATGTCCCTCTTCCTAAAATGAAAAAAAAAAAAATTAGGGAGAGGCTGGCGCAGCCGGCTCTCAGCACTGTTTTACATTTGCTTCTTCAAGATGTTGCTTGTTCTGAATCATTATTATTACCTCAACTGTCGTCAAACCTTTCATTGTATATATGTTCCACATTATTATCATTGGTATATTGTAACTTTTCAATGTATATACTTTTCATAGTGATGCTTATACCAAAACTTGCAATGTATATATCTGAATGGCGCTTATAGCAGTGTTATTGCTATTCCATCCGTTAATGTTCACAATTTTAAGGTGTCAACATTGTTGTTATAAGTTGTAAATACTTTGGTGTATATAATTTACATAGAAAAGCTTACATGACTGTTATTTAAACTTTTAATCTATATAATGTAATACAAGTATATATTTCAATGGCAATTACAACATTGTAAGAAAAATGTCATATAAATATTCCATTTTTCTTGTTTGGGAAAAGGAGGAATATGTCAGGAACCATAGTGTATAGAAAAAGTGTAATTAGTACTTTTAAAACTTACATTCATGTTGTTGTATTAACTCAATCAGAGGAAGCCATTGTTTGATAAAATTCAGACAGGGGAAGCCAAGTTGTACAAGTTGTTCAGATAATGCTTCACACCTTGCAGTTCAAATTTTAATGTCCTTTGTTTCGAAGCCAGTAATCTGTTAAAACTAGATTACAGGGTGTTATTAGGAGTGCCCACCAGGAAGAGGGTGGACTTGTGTATGAAGTAACCAATCAGTTTCTAAGCTACGTGATGGACAGTTTAACTGATAAAGTTTAGTATAAAGAAATCTGAAAACTGAAATCTAGAGGAGGATGTTGAGAGAGAAGGAGAGAGAAGTCATACTTGTATCATGTAACTTTTAGTGTAGCAAAATATATTCTGTTGAAGTTACAACATGGAGTCGTTTCATTCTTTTCCGTGTGGAGAATTTAAGACAAGGAACCTGGGAATCTCTGTAGCAGTATTACAGATAGCGTTATCCAAAGTCGTGAGCCCATTGTACCCAAACCCTGGGTGTATTATTATAAAGGGTATTTTATGTAATGTGGGGCCCCGGGATGGTTTAAGGGGGTTCCCCACATGGTGATATCAACACACAAGCCTAGTAAAATCAATACAATAATACATGTAGTAGGCCAACAGCTGGATAACGACGGCCCGTCCACGGTAGGTTCAACCATGCGTCGAACTGTAATTTGACGCTGAAAATTATCAATTAAAAATTCTGTATTAACACATGAATTTTACCTAGAAATATCTCCATTATATTAAATATATGATGAGGTAAGAAACGAAGAAGCCACATAAATGCACTAGCATAGTATAACAGTGCAGGTGAATAACAACGGATCATTCACGGAACGGTTCATACACGCGTCTGCTGCGTGTACAATCGGTTAGGAAAATGGTTCAAGCAGAACAGACCGTACACGTGACACCGGACTTTTAATGTGCCGTAGCGATTGGATAGATAGATGGTCTTAATACCAACAAACCACATCAACACGCCCCAGTCGTTTTGAGATCGTTTTCGCTGGGATAAGATAAGAATTAATATTTTGTAATCCAGAGGATCGCCGTCAAATGTTGATCAATGTACTCGTTTGAAAACCTAATACCGGGGAAGTAACTAGAGGCTGACTGTTGATAAAATGCGTCTAGGTCACCTTAGATTGTTGGTTATGGTAATAATGACATTCCTCGCCGGTCTTTCCTTAATACATGTCGATTATATCTTTCGGGTTCATGGTTTGAAAACATTCATATAACACTTTTTGATAAAAAAAATCTGCATCATGTTAATTACTGGTTTGTTTTCAAAATGGACATCTGCGTTTTTTAATCCCCTATATCGGCATAACTATAAGCAACTGGTCCCTGAAGACAGCTTGCATTTGGAGTTGTCGTCACATTATCGCTGTCGACTTTTCGTTTTTACGTTGGGAAGTGGCTATGACCAGCCATTGTCCCAATCTGTCTCAAAATTAATCAAGTAGAGTTATATTGAGTAGATAATAGAAAATAGGACGTCTTCGTAAATACATGAAGTTAGGAATGAACAGATATGAATATAGATGATTAAACACGTTTTATTAAGAATAATTCAACAGATCGTAATATTCACGAATGCAAACGAGTCCATCAGACAAAGGCATTAGAACAGGCTTTTTCAGTCTCCCTATTCAAATCAATTAAGTATGCAAAATATCTACACACAATACATTTGTACATACAATTCGATCAAAGCCTACGGGGGTTAAACATGTCTTATAAAGCAACAAATTGAAAACAATACAATTAATTGAATACAGTTAAAACGTAATGTTGATCGCCATAGCTTTATATCAAACTAATCAAGAATCGGATCTTGACTAATAAACAAGTAAAAGGAAGTGAATTTGTATCAAAATTGTACAAGTTCTGTGATAAGCAATATAATATAAAATGGCAATGTAAAATGATATCGAAAAAACACCGAAATTAGAGATTGATTAAGAAACCGACATTGGTTGCAATGAATTTCAACATGGACGAGCGAAAGCTTAAATAAAGCAATTGTTTTGATAATGCTTATTTCGATTGCAATACTTGAAGCTTAAATTGGACATTTTAGGAAACCACCAATCTTGATCAAATAAGCTTTAAAGGAGAATTTCACTCATATGATGTACGATTATTATCTTCAAGTTGAATCTCAATCTGTGACTTGCAAATGGACTGTTTTGATAGTATATAGCCAAATATAAGTTGCGTTTTGCAATACGCACTGCAAGATTAATGGAAATATTAAATACATCTATAAGAAAAAAAAAAGAAAATGAAAAAATTAGTTACTCAGGAAAATAAAATCAGTATTGTCAATAGTTTCAAATTAGACTTCAGGATTGCCTTTCCCCAACAAAACAACGCCTTACTCCAACACCACACTTTGTTTTCTTCGATTCCATTGTCGTTATTGTTGTTGTCAGATGATCTGCCTTGAGCTTTCTTTCTGGCAGATAAAACTTCGTCGCACCGTGCTTTCATTTGACGCCTAAATTTGGATACCAAATCCTTCTTCAAGAACCCGGACGCAGTCATTGGACATTTGGCTATATAGTCTGGTACCTTTCGCGCATGCCCCAAAAGAAAGGCATAATATACCGTAATCAAGTCTGCCTTTGCTTGGGCCAGTTTCTCTGTCGGAAAGATATAACCTTTTGTGCTCTCCTCAAATTTATTTAATAAAACCCTGGAATTTTCTGGGATGTTCTCCCGCGTCCTCTTTCCAAAACGACTCATTTCGCTCGCACCCTCCATGTCGCAAAACACATTGAGTACCTGGAAAATGAGATTTTCAGAAGCAGACGACCCAATGTCTGAGTCTAATCCCCATGCAATCATTCCCTGGATGTGTGGCGCAAAGACCTTTCTTGAAATAAAACCGTCGTGCATCTTTGTGTTGACCTGTCTTATAACTGCCACGAGGTGTCCTTTTGCAAGATACACCTTTTCGATCATTTGCTGTTCGACGTCATTCCTGTTGTCTGAAGTCGTGAAGGTTTGAAGCAAATCCAAGTACTCTCCGAGAGAACTGAGGACGTGAGGGGCTTCACACTCGGCTTTTGCCATCAGCAGCTTGAAGTTATTTTCCTGGTTCGCTTTTGCTGGGTCATAATTCCAATTAAACTTCATACCTACTGGCGATCCATTTTCGTCATAAATAGCGTTGCATGCCATCAGTGAAAAGTGGTTGCCACGATATGGAAGCCCGAAATAATCATTTACCTTTTTTTCATGAAATTGGTAGAAAACAAAATCTTATTGAAAATTTCTGTATAAAATAACACAAAAAATAACCAAATCGAGACATGAAGCAATGGACAAATAAATATGCTCTATTAGGCTACTCGTGTTGCTCTGCCAGTAAAAGAAGAACTGGGTGAGAATTTCATAAAATGTCATATTTTTTAAAATAACATATAATGTTAATGATTATTATAGGTTGCTATACGCAGACTAATTATCGCGTGTAATGTAATGTCCCTTTCATTAGATGTGTGTAATACCTTTTTAAAAGGGTCCCAGAGGCAGTCCGGGAATTCGAGAGTGCTTCTTTCCCGTTCCAGGCTCGTGGTTGGTACTGTGCCCCAGCGATAGGCGTGTGCCAGGTAGCTCAGACAGGCCAGGTAGCCCGCCAACACTGGGATACACTCCCTGTCAATCAGAGACGTGATGGCAACGTCAACTTTGAACAAATCGACCTGAAAAAATATATAACTGGATAAACAATAATGAGAAAGAATGAAAGAAATAAAAAAGAAAGAAATAGAAATAGAGATACAAATAAAAGAAGGATGACAAGACATAAAAATCCTAATTATCTTGAATAAAAAATCATGAAGAACATAAAAGAGATTTTTCTGTTGTGCGTATGTTAATGTTAAAAAGAACGGTTTGAAAATCAAACGTAATTTTTACCGTTTGTATATCGAACAATAAGAACGATTATCCACTCATGATAAATAGGCATATTTTGACACCGTTTTAAGCGAGTGTGTGCGCGCGCGCGCGTGTGTGTGTGTGTGTGTGCGTGCGTGTTTGTGTGTGTTTACGTGCGTGTGAGAGAGAGAGAGAGAGAGAGAGAGAGAGAGAGTGAGAGAGAAAGTGTGATTCGCAAACTTAGCTTTGAATTTAGACAAATTACACTTATGATACTGACCCTGTCAAGTTTCTCTGTCATCCATTCCCTGAACTTCTCCGAACTGTTGAGCGTGTATAACTTCTCAGGCATTTCAAGGCAGACATCTTGGTAGGTTTGAAAACATGTAGGCCAGTCGTGAAAAACTGGCCGAGGAGGGTAACCTCCACCAAATTTATCGAAAAATGTCGGGAGGTACGCGCTGTAAGCACATTTATGCTGTGTCGCCATTGTCTTTACTGAAAAATAAAGCGTTTGAAATTATGTTGGCAACAACCCGTGCTTAAGGAGAACCTTACCGAACAATATGCTCCTCCCAAGACGTAATAATGTGAGAGAAAACTTATAACTTATGAGAACTTAATATTAAGAATACTCCTTTTTAAAATTCACATCGATGAAATCCAAATTGACAATGAAATAATGTAATTTGAAAACTCAAATACGTATTGCTATGATTAATAAAACCCCAAACAACGCTTAACGATATACCTTCAAATAAATGCATATACAGCAACTTAAAACCTTGTCTGTCAAATGTTAATTTCAAAATATAAATGTCTCTTTAAAATACTTCAATTTACATTTGTTTAGGTACATTTGTTTAGGTACGCGGTGTAAGCACTTTTTTGATGTGTCGCCATTGTTTTTCACTAAAATAAAAAGGCATTGAAATTATATTGACACGTTTCCAAGCTTAAAGTGATAACAACGCTTTGAATGGCATCCATATTTCACAATAAATGCATAGTAAACACCCCATAGAGATATAATAAATTCATTTTTAAAAACCAAAACGGCGGTTATCACAATTATACTGGAATCTGTGCTTGCCATTGGACCTCCATAGACGGCTTCCCTTATCTCTCGAGAGATTATTACAAAAAAAAAAAAAAAAAAAAAAAAAAAAAAAAAAAAAAAAAAAAAAAAAACAGGCACTAACTTCGAATGAACGGATTCATTAACCATTGCTGAGTATTGAAAAATCTTCGTTTACCCTAGGAAAATCCTTTTTTGCCAAAAATGAACAGTTGTTATCCTGTTAAGGAATATCCTACGCCACTACAAACAGGTACACTGTAGTTCTGTAATACAGCAAAATATCTTCAACCCTTTGAAGTTATCAGGACTTAACCTTTGTAAATTCTTTTTAAGTGTTTTTTTATTCATATCGATCATTGATTACAACAAAATAACATTGGTTTGAAAGCCCAAATATGCAACATTATGTTTAATAAAACATAAAACAAGAACGAACGATATAGGCCCTACCTTTAAAATGCATATGCAATGTTATAAGCAGAATCAAAACCTTGTCTTCTGTACGATAGCTAATGTAATAACCCGTAAATATCAAATTTTTATTAAAAAATCAAACCAAATTTCGCTAAAAAATATCTAGCTTACCTGTTTCGAGTCAAGACCTCTTCGACCTGTGAATGCAAGATACAGATAAGACCTTGCTTTATATAGTTTCACCACAATACTGTTGCGTGACCATAACCTACTGACCAATTTGTAAAATGCACGAATTGCGAAACCAGAAAACTGGGCCACTCCCCTGCACAATTATGAAATATGGGGCGGTTTACCCATGTGTGTCGAGTGATTTAATCATCCGCCAAATAAGCTAAAATTTTAGCATTGAGTGCTATCTGATTGAAACGGCGCCTTATGAGGTCGTGCAAAACTAAAAAAAAAAAATCACTCACAGATGTTTTGTTTTCGTTCAGGAACTGTCCAGTGTAGATCAGTCACAAGGTGTGACAAGGACTTTCCGCTGATTACGTTACATTACTACTCGATTATTATAATGAGGATACACGTGTCTTCATAACCCTTAGCGCCACCTTTGTCTACGCTTGCCGTAGTACACATTATAATTGGTATATTGTATCCTTGGTTTACCCTACCCAGCACACTGCACACAGTAGCCTGCACTGTATAGTAAGGAAAGCGTATATGAGCCACGTCGGCGATGCATGCATTTTTTGTAATATTTGCATTACCACTTCTTAGTTACTGTTGATTTCTTGTCGTATTGGATTGCTCTATGATAAACAGCAAAAATAATCGGGCAAGTCAAAAATTATGCCAATGTGTTCTTCATGATCTATGCTTACTTTTTCTGTGGAATTACCCTCGTATCATTACGGGTAGGCCTATGCTTTTTATTCGGGTGCCCAATTTTAACCCTCCCCCTTCCCACTAGTAGTTTTTTTATTTAATCTCGAGAAAAGCCGCCACAGAAATTGATTTTATTATTATTATTATTATTTTCTTTTTTGGGGGGTGGGGGGGGGGGGGTGGGGGTGGGTGGTTCGCACAATTTGATCGAGTGCTACTTGCGTGCACCCTTAGTAAATAAATAAATAAATAAATAAATAAATAAATAAATAAATAAATAAATTAAAAAAAAAAACAATGTCTCAGCTGAACACATTTACAACACTTCTGTTTGTATCAAGTCACAAAAGATTCGGTATAGTTCTATTATGAAAGATAACATTGTACATATGCCCCGATCTAAATACAAACTCCAGGTAAAATAGTTCTAAGTTTTTGCATTCAAATGATGGAACAATTGGCTGTCAGATTGTTTAAAAAAGTAAATAGGGCTTACATAAGATGTTTTTTTTAAATTGCTTAAGAAGGCAAGAAGTGTAAATTTGCATGTGCAAACATGGGATGTTTTTATTGGCCATATGGAATATGTTCTAATCACTTTTCCTTTATCTCTTATTGTTTATAACTTATATAAAGTGTTAAATGTTTATCTATTTTATCATCATTATCTTTCAAATCCGCCCAAAGCTCAGTAGAGTTTGAGTTTTATAGTGTGTGCTATATAACGAAAAATTAAGTTGACTTATGATTTGTATTTCGCGTCCAAGTCTCAAGGTAAAAAAAATGCTCTGTGGTGGGGGGAAACCACCTCGCGCATGCGCACAACATTAAAAAGAAAGTTCGCTATCAGGAGCAACTGCTCATGGACGGCGGGGACGTAACCGTGTTCGCTGGCATTCTTTCTGTCAGCCTTGCTAAATATGTCTTTGCATGGTGGGCCCAACGCAGTTCTCAGAACTTCAAGCTAGTTGGAAGAGTTTCTGGTTTGTACCTTCACCCAGTTAAGTCCTGTAAAGGGATTGACTTGCTCGGTGCAGAATGCACAAAGTTGGGCCTGAAGGTCGGCGATGTTGGGGACAGGTAAAGTAAATAAGCCCGATACGGCAAAATAACCTAGATCCTTAGTATGTAAATAAAGCCATGTTGTCCATAGGCAATTGACAGTAGTAATAGACTGCGGTAAAGGTTTAACAGTGAGTTTGTTGGGGTGGGGTGGGGCGGGGGCTTGGATGAGAATCTTTTCGAAAGGGGGATTTTTATATAAACGGACCCGTAGACTACTAGTAGGCCCTACCGTTTAGCATTTAGCGGGGATGTCACAAGAACAGTTATTTTAACGTTTGTGTACAACTTGGGACGATCCTCTAGATCTCCATAAATCAGCATTTTTAAAGAATTCATAACATGCTACAAAAATGTATAGTTTTGCCATTTTTATCAGGCTGATGCATCTAAAATACTTCTACATGCAACATATGTTTAGGATTGATTTGCAAGATAAATGAGGGAACATATCGAATAGTATTCTAAGAACAGTTTTTCACTTGAAGGATCATAAACAGACAATCTGTATGCAGGCCAGTTATTCTTATTAAGATTTGTGTTTCCAAAACTTTAGTAAAAAAACTGTTCAAACTGATTGCCAAAAGCATGAATATAAAAATTTGGATACAGCTGGATTAAATTAAAATGTAACAGAATTTGTGAAGTTCTTTTTGGGTAAGTATAGAGCAATTTTTTTTCTAAACGCTGCGCTTGATGTAATATTTACATTGCACCTTAATGAGCTGATATTGCTTGTAAAGCATTTCATTCCCCGTCCCACATCAGTTATTTGTTTGAGAACTCCATGCATGTAAGAAAACATCAGCAATGAGATCAAAGAAGGAGAAACAAACACACTTTAACATCAAAATTCAAAATCAATAATAGAAGAACAAACATCTCAAGAAGCAAGTGTACTAGTAGGTAGAGATTTGGCACTACAAGTAAAATTTATTAAACAGCTCAGAAGTATATTATTTACTTAACAGTGGAGAAAAAACTGATTATAAATACCAAATGGAATTTTCATTATTTCTCTTTTTCTTAGGCAGTGGATGGTAATCAGAAAGGATGAGACGTTTGTCAGCATAAGAGAGGAACCATCTATGGTCTTTATAGAGGTCAGCATCCAGGGCGATTGTTTGCATCTTGATGCTCCGGGAATGGAGACACTGAAAGTGCCTGTTCATATGCCATTGAATACCACAGACATCAGGAACTGCATGTAATTATGAAATCTGTATGGAATCAACCATAAATCAGCACGATTTAAGATGATCTTGAATGACCATTTTTGAATTAAGGAGTGGGAATAGGGTGCAATAGACAAAAACAAAATGTTATTTTTGCCAAATTATTTGTATTATAATTTTTGAAATACCATTATTGTACCACCAGCGTTAGCGCTGGCGGTACACATGGTTTCGGTCTCGTCCGGATCGTTCCGCCGGCTCCGCCGGCTCCGCCGGTTCCGCCGGCTCCGCCGGCTCCGCCGGACGGCTACCGTTACCGCTTCTCCTCCTAGACGGTAAGGCCCCCCATACCCATCTCATGGATTTAGGTCACCTATAATCTCAACTCGTTCCACGTAAAATTTGGGCTTTGTCGGTATTGGGGTCTGGGTGTGGCACTCATTGCAATGCACCCTTGTCTAAAAATGGCAAAATTAAATGCTAATTATCTACCCTACGGAAGGAGTTATGGGAAAAATTTCTATAGACGGCTTTCCAAAAGTCATATGTGTAGATTTCAAATATACCCTTGGATTTGACCTTTGACCTTTACTTCAAGGTCAAATGGGCCAAAATTTTCAAAAAAATGAAATTTTTTACGAAAAAAAAATTTTTTGCCCTGTTATTCAGACACCACACAGACTTAACCAATAATATTATTGGAAAGTGTTACCCTTCAGGTCATCTTTCATCTCCATGAATTTAGGGTCAATCGGTGCATTTTCACGGGAGTAGCGGCCATGAGATACCGAAACTGAAAACTGTCTCTAATTCGGGAACCGTTAATGCTAGAGACCCATTCTTTTTTGCATTTTGTAGAGCATGTAAAGCCCAACACTGTAGGTGGTCTCGGTTTTTTTGTATATCATACGGTTTTCGAGTTACGCTGTATCAAAAAGTACATATTGGTGGTAAAAGCAAAATGTGCAGTACGGTAATGGATAATAAATTTTGAACTCTGGAAAAATAAAACATTAGGCTTGGCAAAGCAGACAACTTGTGTTCAAAAATGACATAATTTCATCAAATTTGAACTTCTGAAACTTCAGAGCACCTCCTATTTCAAGAATTTTGACCAAAATGACATTTTCTTTATTTTAATTAATTTTTTCTGTACGAAATTTAAGGCACATTATGGTAACTCCAAAATTATAGCATTTAGTCCCTTATATCTCCAAAACTGGCAGAGATAGGTCTATAGTTACTATTGAAGTTGGATAGGAAGTCATATACTGGCAATCTATATGTGACCTTAAAATTGACCTTTGACCTACTTTTCACCATGAACTGAACTTTGCAAATTTTTCTTCCCTTTTATCTCCAAAACTGGCAGAGATAGGCCCATAGTTACTATTGAACTTGAATAGGAAGTCATATACTGGCAATCTATATGTGACCTTAAAATTGACCTTTGACCTACTTTTCACCATAAACTGAACTTTGCAAATTTTGCTTTCCTTTTATCTCCAAAACTGGCTGAGATAGGTCCGTAGTTACTATTGAACTTGAATAGGAAGTCATATACTGGCAATCTAAATGTGACCTTAAAATTGACCTTTGACCTACTTTTCACCATAAACTGAACTTTGCAAAATTTGCTTCCGTTTTATCTCCAAAACTGGCAGAGATAGGTCCATAGTTACTATTGAACTTGAATAGGAAGTCATATACTGGCAATCTAAATGTGACCTTAAAATTGACCTTTGACCTACTTTTCACCATGAACTGAACTTTGCAAATTTTGCTTCCCTTTTATCTCCAAAACTGGCAGAGATAGGTCCATAGTTACTACTGAACTTGAATAGGAAGTCATATACTGGCAATTAAATGTGACCTTAAAATTGACCTTTGACCTACTTTTCACCATGAACTGAACTTTGCATGTAAAGCCCAATACTGGAGGTGGTCTCGGGTTTTTTTGTATTCCATACGGTTTTCGAGTTACGCTGTATCAAAAAGTACATATTGGTGGTAAAAGCAAAATGTGCAGTACGGTAATGGATAATAAATTTTGAACTCTGGAAAAATAAAACATAAGGCTTGGCAAAGCAGACAATGTGTTCAAAAATGACATTATTTCATCAAACTTGAACTTCTGAAACTTCAGAGCACCTCCTATTTCAAGAATTTTGACCAAAATGACATTTTCTTTATTTTAATTAATTTTTTCTGTACGAAATTTAAGGCACATTATGGTAACTCCAAAATTATAACATTTAGTCCCTTATATTTCCAAAACTGGCAGAGATAGGTCCATAGTTACTATTGAACTTGAATAGGAAGTCATATACTGGCAATCTAAATGTGACCTTAAAATTGACCTTTGACCTACTTTTCACCATGAACTGAACTTTGCAAATTTTGCTTCCCTTTTATCTCCAAAACTGGCAGAGATAGGTCCATAGTTACTATTGAACTTGAATAGGAAGTCATATACTGGCAATCTAAATGTGACCTTAAAATTGACCTTTGACTTACTTTTCACCATGAACTGAACTTTGCAAATTTTGCTTCCCTTTTATCTCCAAAACTGGCAGAGATAGGTCCATAGTTACTATTGAACTTGAATAGGAAGTCATATACTGGCAATATAAATGTGACCTTAAAATTGACCTTTGACCTACTTTTCACCATGAACTGATAGGTCCATAGTTACTATTGAACTTGAATAGGAAGTCCTATACTGGCAATCTAAATGTGACCTTAAAATTGACCTTTGACCTACTTTTCACCATGAACTGAACTTTGCAAATTTTGCTTTCCTTTTATCTCCAAAACTGGCTGAGATAGGTCTGTAGTTACTATTGAACTTGAATAGGAAGTCATATACTGGCAATTTAAATGTGACCTTAAAATTGACCTTTGACCTACTTTTCACCATAAACTGAACTTTGCAAAATTTGCTTCCGTTTTATCTCCAAAACTGGCAGAGATAGGTCCATAGTTACTATTGAACTTGAATAGGAAGTCATATACTGGCAATCTAAATGTGACCTTAAAATTGACCTTTGACCTACTTTTCACCATGAACTGAACTTTGCAAATTTTGCTTCTCTTTTATCTCCAAAACTGGCAGAGATAGGTCCATAGTTACTACTGAACTTGAATAGGAAGTCATATACTGGCAATTAAATGTGACCTTAAAATTGACCTTTGACCTACTTTTCACCATGAACTGAACTTTGCATGTAAAGCCCAATACTGGAGGTGGTCTCGGGTTTTTTTGTATTCCATACGGTTTTCGAGTTACGCTGTATCAAAAAGTACATATTGGTGGTAAAAGCAAAATGTGCAGTACGGTAATGGATAATAAATTTTGAACTCTGGAAAAATAAAACATAAGGCTTGGCAAAGCAGACAACTTGTGTTCAAAAATGACATTATTTCATCAAACTTGAACTTCTGAAACTTCAGAGCACCTCCTATTTCAAGAATTTTGACCAAAATGACATTTTCTTTATTTTAATTAATTTTTTCTGTACGAAATTTAAGGCACATTATGGTAACTCCAAAATTATAACATTTAGTCCCTTATATCTCCAAAACTGGCAGAGATAGGTCCATAGTTACTATTGAACTTGAATAGGAAGTCATATACTGGCAATCTAAATGTGACCTTAAAATTGACCTTTGACCTACTTTTCACCATGAACTGAACTTTGCAAATTTTGCTTCCCTTTTATCTCCAAAACTGGCAGAGATAGGTCCATAGTTACTATTGAACTTGAATAGGAAGTCATATACTGGCAATCTAAATGTGACCTTAAAATTGACCTTTGACCTACTTTTCACCATGAACTGAACTTTGCATGTAAAGCCCAATACTGGAGGTGGTCTCGGTTTTTTTGTATTCCATACGGTTTTCGAGTTACGCTGTATCAAAAAGTACATATTGGTGGTAAAAGCAAAATGTGCAGTACGGTAATGGATAATAAATTTTGAACTCTGGAAAAATAAAACATAAGGCTTGGCAAAGCAGACAACTTGTGTTCAAAAATGACATTATTTCATCAAACTTGAACTTCTGAAACTTCAGAGCACCTCCTATTTCAAGAATTTTGACCAAAATGACATTTTCTTTATTTTAATTAATTTTTTCTGTACGAAATTTAAGGCACATTATGGTAACTCCAAAATTATAACATTTAGTCCCTTATATCTCCAAAACTGGCAGAGATAGGTTCATAGTTACTATTGAACTTGAATAGGAAGTCATATACTGGCAATCTAAATGTGACCTTAAAATTGACCTTTGACCTACTTTTCACCATGAACTGAACTTTGCAAATTTTGCTTCCCTTTTATCTCCAAAACTGGCAGAGATAGGTCCATAGTTACTATTGAAATTGAATAGGAAGTCATATACTGGCAATCTAAATGTGACCTTAAAATTGACCTATGACCTACTTTTCACCATGAACTGAACTTTGCAAATTTTGCTTCCCTTTTATCTCCAAAACTGGCAGAGATAGGTCCATAGTTACTATTGAACTTGAATAGGAAGTCATATACTGGCAATCTAAATGTGACCTTAAAATTGACCTTTGACCTACTTTTCACCATGAACTTAACTTTGCAAATTTTGCTTCCCTTTTATCTCCAAAACTGGCAGAGATAGGTCCATAGTTACTATTGAACTTGAATAGGAAGTCATATACTGGCAATATAAATGTGACCTTAAAATTGACCTTTGACCTACTTTTCACCATGAACTGAACTTTGCATGTAAAGCCCAATACTGGAGGTGGTCTCGGTTTTTTTGTATTCCATACGGTTTTCGAGTTACGCTGTATCAAAAAGTACATATTAGTGGTAAAAGCAAAATGTGCAGTACGGTAATGGATAATAAATTTTGAACTCTGGAAAAATAAAACATAAGGCTTGGCAAAGCAGACAACTTGTGTTCAAAAATGACATTATTTCATCAAACTTGAACTTCTGAAACTTCAGAGCACCTCCTATTTCAAGAATTTTGACCAAAATGACATTTTCTTTATTTTAATTAATTTTTTCTGTACGAAATTTAAGGCACATTATGGTAACTCCAAAATTATAACATTTAGTCCCTTATATCTCCAAAACTGGCAGAGATAGGTCCATAGTTACTATTGAACTTGAATAGGAAGTCATATACTGGCAATCTAAATGTGACCTTAAAATTGACCTTTGACCTACTTTTCACCATGAACTGAACTTTGCAAATTTTGCTTCCCTTTTATCTCCAAAACTGGCAGAGATAGGTCCATAGTTACTATTGAACTTGAATAGGAAGTCATATACTGGCAATCTAAATGTGACCTTAAAATTGACCTTTGACCTACTTTTCACCATGAACTGAACTTTGCATGTAAAGCCCAATACTGGAGGTGGTCTCGGTTTTTTTGTATTCCATACGGTTTTCGAGTTACGCTGTATCAAAAAGTACATATTGGTGGTAAAAGCAAAATGTGCAGTACGGTAATGGATAATAAATTTTGAACTCTGGAAAAATAAAACATAAGGCTTGGCAAAGCAGACAACTTGTGTTCAAAAATGACATTATTTCATCAAACTTGAACTTCTGAAACTTCAGAGCACCTCCTATTTCAAGAATTTTGACCAAAATGACATTTTCTTTATTTTAATTAATTTTTTCTGTACGAAATTTAAGGCACATTATGGTAACTCCAAAATTATAACATTTAGTCCCTTATATCTCCAAAACTGGCAGAGATAGGTTCATAGTTACTATTGAACTTGAATAGGAAGTCATATACTGGCAATCTAAATGTGACCTTAAAATTGACCTTTGACCTACTTTTCACCATGAACTGAACTTTGCAAATTTTGCTTCCCTTTTATCTCCAAAACTGGCAGAGATAGGTCCATAGTTACTATTGAAATTGAATAGGAAGTCATATACTGGCAATCTAAATGTGACCTTAAAATTGACCTTTGACCTACTTTTCACCATGAACTGAACTTTGCAAATTTTGCTTCCCTTTTATCTCCAAAACTGGCAGAGATAGGTCCATAGTTACTATTGAACTTGAATAGGAAGTCATATACTGGCAATCTAAATGTGACCTTAAAATTGACCTTTGACCTACTTTTCACCATGAACTTAACTTTGCAAATTTTGCTTCCCTTTTATCTCCAAAACTGGCAGAGATAGGTCCATAGTTACTATTGAACTTGAATAGGAAGTCATATACTGGCAATATAAATGTGACCTTAAAATTGACCTTTGACCTACTTTTCACCATGAACTGAACTTTGCATGTAAAGCCCAATACTGGAGGTGGTCTCGGTTTTTTTGTATTCCATACGGTTTTCGAGTTACGCTGTATCAAAAAGTACATATTAGTGGTAAAAGCAAAATGTGCAGTACGGTAATGGATAATAAATTTTGAACTCTGGAAAAATAAAACATAAGGCTTGGCAAAGCAGACAACTTGTGTTCAAAAATGACATTATTTCATCAAACTTGAACTTCTGAAACTTCAGAGCACCTCCTATTTCAAGAATTTTGACCAAAATGACATTTTCTTTATTTTAATTAATTTTTTCTGTACGAAATTTAAGGCACATTATGGTAACTCCAAAATAATAACATTTAGTCCCTTATATCTCCAAAATAGCAGAGATAGGTCCATAGTTACTATTGAACTTGAATAGGAAGTCATATACTGGCAATATAAATGTGACCTTAATATTGACCTTTGACCTACTTTTCACCATGAACTGAACTTTGCAAATTTTGCTTTCCTTTTATCTCCAAAACTGGCAGAGATAGGTCCATCGTTACTATTTAACTTGAATAGAAAGTCATATACTGGCAATCTAAATGTGACCTTGAAATTGACCTTTGACCTACTTTTCACCATGAACTGAATTTTGCAAATTTTGCTTCCGTTTTATCTCCAAAACTGACAGAGATAGGTCCATAGTTATTATTAAACTTGAATAGGAAGTCCTATACTGGCAATATAAGTGTGACCTTGAAATTGACCTTTGACCTACTTTTTATCATGAACTGAACTTTTTTTCTCTTTTAACTTCAAACTTGACAGAGATAGGTTCATAGTTATTCTTGAACTTGAATATGAAGTCATATACTGGCAATTTACTGTGACCTTGAAATTGACCCTTGACCTACCTTACGAAGAACTTAAATTTGATTGTACCATATATGTTTTTTGCAATAGTTTAAAAATTCTTGTTGATTGCATTTTTACAGCTTGTCAAGCACAAAACTGGTGGCTGTGTCCCTTATTTTGTGTATGTGGGGGTCTATACGAATGCGCTTGCTCCAGCTGGTGGTACAATATTCGGAGGCGGTATCGCCTCTCTGATCCTCTAGTTTTAAATTGTTTAAGATAAATAATTAGTAATAAAAAGGGAGGTACGTTACTTATTCCAGCTAAATTATTAGGTGCATAGTTGGACATCCAGTGTTAAAAAGTTTGATTTAATTTCATATTATGTAGTCAGTCTATTGATACCTGACAGTCTAGACGAATGCTGTGATTGATATAATGGCTTCTTGGTATTGTAGAATGCGGGACATGCGCTGCACAGGCTTGGACTGTGGGCAACAGGCAGCTGATTGGATGAACAGATATTTGAAGAAGGATGGAATGCGTCTTGTATACTGTCATCCAAGTTTATCCAAAAGGGAGATGAGGACCAAGAAAACTTATTTCCCTAATCGTTCAAGACCAGGTGACCAGGTAAAATATCTTTTTCATCATGAAACACATTCTAGCTGACTTATTCATTTCAGTGGTCAATTAAAGGTACTCTCCACAGCCTTGAAAGTCCTCCACAGCCATATTTACACCCTGCAAAGTTTCTCATATTCTCAATTCAGACCTTAAAGTCAATAAACCCTTTTAATAAAAGTTTTTTTGTGAAGTGTACCTATGTGTCCTTGTTATCGTTATCAGAAATTGTGACAAAGTTGTTTATCTTTTTTTTTTTTAATTTTATCGAGCACCAATTTATTATTGTTATAACTTGATGTTTAAATATAATGGAATATTCAGCAGTGAAGATCAAGTCAAATACAGTTCAGTGTTCCCTTTCATCACATGTTATCCTACAGTTTTTATTCTAAGAAGACATCACCATTGCTTTTCAGGCACTCTATCCAGACTTCAGTGCCTTCCTACTGATGTCAGAAGCTTCTGTGAAGAATGTCAACAGTAACCTGCCTGAAGGGAAAGAAGTTTACATGCGAACTTTCCGTCCAAATATAGTTGTCTCTGGTTGTCATGCCTTTGCAGAGGTAGTACTTCTTATTCTTGTTGTATCAATTATATGAAATGGGGTACCTTTCCAGCATATTTCTGTTTACTCTTTGGTGATAATCTGTGTGACAATTAAAGATGTTTATCAATGTATGTATAATATCATATATACAATGAATTTTTTTTTAAATTTAATAATTGGTATTTGTTCTTTGTGTAATATTTTGTGTGAATTTTTAAAAAATTTTAATTTTTCAAATAATTATAGGATGGTTGGCAGAGAGTTCGCATTGGAAACAACCAGTTTGTTAGGCTGAAACATTGTCAGAGGTAATGATTGGTTTTGCTATCATATGAAAAATAGAAGAAGTTAATAATTTTTAGAGCTAAAACTGCTTTTGTTATACTTCTATACTATCATTGCAGAAAATGGCTTTATAGCCTGTTAGTAGCCACGGCATTTGCTTTTAAATGAACTGAAACAAGCTAATGTGTTAATTTTAGAGGCTTCTTATAAATAGTTATTGTTACAAATGATTGAAATCCATAAGAATATGACACAAGATGAAATCAGTATATATATATATTTGGATGTGTAGTCTAAGAATGCAGGGTTTGTATAAGTAATTCACATGATCAATTTTAAAACATTTTGTGTGTGTAATTTTGTATTGTTCTAGGTGTATTATGACTACTGTGAATCCAGAAACTGGAATAAAAGATCCAGACAATGAACCACTGAAATCAATGAGCAAGTAGGTACAAACTTATGCATGAAAACCTTCATGTTTGCAATATTTGAACCAACAGATTTGTGCAAGAATATGATTGCATTTTGACGTCTCCTTTTTTTATTTTTGCTTCATTAGGATAATTTCAATATTGGCTTTTGTGAGCAAATGATTTTTTTCCGTTTCTTTATGTTCCAGATACCGCCAACATCCAGATTTTCGTACCCCTGTGCTTGGGATTAATTTAGCAGCAGATGTCTGTGGACCTATCAGCATTGGGGACCCAGTGTATGCAGTATTATCTGATTGAGTGAATCAGAATGGTGGATTTTCAAACATTTTTTATACTTGCCAAAATGTTTGCTTTTTTATAAACAGCTCACATTCCTCAAAGAGCAAAACTGTGTTTTATATACTACTGTAATTGACCTTCATTTATTAAGAGCATGCAGCTGAATATAGAGCTATTTTTTACCACTTTTACTGATGTTAACAGGGTCTTGAGAAGCACCAGCATTGGCTTGCTAGAGAAGGCAGATTTATGCCTGTTAAAACACCAGTTTGTTCAATTATTACAGTCAAGTGCCATATTATTGGAGTTATACATTTAATATTTTACAAAAGAAGTAATTATTTTGTTTGCACAAATATTTTAAACAGCATTCCAGGTAAATAAAAACTAATATGGAGGTTATAAGAAGTAATATTGTTTTAAAAGTGGAAGGTATCTGTAGTTATGTTATATAGAAGCTTTGGACACCACTGTCTTCACTGTAGAGGTATAACACATTTTGCCTTGTCTAAAATAAAGTACAATTTTTGTAATCTATGCTTAGTCTTTAAATAAAAACTGTTAAATTTGAAAGATTTCAGACTCCCAACATAAACAGCAGGTTATTATATCATTCTATTTGTTTTTAGCCATGGATTTTGAAAGTCAAACTTAGCTTATTCAATCATCACAGCCATTGTACTTGAATTGCCATTCATGAAGCCCAGTCTTTTAAATTAAACCACCTGGGATAGAATTTGTTACACAGAAACAATGAGGCAGTTCATTCTTTATCTGCCCTTGTCTCAAGGCTGTAGGTCTGTGGTTCATTTGACACTAAATTTCCACGATTGAGCAATGCTTTTAAAACAAGCCCTTGAATAAAATAAAACAAATAATAAACAGATGAATTTGATGAATTTAATAATTTCAGAAAAAAAAAAAAAACAATCAGCTTTTTATTTAAGCTTTTTTCTTCAACACAAAGTTACAAACTAAATATCATTAAAGCTTGTCTCCCAAGATAAAATGTTTCAACAACAAATTAAACCTAACATATGATTATCTAAAATACAGACAGCTGTGTAATTTCAAACAACAAAGTATTTGATTAATAATGGTCTATGAGTTCAACAAATATACCAAAATGCACTGTATCCAAAATGAAATATTACAACAAAATAAATTGCCTTAACTTCTAAAGTAAATGATAGCAAAAGGTAAACTATAAACTATACAGAAACCTTTCAAAAATTTTAATAAACCTTTTTGCAAAAATTCTAATAAAAATCAAGTGTGTTAAAAAACAAAAGACAAAACTTACCACTTTCCAGTAATGCATTGTGAAAATTATGTGAAAAATAATCTTGAAGAAAGTGGTGCCATGGTACAACATCCCCTTGATGTTTGTAACTCTAATATATTCAGTGTTGTAATATTTTATCAATTCAACTCTTTGTATAAAGAAATATACCTTTTCAAGATAACCTTGTAGCTCAACCCCTCTATCAATGAAAAAATTATGCTTTGCCTGAGAAAAAAGATCCCTCAAATCATTTTAAATAAACATTTAAAATAAACTAACAAATGACTAGAGAGACAAGTCAAGACAATGCAAAGCCAACCAAAGTATATATAGTCCTTTTAAAATGTTGTGTTATAGTTTGTGGGTGATAAAAATAAGGTCCTCCACAGGAGAGAACCACAGGCAAATGAATTAACTGGAAAAAATACACCTTGTTTCAGTACAAAAATTAATGTCATACATGGAAAGTCAGCAAGATTGCCAAAAATGAAAGATCTATTGAAGTTCACCATTCATTCTTTCCCCCCTGAGATTAACATTCCTTTTTTTAATAAACTATGAATGGAAATCTTAAGCAGTAACCATTTTCAACAACATAATTCTCAGTTGTTGTTGAGATAAAACTGCTTCAATGGTGTGAATAGATGCTTGATAACAGGCACACTCCAAGTTTTACCCAGGAGTTTATGGCGTTTAGCTACAGGAAGGTTGCCTACATCTGTGTAGTGGGCTGGAAATCCAAATATTCTGAAAATAAAATTTTGAGTTTTAATGGCATGCCTCATGATTGGATAAAAGACTCATAAAATCAATTTAAAAAAGCACAGATCTGGAAAGCACCCAAGACTTAGAAAATAAGACACATGAAATGAAAATGCTTGATGATTTTTCATCCCCTAATATTTATTTGCAATACTATATTGATTAAACTTGCCTCTCTAACTCTGGTATCCAAAGTGTGTCATCTTGACCGTCCATCTTGACAGGAAACAGTGCATACTTTTGTCTTAGGGAGTTTGACCTGGTTGTCACAGTGCGGATTTTCTTCACCTGACAACAGAATATATAAAGCAGGATAAGTGAAAAAATATATCCAGTTCATGTAGATGAAATACTGAAACAGTAGATTAAATAAGAACATAGTATCCACCCTGACTTTACTCAGGTACTTTAAGTTACGAAGGGGCGTGCCATACATTTTAGCCTCTTAAACTCGATGCAATAGTTAGCGAGATCCAGCTGGTATGGTAGGGTTATGGGAATGCTCCCTTGCCCACACAAAGCAACATGTATATACCTGTAACTGTTGTACTTACTGTTGCCCTCCTGTTACAGTTTGGTGTAAGTGAACCATCCACATTGACAGCATTCTGGAGATGAACAGTCTGAGGGGCACTGAAACATAGGGCAGAATTATCTACAAACCTCATCAAAAACTTTTTTTCATTATTCCAGCCATTTATTTTGTGCTCTCTTCCCTAAACAAGTCAATAAGACTGCATTCAGATAAACCCATCGTAGAAGCTCAATTGATCCAACTCTGCAGGAGATTCTGGCTAAACCGCATTCAGTGTAATCAGCTTCATTGGCTCACATGATGAGTGAAAGAGCTTCTGAGGGCTGAGTGTGCAAGATAGTTAATTAAAACCTTTGCTGGAAGCATGTGAGACAATTATAATCTTATTACATTGATTGCATTTAAGCAAGAATCCCTGCAGAGTTGGATAAATCCAGATAGTACAACAGGTTTATCTGAACACTCCCTCAGACACCACGGGGCAAAAGTTGGTGTCAACATGGATCAAATTCTTCCACGCATAATATTTATATGTTCTATTAAAGAAAATTTTACATGGTGTCATACAGTTCTTTTCATGTTAAAAAGTATTTTTTTACCTGTACATCCCTGGAATGTTTCCCCAGAAATATCGTGCTCTCTGCTGTGCAGAGAAGTACCTAGCATCCCACATGGCAGGTCCACACTGAAATATAACATGCCAGTCACGCAAGTGCTATACAGAAATAAATTTTTTGATTATAAAATTTTGTCTCCAAAGTTTTGATTATTTTTGCCCATTAAAAAGATCACGTAATTACCACAACTTAAAAACTATAAATCAACTAAATTGTTATATACATTTTACATAACCATTTTAAACTTTCAGAAATGTCATTGCTTTACATGCTCTCTTGCTTCATGACAAGGGGCATTGTTGCCATTTATCTAATGTGCTATAATTTTACCCTGCATTTGTACAGAAATGTGAATTGAGATTCTTAAATATTGTGAATAGTAATATTACCCCTAGGAATCTGCTAATAGTTGTCTTAGCCTCACGCAACATTGACACCACATTTTCAAACAACCAAAACACATGTCTGTCCTGGTTTAACTCCTTCACCATGGTCAAGATTCTATAATACTCAAAAAAGAGTTGCCCTGTACCATCTGAAAAATACAAGAAAAACAATACAGTCTTTGATCTCTGTCATTATAATTATGATAATCTAATAAAGGTATAGTTAAAAAAGATGAAAATTAAGCTGCATACTTGAATGAGCTTAAATACAATCAAAACCTAGGAAAAACTCTGATGTTGCTTACATTTTAGCCAAAGAATGTCTATAACTTCCAACCAATGTAAAAAAATAATGTTAACAGTTAGGTGACACTTTACCTACCAAATATACCTTTCCTAGCAGGATTGACCAATGACAGATCATTGCAGGGTGAGCCTCCTATAACTAAATCTATGGGGCCAATGGAGGCCAACTGGAAAATATTAAGTAATAATTTTTACTTGAAATTTACAAGAAGAACAGGGATGATTGTCTTGTGTTTGGGCATACTTACTAATATGTGTGTCAAGCAAAAAGGCAATTTTAAAAACATACAGTTTACCATATATGGTGCTGAGACTGATCTGCTTCAAGTATAAATTCCATCCAGTCTAAAGTATCAAATCTGTAAAGGTGCAAGCATGAATGGACCGATTCACATTTAAATAATATATGTACATTCACCTTTTCTCTGTCCAACTTTGTGATGTCCCCTAGTTGGATGACCGAGTCCCCATGGTTGGCCCTGGTCACAGTGACAGCACAGTCATCTATCTCTGCTGCATAGTACTTGTCTGTGACAATACCCAGGCTGTCCAGAGCAACTTTACCTTAGAAAAGGACAAAATAATATGTTGTTTTTTTTTCATATCCAATTAAAACAATGCAGATATTGCCAAAACTAGATCATTACAAGTTCTTATTAAATATTGGATTAATTCATTGCTCAATTAATAGCAAACTGGTATACCCGAGTACATGTACAAGCCAGTATACAGTCAGGCACATGCAAGTTTGCCATGTTAATGACATGTCTGTTTGTTGTGCACATTCCTTCCAACAATAATTATCATATTCCTGTTATATATGTTTCATTCATAGTTAATAACTTGAAATTGCTTTTCTGAGCAAGCAATAAACAACTGTAACTGCTGACAGCAATTTAGTGAAATTTAAAAGAGATAACAAGTCTATTTTCAAGGGCCAAAACTGTTTTTTATTTTCAACCAATTTGAAATAAGCTTAATTCTATGAAAGTGGAGTGTTCATGCCCTTAATTATAAGTGAACTTCATCTTAATCAAAGGCCTTAATAATTCATACATGCCCAGGCAAAATTTATTAATTAAGGTACATATATAATAACTTACCAGTGCCAATGCCATCAAACAAAGACAGGACTGTCACTGCACGCCTTGGAAGAAAGTCAGAGATGTTTGGGGCCTGAAATTCAGATATAAAATAATATGATCATGATATAATCAAGGATAGCACCTGACATAATTGACTCTAGTTATGCAAGTATTCTAGGGTTCTGATATCGTAAGTGTATTGATACCAAATATCTTTTTATAGCAACACAATTCCCTCGTAGGTTTAAAGTGCCATTTCTCTACATAAAATGAAACAAATAATTAAATAAAACAAATAAATAAATAAATCAGCATCAAAGTAGCAATAAATGTGTGAAAAGTTATTTTAACTACCTCTATCTCTCTTTGGAAAATGATTACCTTTGGACATTAGGAAAACTTTTGTGTTAATGGCAATTTAAATATCAACAAGGACATTTAAATACATTCCATACATGTACCTGAACTGTGCTGCTAGGCTGATATAATTTCATAATATTTTGCTGCCAGTCTAATTTTCTCTGTAGTAAACCATGTGTCTCTTGGGCATATTCACTGCACATATAACAAACCCACATCTCTTTTTCGCTCAAAATTTTGGTGCTTCCCTCTCCTACCAGAGATTCAATGCATCTGGTACAGTATACCCTAAGAATGGAAATGTGATTGTACATTGCCCCATGGACAACATATGATTTTTGACATATCCCATACACCTGAATAAAGCAAAGTCATTCTCAAAGACTGTCACGATAAAAGCTTGCATGTTTATTGAACTTTAATATCTGAAATGTAATTTTTTATGCCCCTGAAAAATGTTCAACTAGATACATCATCTAAAATAGAAAGTTATGATGAAAAGTAGGCTTTTTTATGATTCTTAGAGCTAATAAACACAGCTAAAATGAGATTCTCTGCATCCATTCCAATACAGTAATAGGTACATTAGGTATGTCCAAATAAAAGAAAATCTGTATAATAATAGAAGGAGATTGTGGAGACAGATAACCATCACCTGTTACAATCCTCAACATCACACACGAATAACACACCGCCATTTCCACAGATGATACAATACGTCAAACTGCCATCTTCTCCATAAGCAAACATGGTCACACGCAGCTCTTCCTAGAAAGATAAATAATAAATTCTTCAAGACAATGTCATGGCAATTATATACTGAAAGAAAAAGTTGTATGGTTAAACATGTAAAGTAATGGAAATGACTCACACTGAAGTGACAACATTTGGCTAATTAGTTGTTGACATATCTTACTAGTACATTACAATTAACTCCAATAGGTGACTTCACATCAGAGTCTAAATCTTAGAAACCATTCCCAGAGACTATTGTACTAACTTTGGATCGAACTATCTCCAGGGGGAAAACTTATAGGGGGTAATTAACTATCATTTAGCAGCTTTAGTAGGCGTATACGTACCAGAGATCTAAGCCATTTGAGCTGAAAGTAATTTAGCGAGAGACCCTGTGGTGATGGACCGATCCTGTTATATCGATCTAGGGATGGGAACCCATTCTTAATCATGTAGGCCATGGGCGACACTTCAATCATAAACCCACATTTCCATCCAATGGTAAATATAAAGAAGGTTGGGATTGAGCCATTCACAATAGGGTAATTGCATAGGGTAATTGTAATATTAGCCACTGTCAAGGCATCGCCTTGGTCATAAATCTATAATGTCACATTTCAATTTTTTTCCCCTTAATCTTTTAATACAAACCTCACAATCTTCACAGAGCCCTCCATTGAAGTAAGGATGCTGCCCTACTATTTCTTTCTGATCATCACAGGCAATACATACATCTTGAAAAAAAAAAAAAACAAAAAAATTGTTGTCAAGTTTTTGTTTTATTAAAATCAATATTGAAAATTAAAATTTATTTTTCAAACATTCTTTTTCTCTAGTCTTAAAAAGATGTCTTGAGCAATGGCAAAAGCATGTATACGTATGATGGTACAAAAACAAGAAACAACAGAAACAACTTTCTTGTCAAAGAAGTTATATTACAAAAGTTTACAAATACATGTAGTTAGAAAAAGTATGCATGCTTGCTGTTGATTGTGTGTGCAGCAGGTGTGCAGTATTATTTAAAGGCAATGTTAATACTAACCCTTCATGAAAATATAAAATGCAGTGAAAAGTTGGGCACATGCAACTATTCAAATTCATATGTGAAACATAGATATTGCTCACACCTTGCATCTCTTTTAAATGATGCACTGAAAATAAAAGTAATGCATGCTATTGTTTAAATCAATTTAGACAGCCAAATTTATAAAACTCTTTTTCACTAATACATTGATGTCAGGGTACTTTTTGGTTTACAGATCATAGGTGTTATATGTGGACATGCCCTAGATAATCCCTGGAGACTTAGGGAAATTAAGGGGGGGCAGTCTCACTGAACTGTACCTTCTATCCTTATTGTGCCATTCCTCACACTGTCCAATACAGAGTCTAAAATATCAAAGTCAGATATAAGCAGTAGAAGATTTTAATTAAAATGTCAAAGTTTGCTGTGAAAATGTTGGCTTGTGAAACTAAAAATATATAACCAGGGTGCTAGTTAACACACACACACATGCGCGCCTTACACATGATCTAAACATAAACATCTTTAAAAATGGATATAATTTATGTGGTATTAAATCTACATTGATATGAGGATTGATGCAGTAAAAAATATTTACAGTGTAGTACCTGGGACAATTATAATAAAATGTTTATTAAGATGCTTAGTATTCTCCTTTTCATACTAATAAACATTGTAATTTCACACCAATCTTTAAATATGCTATGGTCTTTACTGAACAAGATAATAAAACATTTAAACACTTCTGAAGAATAACTATTTGTCCTACCTTTTTTCTTCTTATCAGTTATATCCTCCTGAGATCCAGTTTCTTCCTCCTCATGTTCCTCTGCCAGTGCATTTCTTTTATCTCTAATCTTTTTCAAGTATTCCTTCACACTTTGAGGCACAGGGTGGTCTACAAAAGAAAACCCTCTCAGTACAACTGTAGCATGTAGTGATACACCTTGCTAGTTTTTTTACAAAGAAAACATAAAACTGTTTAAGGAAGCAGTTTCACATATAAAAACAGTTTTGAAATAGGATCAAATCTGATCCAAATCCAAATATCTGTGGGAATGGTCCCTATGGGTATGGGGCCTAAGTAGGTATACTATCAGTTAGTATACCTTTTGGGGGGTGAAACAAGCAATGTTTGACTTTTCCATCTACTCTGAAACCCTGCCTGGCCCAACTGATCAGCTGGTCCTCATCAAAATCAGAGACATCTTTTTCTGCACGGTCTGCACATACCTGAAAATAACAATATACTCCAAGAAATGGCCCCCAAACGTAACAAGGAAAATAAATGATTTTGTCTTGTCTCTCCTAAATATTGTGTTCAAAAAGACTGTAGCTTTGTGATTTCTTCAGTGTTATACCAAAAATTAAAGCAGGAGACTAACTCAGTGGCATCCAATAGTAAGATATGACAAAAAGCTCTACCAAATCATTTTAAAAATCAAAATTAATAAAAAAATAACATACCTTATACAGTAATTTGAATGAATAATCAATTTAATTAAAGGTTACAATGTTTTTAGAAGGATATCATATACACCCTGTATGTCCATTGAATCAGCATTTCCCTTTCCAAAATTCTGAACCAGTCTTAACTTCATTAGAAATGCTCAAGAACATTTACTTAATAGTATTTTGCATGTCAATTTTTAGCATGGTTTCATAGCTTCAACAGCACCTTTTCCCATAACTTATTGTTATTTTGAACATACCTTAATTGCTTCAATCACACCTTTTCTAAACAACTTTCTGCTGCTCTGGTTGTTCAACCGAGAAAACTCCTCTGTGAAAGGGATTATGTGTTTGCATGCTGTCTGGATAAAAACATGTTTACATGCAAATTTGTGTGTGCCAATTACAAGCAATTAAGCATCATATCCACTTACACACCACTGTCTCACTTACTAGTAGTTTAACTTGTTCACTCTCCTTATATCAAATCTTAAGTGTTAAATACCTTTTACATTAAATTTTTTGAATTGAAAAATAAAATGTTTTTGCTCACCCACTTTTACATGCCTTAGTTTCCAAGATTGCATATACTTAAAAAAAAACTTGTTCAGCTAATTCAAATTAATTCCCTTTCCAATTCAATGCACAAATACAGCGCATTCATAACAATGGACTACGAAGAGATCAGCGCTCAAATATGTCAACCCACTATAAAGCTTGTCACTTAATTCCCTATTAGACTTGAATGGTTTTTCTGCGGTGATTACCCAACAAGCATTCAAGTGTGTCGGCCATATTTGATCCCCAGATGTGTTGATCCGCTGTTCTGAATACGCTCATACGGACGCCATTTTGTACCTCTGAAATCAGATGATCTCCAAACCAGTAGACCCAGACACTGCCTGGTCTGGCAGGCCTCACTGAACAATACGCTCCCTTTATAATCATGCCAGGCCACCAGTTTTGCCCTCCAAATTTAGCCCAAACTACTTGACCAATGTCATCTGTGTTGCTTTCGCCATCAAATTCTGTTGAGAGAGAGGATTGGGCATGTGTGACAGTTTCAGAAGAGTGTCTTTTCCTTAAGGACCGATCTGCTGTCACCTCAGTTACACTGTTTGAGACAGGGAGCTCTGCTCCTTTTTGTGGTCTCTGGAGCATATGAATGACTGAATTTTGTACAATGACAACTCACTTAAACATAACACAATTACAAAATACAACTGATAAAATGAATAGTTATATGTATATAGGCCTTAAAAAAATTAAAGAATATATTACCTGTGTTTATATAACTATATATACAATACAACAATATTTTTGTAATCTGTTTCACATATTCACTAAAAACTTCAAACAAAATTATGTCAAAATACATTTTTCAATGTTTCCTTCATGGAATTTATTAGAGAGGGTTATTAAATATACTTTACAGGTGAGTTGGCTTCAATACCTTTGACTTAGTGTCTTCAACATGAATAAAATTTTCAAAATGTGAAAAATGATGAAAAATTTCCAAATAAGTACTGTAAGTTCAAAATTTTTGACAGAGCAAGACACACACAAATTCTTCTCAAATGAAAGCACCTTTATAATAAAAAATCTAATATAAATATTTACACCTACATCCCCATGCTTTTTATTGTCTAGTCTTTTAATCCTGACTTCACAAGCTGATAAATGTTCACCATCATTCCAGTTTACTTTAGCATTCTCTATTTGCAGGCTTCCCTTGTTCCAGGAAGAACTGGTTTTGGTAGCATTCTTCCAGTCTATCACAAACTTCTCAACCTTGGCAGGTGTAGGTCTAAATTTATAGGCCATGTTACTGCCACCTCTTTCTGCCCATTTCTAGACACAAAAAAATTTTTAAAAAATCAACCAGTCCCTGTGTGTGCGCGTGTGAGAGAAAGAGCAAGTGTATACACCTTTACTTAAATATCAATATATCAATATATTGATATTATTGCTCAACAATTATGAACTTTATTTTGAGTCATTCTTGTAATGTGATCTTGTAATGTCAGTCCAATGTTTAAAAAATTAGAACTGCAAAACTGTTGATAAAATTGAATTTTCTCAACAGTTTTTGGTGTAAATGGAAATTATTGTTTTGTTTTTATTCATCAATTAAAGTTTTAAATCAGAACAAATCAATAAAACAAAATAATAAATAAAGATAAATTAATAAAAATATACATAATACCATACTAATATAGAATTTCCTAAAATATTAGAAAAACCTTTACAAAATTAAAATGTACTGAAAAAAAAAAAAAACATACCTAACTGCAAAAAAATAACGTAACCAATTTTCATAAAAAAATAGAATATCCATGAAAAATTTACTTTTAATAACTGGGTAATACTCGTCTCTTTTTCTTTGGGTTGTGACAAGTCCCTTGTCCTTAGTCTTCCTCTGGTGGGCATAAAACTATCTTGACCATTTAAAAGGGATTCTAATTCTTTTTGTCCCACCAAGCTTTTTCTTTTTGGAACTTTATGTTGATCTGTCTGAGACAAACCAGTAAGACTGCTATTTGTAAAAGCTGAGGTGATGTCCATATGATCTTCTTCTTGCTCATTCTTTGCCACCTCTTCTTGTTCACTAAAATGACCTCCTGCAGAGCAATCAGTTGCTGGATGGGAGAGTATGATTTTCTCAGGAAGAGTAACTTTAACATAATTATGATCACCTTGATATTCATACCCATGTTTCTTTTCTGGTGGAATTGAATATATCTCTTGAGATTCTGAGCAATTTGGGTGCTTCAAAGTTTTCTTGTAGCTATTGGTGACCCATATGGTAGATTTCTGGTTAACTAAGTCACTGCGAATACATTGTTGCAGAAGTTTCCTCTGGTTGGCCTCATCAAATGAAAAGGCACCAGACTGTGGCGCCGCCCTAGTGTCCTGCTTTGGTGCAAAAGAAGGGCCCGGTCTTGATAACTCCAAAAGTTTTAGCATTTTTCTTCTTAGCCTTATGGATACTCTTGACTTTCTAAAAACAAAATTTACAGAGTTTTGTCTTGGCTGTCTGGAATGTCTCGACTTCCTACAAGCCAAATTCACTGGCTTTCCTCTTCGTTGCCTTGATGATCTGAGCATTTTAAAATAGTTATCTGCAATGAAAAAAACACTGATTTTTTAAAATCAACACTTCCTTTAGAACAAAAATTACTGATACCACAAATGAAGTCTGATCGAAACTTTATCAGATCGGAAGACTTCAAACTACAGAATGATAAAATATTAAACAGTATTTGCCGTACTAGTAGGCCCAGGTGTACACAGACTAGTAGGTTATATAAATTAGACAGTTTATGAACTCACTTACAGCTTCACAGTTTTTAAAAACAACATTAAATTATATATTAAAAACTGCATTAAAACTCACCGAAAATGAATTTGGAATTGTACCGCAAACCCTGCGCAAACCAACAAGCACGTTGAAAAGATCCAGCTACACGCTAACCGGTCCCAACTGGTGCCGACTAGACCACAACCGGATCATACCGACCACGCTCAAATCATTACCATTTTGATGCTGCTTAATATTGCATTATATTAAATTGTTTTCAGTCCTGTTTAAAAGTATTTTTGCAACTGTTTGGGTGCATTTTTATGTTATCCTGACTAATATATACTAGTAGGCCGGTTTATAAAGCAGGAACCCCAAGAACTGGGAAGACGGTCCCGATTTATGCGAAATTTCAAGCTTCCAAAATAGTTTTATGGCATCTCGCATGATTTCATTGTCAGAACCTATTTGTGTGTGTTTATTCTATTTTTTTTTTTTTTTTTTTTTTTTTGGACATGTATGTTAGTTGTATTAAGTATGCCTATGAAATTATCCCGTCTTACTCCGCTGTTGGTCCTTCATTATAAAGGATAAAAAAATGTTCACTGTAGGCCTATCCAATTCATCCTTGATATTTTATTATGAAATACAAATTAATTTTAGCCTTTCGTATAGCAAATTACGAAAAATTATTTTCCTAAACATTTCAGCAATTTACCTTATCTTGTACTCTTCTCAAAATTGTTTAAATTTAGGCTACCATTTTTAATCGTCCCGATTGAAAATAAATCTTAGGACGTGAACTTAGAACCCCCAAATAGGATATTAATTTTGTTAACGGTCCTGGATATGGTATATCTTGGTGGTTTTGACAAATCGTGTTGATACACAGGGGCGGATCCCAGATTATTCGAAGGGGGGGGGGGTCCGCGGATGCGAAACCGACCGCCCCCCCCCCCCCCCCCTTGGCGGGCCCCGAAAATTTGTGGTATTTTATAGGGTGAACGGTGCCATTTGGTACGGTTTAGAACTTTGATTAAGCTAGTCAAAAATTCAAATTTGAAGAGGGAACCTTTGATGTGTTTTTTTTTCAAAAATCGAAGGGAGAGTCAGGACCCCCAGGACCCCCCTCTAAATCCGTCACCGTGTGTGTGTGTGTGTGTGTGTCTATATAATTTTTACTTAAAGTGCTTATACGCATGTACTTATCGTGTGCCTTCTTTAAACTGCAGAGGAAATGGTGTGAAAAAATACGAGACAGAAGATAAACATAATTAAATTTCAAGTAGAGATATGGGCAAATTAATTTCATGACATGCAGAGTAAGTAAACAGTTTCAGAGTTTTTAATCAATACCTTTATTTATAAAATTTTTGGTCGAAAGGCTTATGAAAATAATTGATTCTTGGCCTTGAAAATCTTTTTAAGACACTGTCTTTAATCAAATTGATCAGTCAATTATTGAAATAAAATTTATACTGCACTCAAACCAAAGAGTTAAACATTTATTTCATTTAACCTTTGTTTTGGATGCTGTTACAGAAAGTGTAATCGATTTACGTACAATTGAATTAATTGCCAACCTGACTATCTGTATTTCATCAATACAAGTCAATATTACATACTCAAAGGTTGTATGGCTTCTGCAAGGTCATACGTTTGTTCGACGTGACTAACAAACCTTGTCAAATGTGTGTAATGAATGGCGGAAACCCGCCTGATAAAAGTCAATCGAATTTAAATTGTTTCACAGAGGTGTTACATAATTAGGAATTATTCCGAAAGACACCATTAACCTTTTGCAATTAGTGTTTGGCACGAGTGCCGAAAGTATAGTATAGATTACCGCACGTAGGTCATGTTGATGTCATAGTGATTTCCAGTTCAAATTGTGCAATCTCTAAATTTTATCCTGGTTATTGACGTATTGATAGGTCTTTGGATCAATATATAGGAAAAAGGTATTGATCTGGTTTTTATCCTGGTAGATAAAGGATCCTTAACAAAAACCTTCATTCAAAGACTAAAGTGAAGCACGTGATATCTAATAAAAGTTCCACTTGTTGGCAACCTATTGAGATTTTAATGAATCGTAATATATAATAAAAACACAACTAATTGAATCTTATATACAAATTACTTATTACTTTTTCTAGTCTTTGTTTTCATAAAATCAAGATGTAGCAAAATGATGAATTCATCTCTGTATAGAGGTGTCAGTTTTTTCTTTAGTCATAAGAAAGCAAGTTAAATGTTTAGTTAGTATTTAGTGTCTTAAGTGTATCATTTTCAAAGGTTTAAGACGGGGTATTAGTTCGTTTTCGCCAAAAATTAAAATGATGTAGCTTTAAGAGAAACCTTCAACACTGCGTGACGTTGTCCTAGACTAGAAAACGCGAGAGAAGGCAATTTTCTCACTTTTCAATTATTGTTGGGAAAGGAGTTAAAGTGACTTTTGGGGTAATTTGCTAACCATCTGAGACGCAATCTTGGAATTTTCAGGGGTTGTGTTGGACATCACTGACGGTTGCTTT